>NC_051334.1:4240137-4540137 GCF_015220235.1 Choloepus didactylus | reverse complement strand
TTTCTATTTTTTTTATTTTTGCCTCTTCCTCTTTCTTTTGGGAAGAAATGGTAATGCCTTTATATAGATAATTGTTCTAGTTTGCTAATGCTGCGGAATGCAAAACACCAGAGATGGATTGGCTTTTATAAAAAGGGGGTTTATTTGGCTACACAGTTACAGTCTTAAGGCCATAAAGTGTCCAAGGTAACACATCAGCAATCAGGTACCTTCACTGGAGGATGGCCAATGGCGTCCAGAAAACTTCTGTTAGCTGAGAAGGCATGTGGCTGGCGTCTGCTCCAAAGTTCTGGTTTCAAAATGGCTTTCTCCCAGGACGTTCCTCTCTAGCAAGCTTGCTCCTCTTCAAAACGTCACTCACAGCTGCACTGAGTTCCTTCTCTTTGAGTGAGCTCATTTATATGGCTCCACTGATCAAGGCCCACCCTGAATGGGTGGGGCCATGCCTTCATGGGAATATCTCATCAGAGTCATCACCCACAGCTGGGTGGGGCAAATTCCAAGCAAATCTAACCAGCACCAAAACGTCTGCCCCACAAGACTACATCAAAGAATATGGCTTTTTCTGGGGGACATAATGCATTCAAACCGGCACAATAATGGTGGTGAATGCATTACTATGTGATTATACAGAAAACCATTGATTGTTTACTTAGAATGGAATGTGTGGTGTGTGAATAAAACCATCTAAAAATAAACAAGGATACAAGTGATGGAGAAAATGTGGCAAAAGTGTGTACCTAATCTCTGTTGGTGGGAAGTAGAATAGTGCAGCCCATCTGGAGGCAGTGTGGTGTTTCTACAGGAATCTAAGCATGGGGTTGTGATATGATCCTGAAATTTGTTTATTGGTTATACACTAGGAAGAACTGAAAAGAGCTACTTGAAGTGACATTTGCACAGTGGGGTTTATGGTGTCAGTATTCATGATTTACAGTGAAAAGAAGTGACCTAAGTGTACATCAACTGATGACTGGAATGGCAATCTTTGAATGGAATATTGAGCTGCTACAAGAATGAGTGATGATGTGAGGTGAATGGACATGGGGGACAGTATATTGAATGAAATAACCAGAAAAGAACAACCTGAGAATGCCTCACTAATATGGACTAAATATAATGAGTAAGCTCTGAGAATTGAGTCTGAGAGCATAGATGATCAGGGGAGTGCTTATTGTTAAGGTTCCTAGATTGTAAGCTCTTACAGCAGTTACATCTGTTTCTGAGTTGTAATGACTATTTCTAAATTCTGGGATGCTGAGCTCTTTGCATATAACACTGTCAGTCCCTGGAGCTTTGGATATCTGTGTGATAACTGAGATTTAGAGCCAGAGTCAGACAGCTATGAATGTCAGCATTTTCCCATATGGCAAATGTTAAGGAGTCTGAAAAAAGTGATCAGACTTCAATTAGAGATATGAATGAAATGGGCTTGGTTAGGACTAAGGTAAATCAGACTGAAGGTAAAGGATGATATTGATGGTGGTTTTTGGTGCTTCAGCTTCTGTGTGAGACGAAAGGCAGATAAGTTTATTAGGTACAAAATCTATAATTTTTGTAATACATTATATAATTTAACTTATATGGTCAGTTTATTCAAACAACAGAATTATATAGAACATTGAGAGGGGAGTGAGGTCTGGTTGGTTTGGCAGGTTAGCATGAAGCCCCAATATATCCTGGGGAAACTTTGGCAGGGAATAAAAACATATTTGCTAATCCCCCCTGGGGGAAAATGTGGAAATATTTAATTTACCCCCCCCGGGGAATTAATGATATTCTCACAAACATTGGTTGCTGCAAAATTAGAGGGCCAAGCCCTTGATCTTGGGGCTTGTTCTTATGATATCTCTTCCTGCAAGGCAGAGGTAAGCCCACTTAAAATTCTGCCTGTCACCCCCACAGAGAATCTTTTTTGTTCCTCAGATATGGCCTCTCTCTCTAAGCCAACACTGCAGGTAAACACACTGCCTTCCCCACTATGTGGGATATGATTCCCAGGGGTGTGGTAGTCTCTGACAATGTGGGACATGACTAATGGGGGTGAGCTTGGCCCTGGCACTGTGGAATTGAGAAAGCCTTCTTGGACCAAAAGGGGGAAGAGAAATGAAAAAAAATAAAGTTTCAGTGGCTGTAGATCTCAACTAGGGTTGAGACATCATTCTGGAAATTATTCTTATGCATTATATAGATATTCCTTTTTAGTTTTTAGTGTATTTGATTAGCTAAAAGGAAATACCTGAAACTGTTGAACTGCAACCCAGTAGCATTGATTCTTGAAGATGATTGTATAATCATATATCTTATACTGTGTGACTATGTGATTGTGAAAACTTTATGGCTCACAATCCCTTTATACAGTATATGGAGAGATAAATAGAAAAATAGGGACAAAAGTAAATGAATAATAGGGAGGGATAGGGGTATGGGATGTTTTGGGTGTTATTTTCACTTTAAATTTTATTCTTATTCTTTTTTGGTGTGGTAATAAAAATGTTCAAAAATTGTGGTGATGAATTCACAAATATATAATGGTGCTGTGAATAATTGATTGTATACTCTGGATGATTGTATTGTATGTGAATATATTTCAATAAAATTGAATTAAAAATTCAGCTGGGCATGAATGTGATGGTTGATTTCTGAGTTCTCAGTTTGAATCCAATGGTCTATTTGTCAGTCCTTGTGACAATACCAACTTGATTACTGTGTCTTTGTAATAAGGTGTGGGTGTGTATATCCTCAAACTTTATTCTTCTTTTTCAAGGTGGTTGTAGTTATCCAGGACCCCTTACCCTTCCAAATAAAGTTGATGTAGCCTTTTTCATTCTGCAGAGAAAATTCTTGGAATTTTGATGCCATTAATTAGGCAACATAGATGAAATGGACAAATTCCTATAATACACAAACAGCTGACACTGGCTATAGAAGAAATAGAAGAACTCAACTGTCAAATCAAAAGGACAGAGATTTGAATCAATCATCAAAAACCTCCCCAAAGTTAAAGCTCAGAACCAGATGGCTTCACAGGTGAATTCCACCAAACATTCCAAGAATTGATATCAATCCTGCTCAAATCCTTACAAAAAAATCAAAGAAGGTGAAAACTACATAACTCATTCTATAAAGCCAACATCAGCCTATTACTGAAGCCAGAAAAGGTTACTACAAGAAAATAAAATTACAGACCAGTCTCTCTAATGAATATAGATACAAAAATCCTCAAAAAAAACCACAACAACAAAAACAAACTTGCAAATAGAATCCAACAGCACATTAAAAGAATTATACACCATGACCAAGTGAGTTTTATTCCAGGTATGCAAGGGTGGTTCAACACAAGAAAATCAATTAATGTAATATGCAGCATTAATGAATCAATAGGGAAGAGCCACATGATCATCTTGATTTATGCAGAAAAAGCATTTGATGAAATCCAGCAGCCTTTCTTGATAAAAACACTTTGAAATGTAGTAATCAATGGAAGGTTTCCCAATACAATAAAGAGCAAATATGAAAAATGCACAGCTAACATCACAGTCAATGGGGAGATACTGGAAATTTTCCTTCTAAGATCAGGAAAAGACAAGAATGCCTACTCTCACCACTGTTATTGAACATTCTGCTAGAAGTTTTAGTTAGAGCAGATAGGGAAGAAGAAGAAATAAAAGGCATCCAAATAGGGAATAGAGAATTAAAACTTTTACTATCTGCAGAGGACATGATCCTATATGTAGAAACTCCCAAAGCATGTATGACAGAACTACTAGAGCTTTTAAATGAGTTCAGCAAAAGTGGTGAGGTACAAAATCAACATGAAAAAATACAGTAGTGTTTCAATACATGAGTAATGAGCAATCTGAGGAGGAAATCAAGGAAAAAAACTCCATTTACAGTACCAAGAGAATCAAATATCTAGATATAAACTTAACAGGATGTAGAGGAAATATATTGAGAAAACTAGAAAACATTATGAAAAGAAATCATGAAGACCTAAATAAATATAAAGACATCCTGTGTTCATGGATTTGTAGATTGAATGTTGTCAACTTGTCATTTCCACCCCCAAATGATCTACAGTTTTGATGCAATACCAATCAAAATTCTAAAATTTGCAGAATTGGAAGAGCTAATTATCAAATTTATTTGGAAAGGTAAGGGGTTTTAAATAGCCAAAGCAGCTTCAAAAAGAAGGATGAAATTATAGTATTCTTGATTTCTGTCTTTAGTGTATATTACAAAGCTACACTAGTCAAAACAGGATGGTACTGGCATAAAGATACATGTATTTATGAATGGAATTGAAAAGAGATCAGAAACAGAACTGCAGATCTATGGTCAATTGATTTTTGACAAGGCTTCCAAATCCACTCAATTGGGACAGAACAGTATCTTCAATAAATTGTGCTAGGAGAACTGGATCTCCACATCCAAAAGAATGAAAGAGGATCCCTATATTCCTCCCTATACAAAAATTAACTCAAATGCATCAAAAAATTTCATATAAAGCCAGTACCATAAAATTCCTAGGAGAAAATGTGCAGAAGCATCTTCAAGATCAATTGTTAGGCAGTGATTTCTTAGACCTTACACCCAAACACAAACAATGGAAAAAACAACAAAAGGGACCTCCTCAAAATTGAATACTTCTGTTCTTCAAAGGACTTTGTCAAAAGGGTGAGAAGGAAGCTGACTCAATGTGAAAAAATATTTGGAAACCTCATATCTAATATGGGTTTGATATCCATATGTATAAAGAAGTCCTGCAATTCAAACAACCCAGTTAAAAATTGGCAAAAGACAGGATAAGACACTTTTCCAAAGAAGAAATTCAAATGGCTAAACTTCATATGAAAAGATGCTCAACATCACTAGCTATTAGGCAAATGCAAAGCAAAACCAAAATGAGATATCTTTTTACACTTACTGGAATGTGAACTCTTAAACAGGAAACTACAAGTGTTAAAGAAGTTATGGAGAGTAGGAACACTTATTCACTGCTGGTGGGAAGGTAAAATGGTGCAGCCACTTTTGGAGACAGTTTGGCATTTCCTCAAGAAGCTAAGTATAGACCTGCCATATGATCCATCAATACCACTAGTAGGTATATATTCAGAAGAGCTAAAAGCAAGGACATCAGTAACATTTGCACACCAACATCATAGTAATACTATTCACAATTGCCTAAAGAAGGAAACAACCCAAGTGTGCATGATGAATGGATGGGAAAATTGATATATACATACAGCAGAATATTACTCAGCAGAAAGCATGATTGAAGTCTTGAAGCATGAGAAAACATGAATGAACCTAGAGGACATTATTATTTTGTCAGACACAAAGGGACAAATATTGTATGGTCTAATATGAGCTAATTATAATATGAAAGTTCAAAGAGTTAAAATTTAGAATATAGGTTACCAGGAAATAGAATGTGGCTATAAAGTGGGGAATGGATATTTAATGTGTGCAGAATTTATAACTAGGTTGAATTTAAATATTAGGAAATGGATGGAAGTAATACTAGCCCAATATGGTGAGTGTAATTAACAGTACCAAATTTTGTGGATGATTGTGGTTGAAAGCGGAAGTTTAATCTAGAATGTCATTAGAAGGAAAGTTAGAGGAAAAAACAGGGGACTGTATAACAGTGAATCCTGTGGTGGATGATGATTGATTAATAGAAAAAAAAGTGTTTTCCATGAACTAAAACAAATGTATATCACAATTTCAAGGAGTTCATAATAGAGTGGTGTTTTCATTTGCTAAAGCTGCCATTACGCAAAATACAAGAAATGGATTGGTTTTTATGAAGGGGATATTAGGCCACAAATTTATAGTTCCAAGGCCATAAAGGTGTCCAAACTAAGGCATCAGCAAGAGGATACCTTCACTGAAGAAAGGTTGATGGCATCTGGAACACCTGTGTCAGCTGGCATGACGTGGCTGGCATCTGCTGGCCCTTTGCGCTCAAGTTCTGGTTTCAAAAGAGCTTTCTCAAAAATGTCTCTATGCTTCTGTCTCTCTTAGCTTTGCTCTCTCAGTTCCTGTGTGTACCAGTTTGTATATATTATGTACCCCAGAAAAAGCCATGTTCTTTAATGCAATCTTGTGTGGACAGACATATTAGTGTTGACTAGATTGTAATTCTTTGAGTTTTTCCATGGAGATGTGACCCACCCAACTGGAGGTGATAACTCTGATTAGATAATTTCCATGGGGTTGTGGCCCCACCCATTCAGCATAGGCCTTGATTAGTTTACTAGAGCACTATATAGGTTCAGACAGAAGGAATGAGCTTGCTACAGCCAAGAGGGACACTGAAGAATGCACAGGAGCTGAGAGAGGAAATGCAGTTTACACAGACATTTTGGAGACAGCCTTTGAAAGCAGACTTTTGTTCTGGAGAAGCAAAGAGAGGACAAATGCTCCAAGAGCAACTGAGAGTGACATTTTGGAGAGAAGCTGAAGCCTAGAGAGGAGCATCCTGGGTGAAAGCCATTTTGAAACCAGAACTCCAAAGTAGATGCCAGCCATGTGACTTCCCAGCTAACAGAGTTTTTCAGGACACCACTTGCCATCCTCCAGTGAAGGTACCTGATTGTTGATGAACACTTTATGGCCTTAAGACTGTAACTGTGTAACCAAATAAACTCCCTTTTATAAAAGCCAATCCGCTTCTGGTGTTTTGCCTTCCAGCAGCATTAGGAAACTAGAACAGATTTTGGTAAGAGAGATGTGGGACGCTGCTAAGTTTGCAAATACCAAACATGTTGGAGCAGCTTTTTACATAGATAAGAGGAAGATTCTGGAAGAATTGTGAAGAGCTTGATAGAAAAGGCCTAAACTGCTTTGAAGAGACTGTTTGTGGAAATATGGACTCTAAAGATACCTCTGATGAGGCCTTGAGCAGAAATGATGAATGTGTTGTTGTGAACTGGAAGAAAGGTGATCCTTGTTTTAAAGTGCCAGAGAATTTGGCAAAATTGAGTTCTGGCATCAGATGGAAGGCAGAATTTGAGAGCAATGAGCTGGGATACTTGGCTGATGAGATTTCAAACTAAAAGTTGTGAATATAGCATGGCATCTCCTTAAAGCTTATAGTGAAATGTGAGTGGAGAGAGATAAACTTAGAAATGAATTCTTGGATTCAATGAAACCAGAAACTGATGGTTTGGAAAATTCCAGGCTTCTGAGGTGGGGGGGGGGACCAAGAAACTATAGTTCCATGTGAGGATTTAATCAAACATGGAACCAGACTGCCATTTCAGTACAAGCCAAAATTGGAGATGGAGTTATCCAGAAAGGATTTGTGAAAGTCTTATTGTCTGACAGCTTTTACCCCTGTATGCTTCATACGAAGCCAACAGAATTTTTCAAGATCTTTATAGATGGAGCTGCTGCTGGTCTGGACTGGAGAAGACAGAAAAGGAACAAATTGAAGAAAAAATTTCTTCGAAGATGGAAACATGGAGGTTGAGGTCTTGAGTCAAGGGGTCTCAGGTTGGGAGAGCAGAGTGGCCCACACACATGGAAAGGGTGTTTGCCCAGAGGTCAAGGGTGGGACTTCTGCCTCAATGTTCAGGAAGAGTTCTGCCACCCCAAGCCCCAAAGAGGGTGGAGCACATTCCCAGAGAATTGGGGAGAGCCTGGCTGCCACCCCACGGTTCTGAAGGGGTTGAGCATGTGCCCTAGAGATGGAAGAGAATCTGGGTGCTGTCCCAATATTTGAGGAGGGGGGACCAAAACAGTGTTCTCTCCAATATGTGGATATGTTGGAGAAGTCACTCCAGCATTTGGAGAGAAAAGGGCTGCCACAAAAGCCTTTGGAAAGGATTGCACTCACAGTCTCTCAAGCCCCGAGGATAAAATGTCATTCTCTAAATGACTCTCAGACTTTGAAGTCTAATAGAGTTTGCCCTGCAGGTTTTAGGAACTGTTTTGGTCCTGTTAACCCTGTTTTCCTTTCAGTTTCTCCTTAGGGCAATGGGAATGTTTATCCTATGACGGTCTCTCCTTTGTATTGGAAGCACATAATTTGTTCTAAGTTTCACAGATCCACAACTAAAGGAGAATTATGCCTTAGTATTGACCATGCCTGTAACTGATTTTGATGGGATCTTGTACTTAACTATTGTTACTGAAATGATTTAAGTTTCTGTGATATTCCCATGGGATGAATGTATTTTGTATATGGAAAGATCATGTTTTTCTGGGGTCCAGTGGTGGAATGTACTGGTTTGTCTATATTATGTCCCCAGAAAAAACCGTGTCCTTTGATGCAATCTTGTGTGTGCAGACATATTAGTGTTGATTATATTGTAATTCTTTGATGTTTCCATGGAGATGTGACCCATGCAACTGTAGGTGATAACCCTGATTAATTTCCATAGATATATGACCCCACCCATTCAGTGTGGGATTTGATTAGTTTACTAGAGCACTATATAAGCTCAAACAGAAGGAGCAAGCTTGCTACAGTCAAGAGAGACATTTAAAAGAGTGCACAGAAGCTGAGAGAGGAACTGCAGTTTACAGACATTTTGGAGATGGCCTTTGAAAACAGACTTTTGCCTCAGAGAAGCTAACAGAGGACAAATGCCCCAAGAGCAACTGAGCATGACATTTTGGAGAAAAGCTGAAGCCTAGAGAGGAACATCCTGGGAGAAAGCCCTTTTGAGACCAGAACTCTGGAACAGATGCCAGCCATGCCTGTCAGAGGTTTTTGGGACACCATTGGCCATCCTCCAGTGAAGGTACCTGATTGTTGATGCATTGCCTTGGATACTTTATGGCCTTAAGACTTTAGCTGTGTAACTAAATAAACCCCCTTTTATAAAGCCAATCCACTTCTGGTGTTTTGCATTCCAGCAGCATTAGCAAACTAGAACACTGTGTATCCATGCTTGTTCTCCTAGAGCATTTCTCTTTAAGCATCTGGAGGTCCTGTCTTAGCTTCTCAAGGGCAAACCCTGGGTTTCATCTCTTAACTTCTCCAAACATCTTTCTGTCTGCATTTCCAAGCATATCTAAGCATCTAGGTCTCTGTTGGCTCTTAGCTTCTCCTGGGGACAAACTCCGGATTATGTATCTTAGGTTCTCCCCAAAATGTCTCTCTCACCTTCTCTGAGCTCCTTGTTTCCATGAGCTTTCTTAAAGGACTCCAGTGATCTAATTAATACCCAAGCAGAATGGGCAATTTCACACCTCAATGGAAATCATCTAATAAAAAATCCCATCTATAGTTGGGTGGGTCACATCTCCATGGAAACAACCCAATCAATGTCCAACCCTAATCAAAAGTCTAATAAATCTGCCCCCACAATATTGCTTCAAAGACCCGGGCTTATGTGGGGAAAATAATAGATTCAAACCAAAACAAGTGATATTGAGGGAAAATGCACATAATGCAATGTATGGACTATTGTTAATAATTTTTTTAGTATGGTAAAGTCAGATTTATTGAATAATAATTTACATACAATATATTCACTCTTTTTAAGTTTACAATTTCATGAGTTCTGACAACTATATAGCCATAAATCACTATCACAATCAAGATACAGAACATTTCTAACATCCCCAGAAAATTTCTTTAAGGTCTAGATAGTCAATCTATTCCCATACCCTCACCTTCTGGCAACTACTAATCTGTTTTCTGTCCCTATATTTTGTCTTTTCAAGAAAATCATTTAAATGGAATCATTCAGTATGTATTTAATTTGTGTGACTTTTTCACTTAGCTTAATACTTTTGAGATTCATTCATGTTGTAGTACCACATTTTGTTTATCCATTCACCTATTGATGGAAATATGAGTTGTTTCCAGTTTCTGACTTCTATGAATAAGACCCCTATGAATATTTGCATACACATCTCTATGTGACATATGTTTTCATTCCTCTTAAGTAAATATCTGTGGAGTGGAATTGCTGGGTTGTGGGATGGGTATATATTTAACCTTATTAAAAATTTCCAATCTATTTTCAAAAGTGGTTATACCAGTTTGCATTTTCACTAGAAATGAGAATGAAATCTCACTAATATGAGATTTCCAGTTGGTCCTAATGCTTGTAAGCTCTTGCTATTGACAGTCTTTTTAATTTTAGTCATGCTTCAGAGAGAGGTGTGGTACAGTATATTGTGGTTTTAATTGGAATTTCAATAGTGACTGCTGATGTTAGGTATCTTTTTAAATGCTTATTTGTCATCTATCTTCTTTGGTAAGAACAATAATATTTTAATATTTCTTTATCAAAAGATACTAATGGGCCATACCTGTGCTAGGGGTCAATATTAGGGGAGGGATAATGGGCATGGAATTTTTTTGAGAAATGAAAATGTTCTAAAATTGATTGTGTTGAGGAATGCAGAACTATGTGATGATAATTGTGAACCATTGATTGTATACTTTGCATGGGATGTATTGTGTGTGAAGGTATCTCAATAAAACTACAAAAAATATTATGGAGTGCATTTTTCTTGATGTTTATCCTGTTAGATAGTCTCTGAGCTTCTTGAATGTGCTTATACATCTTTTGCCAAGTTTGGGAAGTTCCCTGTCATTATTTCTTTGGCTCTTTCTTCTGCCTCCTTTCTTTCTTTCTTCTC
Source organism: Choloepus didactylus (assembly GCF_015220235.1). Classification (NCBI taxonomy): domain Eukaryota; kingdom Metazoa; phylum Chordata; class Mammalia; order Pilosa; family Megalonychidae; genus Choloepus; species Choloepus didactylus. The sequence goes on along the minus strand of NC_051334.1, from coordinate 4,529,526 downwards.
CTTCTGGGATACCCATTATACATATATTGGTGTTCTTTGTTGTGTAGTTAGCTGTTTTAGAGTGTTTTCGTTTTTAATGTTTTTCTTTTTTCTGCTCCTCAGCCTGACTCATTTCAAGTGTCTTGTGTTCAATTTCATTGATTCTTTTGCCAGAACCTACCTTTGAAATTTCCTGGCCATGTTTCATTTCAGTTATTGTGGTCTACAACTCCAGAATTTCTGTTTGGTTTGTTTTATAAAAGCAGTTTTATTTTATTCACACACAGTACTGTTTGGATCCTTTATTTTAAAAAATCAGTATTATGGAGATGTACTCACCTGTCCTACCATCATCCACAGTGTACAATGAATTATACATCCACACTACCTTCATATAGATGTGCATTCATCACCACAATCAATTTTTGAGCATTTTAATTACTCAAAAAAAGGAGAATAAGAATAAAAATAGAAGTAAAGAAGAATACCGCAAACACCCCATCTCCTGAACCCACTTTTATTCATTTAACTTTTCTACTCATCTGTCAACACACTGAAGGGTGTGTGAGCTACAATCACACAGTCACACCATGGAAATTCCATAGTTATACAGCCATCTTGGAGAATCAAGGCTACTGGGTTGTAGCTCAACAATTTCAGGTATTTCCTTCCAGGTATCCAAATACACTAAAAACTAAAAAGGGATATCTATATAATGCATAAGAATAACCTCCAGGGTGACCCCTCAAATTCATTTAAGATCTCTCAGCCACTGAAACTTGATTTTTTATCATTTCTCTTCATCCTTTTGGTCAAGGAATCTTTCTCAATCCCATAAGTCCAGTTCCAAGTTCATCTCCAAGAATCATGTCCCATGTTGCCAGGGAGATTTGCACTCCTGGGGCTTATGTCCCACATAGGGGGAAGGGCAGAGTGTTTACATGCTGAGTGGGCTTAGAGAGAGAGAGGCAACATTTAAGCAAAAAAAAAAGATTGTCTATGGGTGACTCATGGGCACCATTATAAGTAGGCTTAGCTTCTTTTTAGTAAAAAGCTTCATAAGGGCAAGCCACAAAACTGAGGGCTTGGCCTTATAATTTGGTAGTCAGCAACACTTGTGAGATTATCAGTAATTCCTCAGGTGGCAAAGTTTAATATTTCCCTATTTCCCCCCAGTCCCTCAGGGGGCTTTGCAAATATATGTTTATTCTCTGCCCAATTATTTTGGAATGCATTGGGGTTTCCAACTAACCTGTGCAAACCGAACACTTTCACTCCCAATTCAAAGTTCTGTATAATTATGTTTGAATAAACTGACTGTAAAAGTTAAATTATACAGTGCATTACAGAAAATATAGATTTTTCACCAAATAAACATCTCTTCCTCATAGTTTCTTTAAACTATAAAACTCTAGTTTGCATTGATTATATTTTCCCTAAACATCTGTTTTAGTTTGCTAATGATGCCAGAATACAAAACACCAGAAATGGACTGCTTTTATAAAGGGGTTTTATTTGGTTACAGTTACAGTCTTAAGGCCATAATGTCCAAGGTAACACATCAGCAATCAGTTACCTTCACTGGAAGATGGCCAATGACTTCTGGAAAACCTCTGTTAGCTGGGAAGGCACATGACAGGCATCTGCTCCAAAGTCCTGGTTTCAAAATAGCTTTCTCCCAGGACTTTCCTCTCTAGGCTTCAGATCCTCTTCAAAATGTCACTCTCAGTTGCTCTTGGGGCATTTGTCCTCTCTTTGCTTCTCTGGAGCAAGAGTCTGCTTTCAATGGCTGTCTTCAAACTCATCTGCAGGTCCTGTGCATTCTTCAAAGTGTCCCTCTTGGCTGTAGCAAGCTCAATCCTTCTGCCTTAGCTTATATAGTGCCCCAGAGAACTAATTTAGACCCACCCTGAATGAGTGGGGTCACACCCCCATGGAAATTATCCAATTAGAGTCATCACCCACATGGTCACATCTCCATGGAAACACTCAAAGAATTACAATCTAACACTGATGTGTCTGCCCACACAATTACCTCAAAGATAATGGTGTTTTGGGGGACACAATACATTCAAACCAGCACACCATCCCATTCTCAACAACTTGCAAAGCTGACATTTATTTGTTCTCCAACATGTAAAAACATTTTTGTATTAGTACATTTAATCACCATCACTAACCACTCTAGTTTTCATTAAATTATACAGTCCCAGTCTTTATCTTCTATCTTTCTTTCTGGTGTCATACAAGCCCCTAACCTTCCCCTTTCAATTTTACTCATAGTAGCTTTTGTTCAGTGTATTTACTTATTGTGCTGCAATACCACAGTTTTGTGCTATCCATTTCTGGATCTATACAATAATCCTGTTGAATGTTTGATATTCCTTCAGCATCAAAAACCCTTTTTCTATCTTCTGATAACCTGTGCTCTCACTTTAACTCTCAAAATTTGCTTATTAATATTAGTGTATATCAGTGAGGCCATACTGCATTTGTTCTTTTGTTTTCCTTGCTAATTTTCTCAACATAATGTCCCCAAGTTTCATTTACATTGTTATTTTCTCTGTGACTTTATTCTGTCTCATAACTGTGTAATACCACATCATATATATATACCACAGTTTGATTTTTCACTAGTCCACTGATGGACATTTGGGTTTTTTCCATCTCTTGGCAATCATGAATAATGCCACTATAAACATCAGTTTACAAATGTCCTTTCATCTCTTAATTTTCAGTTCTTCTGAGTATACACCTGGTAATGGAATTGCTGGATCACATGACAATTCTATACTTAGCTTCCAGAGGAACCACCACACTGCCTTCCAGAGTGGCTGCATTATTCTACATTCGCACTAATGGTGAATAAGTGTGCCTCTTTCTCCACATCCTCACCAGCACTTGTAGTTTTCTATTTTTTTTTTGTTGTTCTTGTTTTTGCTAACAGCTATTCTAGTAGGTGTGAGATGTTATCTCATGTGGTTTTGATCTTCATTTTCCTAATAGCCAGTGAAGTTGAGCATCGTTTCATATGTTTTGGAGCCATTTTTATTTCCTCTTCAGAAAAGTGTCAGTCCATGACTTTTGCCCACTTTTAAATTACATTGCTTGTTCTTTTATTGTTAGGTTGTAGGATCTCTTTATATATTCTGGATATTAAAACCTTCTCTGATATTTGGTTTGCAAATAGTGTATCCTATTGTGTAGGCTGCTTTTTTACTTTTGTGAGAAAGTCCTTTGATGTACAGAAGTGCTTAATTTTGAGGAGATCCTATTTATCTATTTCTTCTTTGATTGCTTGTGCTTTGGGTGCAAGGTCTAGGAAACCGCCTCCTATCACAAGATTTTTAGATATTTCCCTACATTTTCTTCTAAAAATCTTATGATCTAAGCACTAATGTTCAGGTCTTTGATCAATTTTGAGTTAATTTTTGTATAAGGTTTGAGATAGCGGTCCTCTTTCATTCTTTTGAATATGGATATCCTGTTGCATTGGCTTGACAGCCTTATAAAGGATCAGTTGTCTGTAGGTGAGAGGGTCTATTTCTGAACACTCAATTTTATTCCATTGGTCAGTATATCTATCATTATGCCAGTACCATTCTGTTTTGACCACTGTAGCTTTGTAGTATGCTGTAAAGTCAGGTAGTGTGAGACCTCCCACTTCATTCCTCTTCCTTAAGATATTTTTGGCTATGTGGGGTACTCGGCCCTTCCAAATACATTTGGTTATTGGTTTTGCTCTTTCTACAAAGTAAGTTGTTGGGATTTTAATTGATTTGCATTAAGTCTATTAACCAGTTTAGGTAGAATTGACATCTTAACAATATTTAGTCTGCAGTACATGAACATGTCTACACTCTTGACTTCTTCTTTGGTATTTTCTGGATTTTATTCTCTTCCTCAGGTGAGTCATTATTTCCTGTTTCTTCAATGGTTCTGTACTCTTTTACTGCACAGTGTATTTTAGTATTTTTAAATGTGAACTCTGGGGTTTATTCATTGATATGTCTGTGTTGTTTTCATTCTTTTTATCAGATAGTGATAAGATATAGAATTTCTTGCACTTCAGCCCTCCTAACAGGATGGTCTGGCCAAGGGAAACTCAGTGTACAGGGTAAAATTCCTCTCTCAATCCATTTGATCCCAGGCTTTTCATTTTTGGGAGTTTTCTGTTGATTGAATCAGTCTCTTTGCTGGTTGTTTGTTGAGATTTTCTATTTTTTACTGAGTCAGTGTAGTACATTTGTTTGTTTCAAGGAATTTGTCCATTACATCTTGGTAGGGACATTGTGGGCTGACTAAAAGTGCAACTTTGAGCTGGCTGAAGGCTGGAGAAGGTGAAACTCACAGCCCCACAGCCCAACATTGATCCACTCTGGGGCCTGGGAATCACCAAACCCATTGTGCCTTTAAGTGAATTTGCCAACAAAATGCATAGTGCTTAGCCCCACCCCCAGGGCTGGCAGTCTCCAGTGTGCACAGAGGACTGCTGCACTGATTGGATTTTCACCTGGTTGGGACCCAGATCAGTGTTTAGCAATAGTCATGGAGGGAAAAATGGGCTTGAGAGGTAGAGGTGGCCCAAGAATGCCATCCACTGGGAACACAGAGAAAGTGCACCCTGGCAAATAGAGGCTCTGCAAAGTTTTATACAGGTGTCCAAATCAACTTGCATCCTCCAAAATAACATTTTTAAGATAAGCTAATGCCATGAAATCAGCAGAAAAAATCACAAAGCATTTGAAGATCCAAGAATATACGGCCAAGCAAAATGACTAAATTAAAAAGTGGGAGGAGAAATATAACTTGGAAGAAGTATTCAAAGAAGTACACACAAATCTCAAAAAGAACTTCAATAGGTGTGTAAAGACATAAATGACATCACAAAGAACCTAGAAGAGCATAAAGTAGAACTTGAAAGAGTAAAATAAACATAGCAGATGTTATGGAAATGAAAGCTACCATATATCAAATTAAAAATATACTAAAAGGCAAAACTATATGATGATACTATGAACAACTGATTATACACTTTGGAGGACTGTAGGATATGTGAATAAATCTCAGTAAAATTGCATTTAAAATATACTAGAGACACAGCAGATTTCAAGAGGCAGAATAAAAATATAAGTGAACTAGAGGATAAAGCAATTGAATGCAAAAGCAGTAAAGATAAAATGATGGAAAAGTTAAAATGGATCTCAAGTAAATGATGGGCAAAAAAAAAAAAAAAAAGAATTATTCATGTCCCGGAAGGAAAGAGAAGAGTAAATGGCTAGCAAGAGTATTTGAGGAGTTAGGGAAAACATCCTAACCCTTATAAAAAACATAAATATGCAAATCAAAGAACCCTAATGGATTCCAAGTAGAATAAATCCAAACAGACCCACTGCAAGACATTTACTAATCATATTGCCAAAAGCTGAAAGAGAAAGTCCTGAAAGTAGGAAGAGGGAAATGATTCACTACATACAAGAGAAACAACATAAGACTAAGTACTCACTACTAAGTGAGAACAAAGGAGGCAGGAAAGCAATGGTATGATATGTTTCAGATTCTGAAAGAGAAAAGTTGCCAGCCAAGACTACTTTATCCAGTGAAACTGTCCTTCAAAATTGAGGGAAAGTTTTAAATTTTTTATGGAAAAACAAGTCCTGAGAGAATTTGCTAACAAGAGACTTGCCCTGCAAGAAACATTAAGAGGAGTTCTGTTGGCTTGGAAAAAAAGACATGAGAGAGAGGTCTGGAGAAGGGCACAGAATTGAAGAGTATTAGTAAAGGTGGTTTAAAGGATGAAAAGAGAGAGAGGGGAAAAACAGATCTGACAAATAAAAACCAAAGGATAAAATGGTGGGTTCAAGAACTGCCTTTACAGTAATAACTTTGGATGTGATTGGATTAAAACCCCCAATTAAAAGATACAGACTGGCAGAATGGATTAAAAAGAATCATCCATTGATATGCTGTTTACAAGAAACTCATCTTGAGACCCACCAACACAAAGAGATTGAAAGTGAAAGGATGGTGAAACATTCCATGCAAGCTGCAGCCAAAAGAAAGCAGAGGTAGCCGTACTAATATCAGGCAAAATAGACTTTAAATGAAAATATGTAATAAGAGAGAAGGACACCATATATTAATAAAAGGGACGATTCTCTAAGAAGAAATAAAAATCATAAATGTTTATGTAACCTACCAAGGGACTCCAAAGTATATGAGGCAAACATTGGCAAAACTGAAGGGAGCAATAGATATTTCTATAATAGTGGGAGACTTCAATATGCTCCTCCCTTCTATAGATGGCACAAGATTGAGGATCAATAAAGAGTAGAGAACATAAATGATGTGATAAATGTATTAAACCTAACTGACATATAGGTAATTTCATCCCCAAATACAAGTATATATATTCTAGTGATCATGGAACATTCCCCAGGACAGTTCATGTGCTGTGGCACAATAAAAAGTCACAAAAAGTAAAAGATTGAAATTATCAAAGCACTTTCTCTGGCCAAATTGGAATGAATCTGGAAATCAATCATCACCAAAGAATGTGATATTTCACAAATATATGGTGATTAAACAACACACTCTTAAATTGTCAATGCAAGGAGTAAATTGCAATAGAAATCAGTAAATACCTGAAGATGAATGAAAATAAGAATACAACATATCAAAATGTATCAGATGCTGCAAAGTTGGGGCAGAGAAGGAAATCTGCAGCACTAAATGCATACATTAAACATGAAGAAATGGCTAAAAAAAGAACTCACTGAAAAACTGAAGCTAGAGAATGAACAGCAAACTAACCCTAAAGCAAGTAGAAGGAAAAAATAAAGAATGAAGCAGAAATAAGTGATCTGGAGAACAAAAAACAATAGAAAGAATCAATAAAAACAAAAGTTGGTTCTTTGAGAAGATAACAAGATTGAAAAACACTTAGCTAGTTTAAAAAGTAAAAAAAGAGAGAAGATCCAAACAAACAAAATCAGGAATGAGTGGGTGGTCATTACTATGGCCCTGGAGAAATTTTAAAAGTCATAATAGGATACTATGAGCAGCTGAATGCCAACAAACTAGACAACTTAGAGGAAATGGAAAATTTCTTGGAAAGATGTTAACAAACTAGCCTGATTCAGGAAGAAATAGAAGACCTTAAGAAACCAATCACAAGTAAAGAGATCCAATCAGTCATGAAAAAGCTTCCAACAAAGAAAAGCCCAGGGCCAGATGGCTTCACATGGGGAATTTTACTAAATTTTCAAAAAATAACTAATATCATTCCTACTCAAATTCCTTCAAATATTTGAAGAAAAAGCAACAATACCTAACTCATTTTATGAAGCTAAATACACTCTAACCAAAAACAGATAAAGATACTACAAGGAAGGAAAACTACAGGCCAAAGTCTATAGTGAATCAGATGCAAAAATTCTCAACAAAATACTTGCACAACAAATCCAAAGGCACTTTAAAGAATTATATACTAATGACTAACTGGAGTTCATTCATTGCATGACAACTCATGCAAGAGTAGTTCAACATAAGAAAGTAAACCTAATACAACACATTAACAAATAAAGAGAGAAATATCAGATGATCTTGATAGACATTGGAAAACCATTCAACAAAATTCAGCATACATTTTTTTTTTAAAATAAAAGCACTTCAAAATGTAGGAATTGAAGGAAACTTCCTCAATATTATAAAGGGCATATATGAAAAACTGACAGCCAGCTCAGTAATGTTTCAATACACTAGTAATGAGCAAAATGAGGAGGAAATAAAGAAAAAAGTCCATTCACCATAGGAACTAAAAGAATCAAGTAGGAATAAACTTAACCAAAGATATGAAAGACCTCTATAAAACAACAACAACAAAACTTTACTAAAAGAAATCAGAGGTCCTATACAGGTAACTAGTCCATGTTCATGGAAAAGAAGGCTAAACATCATCATGATGTCAATTCTACCAAAATTGATCCACAGATTCAATGCAATTCCAATGAAAATTCCAACATCCTACTTTGCAGACTTGGAAAAGCCAGTTATCCAATTTATCTGATAAGGGAAATGGGCCTAGAATTGCCAAAAATATCCTAAAAAAGAAGAACACACAGTGGTGAAAACAGCCTGGTACTGGCACAAAGATAGACACATTGATCAATGGAATTAAATCAGGAGTTTGGAAACAGATGACTACATCTGTGGTCAACTGATTTTTACAAGGACCCCAAATGCTGGGGTCCTGGGACAGAATACTCTCATCAACAAATAGGGCTGGGAGAACAGGATATTCATATCTTAAAGAATGAAAGTGGATCCCTATCTCACAGCCCATATAGAAATTAAAGCAAAGTGGACAAAAGAGCTAAATATAAAAGCCAGTACCATAAACCTAGAAGATAATATAGGGAAATATCTTCAAGACCTAGTAATGGGGGTATCTTCTTAGACTTAAACATTTAAGATCTGTAAGATCTAAGAAGTAATGAAAGAAAAAAATAGATAAAATCAGAACTCCTTAAAATCAAAAGCTTTTGGGCCTCAAAGGACTTTGTCAAAGAGGTGAAGAGGCAGCCAACTCAATGGGACAAAATATTTAGAAACCATATATCTGAAAAAAGATTGATAACCAGCATATATAAATAAATCTTACAACTCAATGACAAAAGTAGAAAAAGCCTAATTATAAAATGGGCAAATTATATGAAAAGACATTTTTTCTGAAAAGGAAATACACATGGTTAAAAAGTACATGAAAAGTATTCATCTTCATTAACTATTATGGAAATGCAAATCAAAACCAAAATGACATATAATCTCAGTCCTAAAAGAATGACTGCCATTAAACAGAAAACTGCAAATGCTGTAGAGGATGTGGAGAAATTAGAACTCTTATCCACTGCTGGTGGGAATGTATAATGGTATAGCTGCTGTGGATACAGTTTGGCAGTCCCTCAAGAAACTAAATATTGAGTTACCCTATGTCTCAGCAATTCCACTAGTCAAATAGACCCAGAAGATCTGAAAGCAGGAACACCAAGAGGAATTTGAAAATCAATGTTCATGGTGGCTTTGTTCACAATTGCCAAGAGGTGTTAACAACCCAAGTGTCCTTCAAAAGACAAGTGGATAAACAAATGTGGCACATATATACAGTGGAATACTATGCAGCAGTAAGAAGGAATGAGGTGCTGAAACATGTGACAACGTGGATGAGTCTTGAGGATATAATGCTGAGTGAGGAGATATAAAGTGTGATATCACTAATATGAACCCCCGGGGTAATGTAAAATTAATACCTTAAGATATAGCATATAGGGGACCTAGAGACAGATTGAAGCTAGAGAAGGGGGTTACATGATATGTACAGACTTGTTAACAAGATTGAACTTAAAGGTATGGAAATAGACAGGGGTTATGAAAATTCATTAATGGTATTATAACTATCAGTGCCATATTAAAGGCAAACAAGATTGAAAGGGATTGTTGTAAGTTGTGTACCTCACAGATTAGTACTGCAAATATAAATAAGTTCTTGCATGTCCCATGTAGGTGGGAGAGCAGTGAGTTTACCTGTAGAGTTGGCTTAAAGAGACAGTGCGTATATGTTCAACAAAAGGGGGTCTCTGGGGGTGATCCTTAGGAAAAATTACAAGTAGGCTTACCTTCTCCTTTGCAGTAACAAGCTTCATAAGGGCTTGGCTTATTAAATTGGCAGTCCCTACTGCTTGTGAGAATATCAGGAATTCCCCAGGTGAGGAAGCTTAGTATTCCCACATTTTCTCCCACTCATCCAGGGGGCTTTTTTATTCTCTGCCCAAATTTCCCTGGGATGTATCAGGGCATCACACTATCCTGCTCAAACCAACAAGATCTCACTCACTCTTCAAGGTTCCATGAAATTATGGTGTTTGTATAAACTGACTGCACAAATTAAATTACATAGTGTTCTACAGAAAATATAAATTTTTCACCAAATAAAATCTTTTTTCTTTGTTCTCTACACAGAAGTTGAAGTTTTCAAATACAGTCAATATGGTCCTTTACACTTTAGTCTGATTTGCCTTTGTCCTAACCAGATCAGCTTCATTCATATCTCTAATTGAATTCTGATATATTTTATCAGTTTTTCAACATTTTCTGTTTGGGGTAATGCTGACTTTCATAGCTGCAGGACTCTAGCCCTGAGTCTCAAGTGTCACACAGATACACAAAATTCCAGGGAATGACAGGTTATACACAAAGAGCTCAGCATCTCAGGATTTAGAAGTAACCATTATAACTCTGGAATAGACGTGACTTCTAAAAGTGCTTACAATCTTTGAACCTTTACAATAAGCTGTCCCTTGATAACCTAAGCTCTCAAATTTGATTCTCAGTGTTTGCACATTGTATTTAGTCATATTAGTGAGGTGTTTAATATTTGTCATTTCACTTCTGGCTTATTTCACTCAACATACTGTTCTGATGTTTCATTCAGCTAGTTGCAGGCCTCACAACATCATTCCTTCTTGCAGCTGCTCAGTATTCCATTGTATGTGTTCTTAGGTTTGTTAATGCTGCCATTATAAAATACCAGAAATGAATTGTCTTTTATAAAAGGGATTTATTGTTAGAAATGTAAAGTTCTAAGGCCATAAAAGTGTCCAAACCAAGGCAACAACTGATGATACTTTCACTGAAGTATGTCCAATGGCATCTGGAAAACCTCTGTTAGCTGGGATGGCATGGGGCTTCCATCTGTTGATCCCACATTGTGTCCTAGCTCCTCTCTCAACTCCTGTGCATTCTTGGTTCTACCTCCCAGGATGTTTCTCTCTAAGCATGTGGGGTCCTGTCTTAGCATAACCCAGGGCAAATTCTAGGCTTCATCTCATAACTAAACACCCTTCTATCTGCATCTTTAAGTATCTCTAAGCATCAGTGTCAGCAAGCATCTGGGCCTGTGTGGCTCTTTTTAAAGGAATCCAGTAAACTAATCAAGACCCACACCGAATGGAATCAGAGGTCACACTCTGTGATGGTTTGGTTCATGTGTCAACTTGGCCAGGTGATGGTACCCAGCTGTCTGATCAAGCAAGCCTGGCCTGACTGTTGCTGCAAGGACATTTGTGGCTGGTTAATAAACCAACAGGCTGGTTTATTAAATCATCAGTCAGTTGGCTGCAGCTGTGACTGATGATGTCAATGAAGGGCATGTCTTCCAAATGAGAGAATGTAGTCAGCTGGATTTAATCCAATCAGTTGAAGACTTTTAAGCAAGACAGATAGAGGGCCTTCATTTTTTCTTTGGCTGACCAGTGAAGTGTTTCCTGAGGAGTTCATCAAAGTTGCCAGTTCATTTCCTGAGGAGTTCATTGAACATCTTCATTGCAGTTCCCAGTTTGCTGCGGGCCCTATGGAATTTGGACTCATGCATACCCAAAGTTGCATGAGACACTTTTATCAATCTTAAATTTACATCTATCTCTCATTGATTATGTTTCCCTAGAGAACTCTAACTAATACACACCCTAATCAAAAACATTAATCAATCTGCCAACACAAGATTGCATTAAAGAATATGGCTTTTATTGGGGGACATGATATATTCAAACCAGTACAGTATGTATATACCATAGTTCACCCTCCCATTCATCAGTTGATGTACTCTTTTGTCACCTCCAACCATTGCAAATTGTGAATCCCTCCACCATCAACACCATTTTCAAATGCCCATTCATGTCCCTACTTTCAGTTCTTCCAAGTATTTACCAAATAACAGTGTTGCAGGATCATGTGGCAACCTTATACTTAGCTTCCTGTGTAGCCACCACACTGCCCTCCAGACAGGCTTCACCATTCTATTTCCTTACCAACAGTGAATATGGACATCCCCCAGTCCACACTTTCACTAGGACTCATATCTTTCTGTTTAATTTTTAAACAGTTTTATTCAGACACCATAAAATCCATTGTGAGTAAACAATCAATGGTACCTAGTATAATCAAATAGGTATTCATTCACCACCACAATCTATATGAAGACCTATGAAGAAAGAAGAAGGGGGGGGATGAGGATAAAAAATAAAATATAAAAAAGAAGAAAGAAGAAAAAAATAAAATAAAGTAAAAAGGAGAAACAACAACCATATCACCAAGAATCCCATAAACCTCCCTTATATCCCCCTCTTATTGACATTTTGTTGTTGTGTTTTGCCTTTGTTACATTTTCTAGAGGTATGTTGACTATAGATTCTAATTTACATTGATTGTATTTTTTCCATATACCATTCCATTTTCAATACCTTGCAATATTGACATTCATTTGCTCTCCATGTAAAAACATTCTTATATTTGTACATTTAATCACCATAATTGTCCACTCTAGGTTCCCCTGTTATACAGTCCCAGTCCTTATCGTCTATCTTTCCTTCTGATGTCATACAAGCCTCTAGCCTTCCTCTTTCAACCATATTCACACTTAGCTTTTTTCAGTATACTTACAATATTGTGCTACCATCATCAGGTAATATTGTGCTATTCATTTATGGACTTTTACAATCATGAAAATGCCTTCTTAACCAAAAAGGGGGAAAAGAAATGTGACAAAATAAGGTTTCAGGGGCAAAGAGATTTCAAATAGAGTCAAGAGGCTCTCCTGGAGATTACTCTTATGCAAGCTTCAGCTAGATATTCCAAATGGCCCCAGTATCAAGCTCAAACCAACAGCATTCCCCCAAATTCTAAAGAGTACCCAGGTTCCTAACTGAGACTCTATAAAAGTTTCACTCACTAAGATTATTTTTCAGGAAAGTAAAATCTCCAGATTCTTTCTATGCTAGATAAGTCCCAAAACTTAGAGTCAACATTCTCTACGAGAACATGACCCAGCTGCATCACCTTCTACGTAATGGTGCCCTCCCTTTTTAATGTGAACAAAGTTAGAGTGGTAGTTGCCTAGATATCACTGAAGATTGACATAGTGATCAAATGAAAGGGAGTAGCAACAGACAAGATAGGATTTAACAAAAGATTATTAGTTCTGAATCATTATATAGATAATTCTTTTTAGTCTCATATATTAGAACAGCTAGAAGGAAATAACTGATATTCTGGAAGAGTGTGTAGAGACTATGATTTCAATAGCTTTAACATATTCTGACTTCTCTTGTGACTTGTGGTGTGGTCTAACCCACAGAATGATTCAGGTACACTCAAGAAGAATGTGTGTTCTATAGTTGAGTGAAATGTTTATATATGATTATTAGGTCTGGTTGGTTTAGAGTATCATTCAACTCTTGTATTTCTTTGTTGATCTTCCTATTAGATGTTCAGTCCATTATTGAGAATAATGTATTCTCCCCCACATTTCTGAAGGACAGTTTAGCTGGATAAAGAATTTTTGGCTGGGAGTTTTTTTCTTTCAGTACTTTAAATATATCATACTGTTGATTTCTCACTTCCATGGTTTGTGATGGGAAATCAGAACTTGGGCTTATTTCAGATCCCTTGTTTGCTGGTTTGAATCTATTATGTACACACAAAAGCCATGTCTTTTTTTAAACTTTATTTATCAAAAAATTAAAACAACAAAAAACATTTCAAACAAAACAAAGGATTCAGAAAAAACAAATAACCTAAAATAACTATTTTGCTTCCAACATGTTCCTACCATAGCCCAAGAAAATTAATAAACCATATCCAAAGAAAAAAATAAGAAAAACAAATAATCTGAAATAACTACATTGCTTCCAACATGTTCCTACCTTACCCCAAGAAAATTAACAATTGATTAACAATTAATAAAACTAAGGTATAAAAAAACCAAATAACCTAAAATAACTACATTGAAGATATTTTTAATGCAATAGCTTTTTTACTTTATCAAAAAATAAAAAAATTCAAAACAAAACAAAGGATTAAGAAAAACAACCTAAAATAACTGTATTGCTTCCAAAATATCCCTACCATACTGCAAGAAAATTAACAAATGCTAACAAAACAAAAGAATAAGAAAAACAAATAACCTAAAACAACTACATTGCTTCCAACATGATGCAACATACCCAAGAAAGTTTGTAAAATGAATGAATAATCATTCCTGAGCATCCCCATAGCATTGAGATTACCCTCAATAGCTTATCTGTTCTTATTAGATTATCATTCCCCCTTCTCTAGTTGCTTTCTATCTCTATGTCCCTACATTCTACAATATAAAATATTTATTTTACATTTTTCACAGAATTCACATTAGTGGTGACATACAATATCTCTTTTTGTGTCTGGCTTATTTCACTTAGCATTATGTCTTCAAGTTTCATCCTTGTTGTCATATGTTTCATGATCTTGTTCCTTCTAACTGCTGCTAGTATTCCATCATGTGTATATATCAGATTTTGTTTATCCACTTATCTGTTGAAGGACATTTGGATTGTTACCATTTCTTGGTGATTGTGAATAATGTGGCTGTGAACAGCAGTGTACAAATATCTGTTTGTGTCACTGGTTTCCGATCTTCTGGGTATATACCAAGATGTGAAATTGCTGGATTGGAAGGTCACTCGATACCTAGTTTTCTAAGAAATCCCCAGACTGTCTTCCAGAGTGGCTGTACCATTATACATCCCACCAACAATGAATAAGAGTTCCAATTTCTTCATATATTCTCCAGCATTTATAGTTTCCTGTTTGTTTAATGGCAGCCATTCTAACTGGTGTGAAATGATATCTCACTGTGTTCTTAATTTGAATCTCCCTAATATCTGCTGAAGATGAAATTTTTTTTCATATGTTTTTTGGCCACTTGTATTTCCTCTTCAGTGAAATGTCTTTTTATATCTTTTGTCTATTTTATAATTGGGCTCTGTGTACTATTTTCATTGAGTTGTAGAATTTTTTTATGTATGCAAGATATCAGTCTTTTGTTAGATACATGGTTTCCACATATTTTTTCCCACTGAGTTGGCTGTCTCTTCACTTTTTTTGGCAAATTCCTTTGAGGTACAGAAGCTTTTAAGTTTGAGGAGTTCCCATTTGTCTACTTTTTCTTTTGTTGCTCATGCTTTGGATGTAAGTTCTAAGAAGTGACCTACTAATACAAAGTCTTGAAGATGTTTCCCCACATTATCTTCTAGGAGTTTTATGGTGCTGTCTTTTATATTGAGATCTTTAATCCACTTTGAGTTAATTTTTGTATAGTGTGTGAGGTAGGGGTCCTCTTTCATTCTTTTAGGTATGGATATCCAGCTCTCCCAGCCCCATTTGTTGAAGAGGCTGTTATGTCCCAGACCAGTGGTTTGGGGGCCTTATCAAAGATCAGTCGACCATCGATCTTTGGGGGGGGTCTATCACCGAATTCTCAATTTTATTCCATTGATCAATATGTCTCTCTTTGTGCCAGTACCATGCTGTTTTGACTACTATGGCTTCAAGCACAAAGCCATTCATCAATACAAAACAAAGGATTAAGAAAAACAAATAACGTAAAATAACCGTATTGCTTCCAAAATATCCATATTTGTAGTTTTTCCAAGTCTGCAATGTAGGTTGTTGGAATTTTGATAGGAATTGCATTGAATCTGTAGATGAGTTTTTGAGAATGGAATTTTTCTCTTGAGTGTTCCTTCACTTAGGTTATTTCTAGTGTATAGGAACATTATTGACTTATGTGCATTAATTTTGTATCCCTCTACTTTGCTAAATTTGTTTATTAGCTCAAGTAGCTGTATCTTCAATTTCTTAGGGCTTTCCAGATATAAGATCATATCATCTGCAAATAATGACAGTTTTACTTCTTCCTTTCCAATTTGGATTCCTTTTATTTCTTTGTCTTTCTGGATTGTTCCAGCTAGCACTTCTAGCACAATGTTGAATAACAGTGGTGACAGTGGGCATCGTCTCATTCTTGATCTTAGAGGGAAGGCTTTCAGTCTATCACAATTGAACATTATGCTGACTGTGGGTTTTTCATATATACCCTTTATCATATTGAAGAAGTTTCCTTCATTTCCTACCTTTAGAAGTGTTTTTATCAAAAAAGGATGCTGGATTTTGTCAAATGCTTTTTCAGCATCTATTGAGATGATCATTTGATTTTTTCCCTTTTGATTTGTTAATGTATTGTAATACATTGATTCACTTTCTTATATTGGACCATCCTTGCATGCCTGGAGTGAACCCCACTTGGTCATGGTGTATGATTTTCTTAATGTGTCTTTGGACTTGATTTGTTCCCTTGACTGGGCCATATTCTTTCTTTTTTTCTTGCTATGGCTTGTAATTTTTTTCAGATGTTGAAGTCTTTGGTTATCTTGATGAGTTTACTCTGAAGTTTATTTTCTCTGTCTTGCCTAGGGTTTTATTGATGAATGGCTTTCTGCTAAGGCTCTTCTTTGATGCTTGCTTCAACTTATTCTTAAGCTTCAGAATAGCCCATTTTCAAGAGATGAGATTTTTTTCAGCCCTTCTTCAACTGCTCCTTGCCCTGGATATGCAGTACAATTTTTAGGATTGCCCTTTTTGTACAATTGTTTCATCTGCCAGGTAAAGCTTCCTTTCCTGTGTTCCTTCTCTAGGAACTTTATTTTATTCTCTTTGATTTTGTTTTGCTTCTGCAGTTTTTTATACTCCTTTCATTTTTTCTAGATTGGTTTGCCTGGAAGGTGATTTCTGGGAGACGGTTACTCTGGAGAGGCTTCCTGTCAGTATTTCCCAACAAAATCAGGGTCAGGGACCCACAGAGGGAGAAAGACAGGCTGGTGAGGGGTTCTGGAAGGATTCTTTAAGCCTCTTTGATGGCTTTCTAAAGCTGTCCCTTCCTGGCCCGACCAGGCAATGTCCTTCAGCTAACTGTACTCTGTATTCCCAAGGGAAGTACATGTCTAAATTCCTACCACCTCTGCCTGTGTTGAAATATCTGCTGCAGCCTTTCCTTGGGCAGGTTGAAACTTTGGCTCAGAGCCAAGGCTCAACATCCCGTCTTCACTCATCAAAAGCTGTGACCTATGGTCAGCTGTTCCCATCCCTATTCTCAGGGAAGAGGATTTTTATATCCCTCCCTGTCTCTAGCAAGCCAGCCAGGGATGGGACCCCATGGCAGCTCAGAGAGAGCAACTCATTGTTGTCCGCTGTAGTTTATCAACCTATTCCTCCTGCTCTTCCTTGGATGTTATACAGTGCTCTTCTGGCCTCTATAATCCCAGAGCAGTTTTCTCAAATAATTCCTGACCGTTCAACAACCTTTTTGATGGCAGGATTGAGTCCCAGTGCTCTCTACTCTGACACCTTCCCCAAAAGTTCCCCACCTCTATATCATCTTAATTCACCACAGTTGGTATAATTTTTGTACTTTAGTATAGACATTTAAAACTACACATTGACTAGGACTGCCTTATCTATGTTCTTTACATTTTATTTTCCTGATTAGCAATTTATCATTTCATTTAAATATTTCTAATCTATGATTTTTATTTATTGGATCTTTAAGTTATTATGCATTTTTTAAATGTTTTTATTTTTTTGAATGAGTTATACATTTTCATGTTCAAAAATAAAATAATACACATGATGTGCAATAAAAATTCTCATTCCCATGTTTGCCCATTTCTTAATGTTTTGGTATATATTTTCAGTTTTTCTTTTGCAAATACAATGACATTTTAATATCCATTATTTTCCTCTTCTCAATTTTACTTTAAATGTATCACACTGGATACATGTTCATGCAATACATCTTGAAGATTTTTCCATATCAATATTGGACAAACATCTTGAAATTTTGCTTATTGAATATGTAATGTAATTTCCAAATATTTACACATTTTAAAGTCATCTTTTGATTATAACTTTAACTATACTATAGTGGAGATTATAATTTGTATTGCCATCTCTTGTTATTGTTGAAAATTATTTTGTAAACTTCTAGGTGCTCCTTTTTTTTGTAAATATTTGAAAACTTGTATATTCTCTAAGTTTTAGACTTAGGATTTTACATATTCAAAGCCTCAATATTATCAATGTGGTTCAATATTTGAACTACTTATTACTTTTTAGTTTGATAATTTTATCAATTTTAAGGAAGCTATTGTATATTTGATTTCTCCATAAATTCTATCAATTCTTTCTGTGACTTTTGGGTTAGATGATTAACTGCTTTTACGCTTAGAATTACTATATGTACATAAGGAGTTGTTTTTGTTTTTGTTTTCCTTTTCAGTATACTTTTCCCTTCTTTGTTCAAAATTCATTCAATAAATATTTATAAATGTCTCTTATGTGACAAACCATTTTAGGCACTGGGATAGAGAGGTAAACAAAAAATTTTGAGCATTCAGAAAGCTTAATTCTTTCTGCCTATTGTTTAAAAATGTGTTTTGCTACTGATTATGTGGAAACAGCTACTTTCTTTTGTTTGGTATTTACAAGGTACATTGCATCCCTTATTCTTTTTTTTTTTTTTTTAATCATCATTTTATTGAGATATATTCACATACCACGCAGTCATACAAAACAAATTGTACTTTCGATTGTTTACAGTACCATTACATAGTTGTACATTCATCACCTAAATCAATCCCTGACACCTTCATTAGCACACACACAAAAATAACAAGAATAATAATTAGAGTGAAAAAGAGCAATTGAAGTAAAAAAGAACACTGGGTACCTTTGTCTGTTTGTTTCCTTCCCCTACTTTTCTACACATCCATCCATAAACTAGACAAAGTGGAGTTTGGTCCTTATGGCATTCCCAATCCCACTGTCACCCCTCATGAGCTACATTTTTATACAACTGTCTTCGAGATTCATGGGTTCTGGGTTGTAGTTTAATAGTTTCAGGTATCCACCACCAGCTACCCCAATTCTTTAGAACCTAAAAAAGGTTGTCTAAAGTGTGCGTAAGAGTGCCCACCAGAGTGATCTCTCGGCTCGTTTTGGAATCTCTCTGCCACTGAAGCTTATTTCATTTCCTTTCACATCCCCCTTTTGGTCAAGAAGATGTTCTCCATCCCACGATGCCGGGTCTACATTCCTCCCCGGGAGTCGTATTCCACGTTGCCAGGGAGATTCACTTCCCTGGGTGTCTGATCCCACGTAGGGGGGAGGGCAGTGATTTCACCTTTCAAGCTGGCTTAGCCAGAGAGAGAGGGCCACATCTGAGCAACAAAGAGGCATTCAGGAGGAGACTCCTAGGCACAAATACAAGGAGGCCTAGCCTCTCGCTTGCAGCAACCGTCTTCCCAAGGATAAAACTTATGGTAGAGGGCTCAACCCATCAAACCACCAGTCCCCTATGTCTGTGGTCATGTTAGCAACCATGGAGGTGGGGTAGGCGAACACCCCTGCATTCTCCACAGGCTCCTCAAGGGGGCACTACATCTTTTTTTTTTTTTTTCCTTGTTTGTCTTTTTTCTTTCTTTTTTTTTTTTTAACTTTCCCTTCCTTTTTAAATCAACTGTATGAAAAAAAAAGTTAAAAAGAAAACAAACATACAATAAAAGAACATTTCAAAGAGACCATAACAAGGGAGTAAGAAAAAGACAACTAACCTAAGATAACTGCTTAACTTCCAACATGTTCCTACTTTACCCCAAGAAAGTTACATAATATAGCAACATTTCAGTGAACTTGTTCCTACTACATCCATCAGAAATTAACAGACCATAGTCATTTCTGGGCATCCCCAGAACGTTAAATAGCTTATCTGTTCTTCTTGGATTATTGTTCCCCCTTCCTTAATTGCTCTCTACTGCTAGTTCCCCTACATTCTACATTATAAACCATTTGTTTTACATTTTTCAAAGTTCACATTAGTGGTAGCATATAATATTTCTCTTTTTGTGCCTGGCTTATTTCGCTCAGCATTATGTCTTCAAGGTTCATCCATGTTGTCATATGTTTCACCAGATCGTTCCTTCTTACTGCCGCGTAGTATTCCATCGTGTGTATATACCACATTTTATTTATCCACTCATCTGTTGAAGGACATTTGGGTTGTTTCCATCTCTTGGCAATTGTGAATAATGCTGCTGTGAACATTGGCGTGCAGATATCTGTTCGTGTCACTGCTTTCCGATCTTCCGGGTATATACCGAGAAGTGCAATCGCTGGATCGAATGGTAGCTCTATATCTAGTTTTCTAAGGAACTGCCAGACTGACTTCCAGAGTGGCTGAACCATTATACAGTCCCACCAACAATGAATAAGAGTTCCAATTTCTCCACATCCCCTCCAGCATTTGTAGTTTCCTGTTTGTTTAATGGCAGCCATTCTAACCGGTGTTAGATGGTATCTCATTGTGGTCTTAATTTGCATCTCTCTAATAGCTAGTGAAGCTGAACATTTTTTCATGTGTTTCTTGGCCATTTGTATTTCCTCTTCAGAGAACTGTCTTTTCATATCTTTTGCCCATTTTATAATTGGGCTGTCTGTACTATTGTCATTGAGTTGTAGGATTTCTTTGTATATGCAAGATATCAGTCTTTTGTCAGATACATGGTTTCCAAAAATTTTTTCCCATTGAGTTGGCTGCCTCTTTACCTTTTTGAGAAATTCCTTTGAGGTGCAGAAACTTCTAAGCTTGAGGAGTTCCCATTTATCTATTTTCTCTTTTGTTGCTTGTGCTTTGGGTGTAAAGTCTAGGAAGTGGCCTCCTAATACAAGGTTTTGAAGATGTTTTCCTACATTATCTTCTAGGAGTTTTATGGTACTTTCTTTTATATTGAGATCTTTGGTCCATTTTGAGTTAATTTTTGTGTAGGGGGTGAGGTAGGGGTCCTCTTTCATTCTTTTGGATATGGATATCCAACTCTCCCAGCCCCATTTGTTGAAAAGACCATTATGGCTCAGTTCGGTGACTTTGGGGGCCTTATCAAAGATCAGTCGGCCATAGATCTGAGGGTCTATCTCTGAATTCTCAATTCGATTCCATTGATCTATATGTCTATCTTTGTGCCAGTACCATGCTGTTTTGGCAACTGTGGCTTTATAATAAGCTTCAAAGTCAGGGAGTGTAAGTCCTCCCACTTCGTTTTTCTTTTTTAGAGTGTCTTTAGCAATTCGAGGCATCTTCCCTTTCCAAATAAATTTGATAACTAGCTTTTCCAAGTCTGCAAAGTAGGTTGTTGGAATTTTGATTGGGATTGCATTGAATCTGTAGATGAGTTTGGGTAGAATTGACATCTTAATGACATTTAGCCTTCCTATCCATGAACATGGAATATTTTTCCATCTTTTAAGGTCCCCTTCTATTTCTTTTAGTAGAGTTATGTAGTTTTCTTTGTATAGGTCTTTTACATCTTTGGTTAAGTTTATTCCTAGGTACTTGATTTTTTTAGTTGCTATTGAAAATGGTATCTTTTTCTTGAGTGTCTCTTCAGTTTGTTCATTTCTAGCATATAGAAACATTACTGACTTATGTGCATTAATCTTGTATCCCGCTACTTTGCTAAATTTGTTTATTAGCTCTAGTAGGTGTATCGTTGATTTCTCAGGGTTTTCTAGATATAAGATCATATCATCTGCAAACAATGACAGTTTTACTTCTTCTTTTCCAATTTGGATGCCTTTTATTTCTTTGTCTTGCCGGATTGCCCTGGCTAGCACTTCCAGCACAATGTTGAATAACAGTGGTGACAGCGGGCATCCTTGTCTTGTTCCTGATCTTAGAGGGAAGGCTTTCAGTCTCTCACCATTGAGTACTATGCTGGCTGTGGGTTTTTCATATATGCTCTTTATCATGTTGAGGAAGTTTCCTTCAATTCCTACCTTTGAAGTGTTTTTATCAAAAAGGGATGTTGGATTTTGTCAAATGCTTTTCAGCATCTATTGAGATGATCAATTGATTTTTCCCTTTTGACTTGTTAATGTGTTGTAATACATTGATTGTTTTTCTTATGTTGAACCATCCTTGCATGCCTGGAATGAACCCCACTTGGTCATGGTGTATGATTTTTTTAATGTGTCTTTGGATTCGATTTGCAAGTATTTTGTTGAGGATTTTTGCATCTATATTCATTAGGGAGATTGGCCGGTAGTTTTCCTTTTTTGTAGCATCTTTGCCTGGTTTTGGTATTAGATTGATGTTAGCTTCATAAAATGAGTTAGGTAGTGTTCCATTTTTTTCAATGTTTTGAAAGAGTTTGAGTAAGATTGGTGTCAGTTCTTTCTGGAAAGTTTGGTAGAATTCGCCTGTGAAGCCATCTGGCCCTGGGCATTTATTTGTGGGAAGATTTTTGATGACTGATTGGATCTCTTTGCTTGTGATGGGTTGGTTGAGGTCTTCTGTTTCTTCTCTGGTCAGTCTAGGTTGTTCATATGTTTCCAGGAAATTGTCCATTTCTTCTACATTATCCAGTTTGTTGCCATACAGTTGTTCATAATATCCTCTTATAATTTTTTTAATTTCTTCAGGATCTGCAGTTATGTCACCTTTTTCATTCATTATTTTGTTTATATGGGTCTTCTCTCTTTTTGATTTTGTCAGTCTAGCTAGGGGCTTGTCAATCTTGTTGATCTTCTCAAAGAACCAACTTTTGGTGATATTTATCCTCTCTATTGTTTTTTTGTTCTCTATGTCATTTATTTCTGCTTTAATCCTTGTTATTTCTTTTCTTGTACTTGGTTTAGGATTGGTTTGCTGTTCATTTTCTAGCTTCTTCAGTTGATCCATCAGTTCTTTGATTTTGGCTCTTTCTTCCTTTTTAATATATGCGTTTAGTGCTATAAATTTCCCCCTTAGCACTGCTTTTGCTGCATCCCATAGGTTTTGGTATGTTGTGTTCTCATTTTCATTTGTCTCTATATATTTAGCAATTTCTCTTGCTATTTCTTCTTTAACCCACTGATTGTTTAGGAGTGTGTTGTTTAACCTCCAGGTATTTGTGAATTTTCTAAGTCTCTGATGGTTATTGACTTCTAATTGTATTCCATTGTGGTCAGAGAATGTGCTTTGAATAATTTCAATCTTTTTAAATTTATTGAGGCTTGTTTTATGTCCCAGCATATGATCTATTCTGGAGAAAGTTCCGTGAGCACTAGAAAAGTATGTGTATCCTGGTGATTTGGGATGTAATGTCCTGTATATGTCTGTTAAATCTAATTCATTTATCAGATTGTTTAGGTTTTCAATTTCCTTATTGGTCTTCTGTCTGGTTGATCTATCTATAGGAGAGAGTGATGTGTTGAAGTCTCCCACAATTATTGTGGAAACATCAATTGCTTCCTTTAGTTTTGCCAGTGTTTCTCTCATGTATTTTGTGGCACCTTGATTGGGTGCATAGACATTTACGATTGTTATTTCTTCTTGCTGAATTGCCCCTTTTATTAGTATGTAGTGGCCTTCTTTGTCTCTCAAAACATCCCTGCATTTGAAGTCTATTTTATCTGAGATTAATATTGCTACACCTGCTTTCTTTTGGCTGTAGCTTGCATGAAATATTTTTTTCCATCCTTTCACTTTCAGTTTCTTTGTGTCCCTGTGTCTAAGATGAGTCTCTTGTATGCAATATATTGATGGTTCATTTTTTTTGATCCATTCTGCGAATCTATATCTTTTAATTGGGGAGTTTAATCCATTTACATTCAACGTTAAAACCGTGAAGGCATTTCTTGAATCGGCCATCTTATCCTTTGGATTATGTTTGCCATATTTTTCCCTCTCTCGATTAATATCCTTTATTGTACCCATACCGAATCTCTTTAGTACTGAACCTTTCTCCAAGTCTCTCTGTCCTGTCTTTGTTTCTCTGTCTGTAGGGCTCCCTTTAGTATCTCCAGTAGGGCAGGTCTCTTGTTAGCAAATTCTCTCAGCATTTGTTTGTCTGTGAAAAATTTAAGCTCTCCCTCAAATTTGAAGGAGAGCTTTGCTGGATAAAGTATTCTTGGCTGGAAATTCCTCTCACTCAGAATTTTAAATATATCGTGCCACTGCCTTCTTGCCTCCATGGTGGCTGCTGAGTAGTCACTACTTAGTCTTATGCTGTTTCCTTTGTATGTGGTGAATTGCTTTTCTCTTGCTGCTTTCAGAACTTGCTCCTTCTCTTCTATGTTTGACAGTGTGATCAGTATATGTCTCGGAGTGGGTTTATTTGGATTTATTCTATTTGGAGTTCGCTGAGCATTTATGATTTGTGTATTTATGTTGTTTAGAAGATTTGGGAAGTTTTCCCCAACAATTTCTTTGAATAGTCTTCCTAGACCTTTACCCTTTTCTTCCCCTTCTGGGACACCAATGAGTCTTATATTTGGACGTTTCATATTATCTATCATATCCCTGAGGTCCATTTTGAGTTTTTCAATTTTTTTCCCCATTCTTTCTTTTATGCTTTCATTTTCCATTCTGTCATCTTCCAGGTCACTAATTCGTTGTTCAACTTCCTCTAGTCTTGTACTATGAGTGTCCAGAATCTTTTTAATTTGGTCAACAGTTTCTTTAATTTCCATAAGATCATCCATTTTTTTATTTAGTCTTGCAATGTCTTCTTTATGCTCTTCTAGGGTCTTCTTGATTTCCTTCATATCCCGTACTATGGTCTCATTGTTCATCTTTAGTTCTTTGAGTAGCTGCTCTAGGTGCTGTGTCTCTTCTGGTCTTTTGATTTGGGTGCTTGGGCTTGGGTTATCCATATCGTCTGGTTTTTTCATATGCTTTATAATTTTCTGTTGTTTTTGGCCTCGTGGCATTTGCTGAACTTGATAGGGTTCTTTTAGGGTTTGTAGACCTATTGAAGTCCTTATCTCTAATTTATCAGATCTACAGCTTCGTGGAGTACACTTTCTCTAACTAACCAGCAGGTGGCATCCACGAGCCACCTGTTCTCCACAAGCCAGATCTCCCCTGCTTAGCCTTTTTGGTGAGTGGGGGAGTGAGTCTTGTGGGGCCCAATTGGTGTACCAAGCTTGCGTGTGTAGTTGGTGTTGCCTGCCCTGTATGTGGGGCGTGTTTCTGGGCAGTCGGGGAGGGGGGGTGGCCCTAACAATCAAATCTCCCTGATGATCCTAGAGTTTTAAAGCTGCTGCAATAGTCTAATCCTTCAGTTCAGTCCTGCCACAGTTTGTCTCTGCCACTGACCCACAAGTCTTTGGTATTGGCGTATGGCTCCTGAGACTTGCAAGTGGGCCCCTCTTCCAGGCTGTGCACCCCGGGTCCTCTGTTGAGGGATGACTGTGCTATGTCACAGGTGAGTGCCGTCCCCCCAGGGCAGTTCTGGGCTGCTGGGCTGTGTAGGGAGGCTCCCAGTCTGCTCAAATGATGGCTGAATGGGGTTTTGTTAATTCACACTGCTCCACCTTCCCAGCTCTGGGACATTCAGCTGAGGTTGCAGGGAAGGCTAATGTCCACGCCCAGTTTTGTGGTGTGTGCCTGTTATTTGAAGCACTTCCGTCACACTGGGTTGTCTGGGGCAGCTCTGGGCTATGGGGCTGGCGATGGGCAGGAGTGTTTCCTGTCCACCAGGATGGTGGCTGTGAGCGGACACCCCCCTTTTCTTGGGAAGTTGTGTTGTTTAGTGAATTTTCTCAGCCACTGGATTATTGCCTTTTGTCTCAGAGCTCTCTTAGTTCTGGTCTTTACTTGACGTGCCCAAATTGCAATTCTTTGAAGCTTTCTGTATTGAGCTTCTTAGAGTAATTGTTTTAGAAAAAGCAAAAAGGATTTAAAAAAAACAAACAAACAAACAAAAAAAAAACGGCCCTCCTCAGCGATCTAATGGGTTATTGAAATGCTAATAGACAAAGCAACCAGGGCCATTAAGGAAAGGTGCACAGGGCAGAGAGATCAGCTTTGCTTCGGGATTTGCATATGCGCCTCAAGGCCTGAGCTCCGCCCTTCCCCTTTCTGTGTTCACCAGAACTCCAAAAATCCTCTGCTTTTATTTTGGAGTTTTTCGTGTTGTTTTTTTTCTATGCCTGTCTCCTCTCTGCTGGGCTGGCTGCTCTCAGAGTCTCTGGTGTCTGGTCTCAGTCTATCTATGGTTGGAGTTTGAATCAGTAGAATGAGTTTTCGATAAGAGCAGCCACTGCAGTTCTCCCTTCTCCTTCCCGGAGCTGACAGCCCCTCCTCCCCCAGGACTGAGCCTGGCAGGGAGGGGCGCGGGTCCCCTGGCCGCAAAAACTTACAGATTTCGCTGATCTCAGCAGTTCCACGTTTTCATGAGTGTTGTATGAAGTATGCCCAAAGACAGATTGCTCTGTGGTGTCCAGTCCACGCAGTTCCTGGCTTTTTACCTACTTTCCTGGAGGAGTAACTAAAACTTACAGCTCACCAGTCTGCCATCTTCCCGATGTATTTTTATCATCTCCCCCTTATTTTTCAGTCTTTCTGCTTTAACTATTAACTCTTGGAAACAGAATGTAAATAAACCATTTTAACTACTGTGACAATCTCTGTCTTTTTGACTTTTGAGTTTAGCTGCTTACATTAATTGTGATTTTTGATATTTTAGATTTATTTCTATTTTTATTTGGACTGTCTGTATCTTGTTTTTCCTGTTTCTGTTTATCTCCTTCCCTACCTTTTAAATATATTGAACCAATTTTCTATCCTTCCTTTTTCTCCTCTATTGTGTTGGAAGTTGTACATTTGATTAATATTCTTTATATGGATATCCTTAAAAGATTAATAAACATGAATATCTTAACAATATATAATAGTAATCAATATCTCAACCTTCCATTCAAATAATTCCAGGACTTTTGAATGCTCTAAATTCAATACATCCTGTCAATTTTTCAGTTATTATTATCTACTACATTTTTGTATCTTTTTATGTCTCAAATTAGTCACACTTAAGTATTCAATACAAGAAATACTTGTATTAAATGCTCTTAAGTATTTAATACAAGAAAGTTCATTTTGATTTGTATAGATGTTTACCTTTCTTTACTTAGCTTTCCTTTATCATCTCAAGTGATTTTTCTGGGTCTACTTTCTTTATTAAGTGTTCTTTTACTAATTGTCTCAATGAAGGTCTATTAGTGTTAAATTCTCTTTATCTTTGAAAATGTCTATTTTCACTCTTTAGAATGAAAACTTAGGTTTGTATAGAATTCTTAGCTATCAGTATTTCTGTTAATATCTTGAAGGTATTTGTTTGTCTTCTGCTTTTAAATGACTGCTGTTGAGAAATCTGGTCTCAGTCTAATTGTATTTCTTTTGTGAATAAACTGCCTGTTCCTTTTGCTTGTTTTGGGGATCCTCCCTTTGTCTTTGGTGTACTGCAATTTCAGTATAACATGGCTAATTGTAAAATTTGTTGTCCTTCCTAAATCTGAGCAAAATGTCTCTTAGCTATTCTCCCAAGTTATGAAACATTTTCTCTTTAATTGTGGCCTCTTTCCAACATTGTTTTCTACTTCTATAACCCTTGTTAATGTATATTGAATCATTTTTTCTGTATTTCTTTCTTACCTCTGTTTCCTGTTTTACATCTGTTTCTCTCTATCCTGTGTTCCCTATAATTTCTCCAAACATATTTATATTTTAACAAACTTTTACAAGAACAATTTTAGATATACAGAAAAATTGCAATGATTGTACAGAGAGTTCCCATATACCCTACATGGAGTTACCACTATTACTAACATGTTATACTAGTAGATTAATTAAATTAGTGAACAAATATTGATAAAGTATTATTAATTAAAATCCACTCTTTATCCAGATTTTCTTAATTTTACCTAATGTCCTTTTTTTGTTCTAAAATCCCATCAGTGATACCATGTTACCTTTGTCACCACATCTCCTTAGGCTCCTTTTGGCTATGACAGTTTCTCTGACTTTCCTTATTTTTGATAACCTTGACAATTTTGAGTAATACAGGTATTGTAGATTGTTCCTCAGTTGGGATTTGTGTGATATTTTTCTCATAATTAGACCGGGGAGGAAACCTGGGTGGAAAGCCACAGAGGTTAAGTGTCTTTTTTTTAAATCATATTATGTGAAGATATGAGCTTTCAAGATGATTTATCACTGTTGATATTAACCTTGATCACTCCACTGGGTGGTGTTTATCAGTCTTCTCCACTGTAAAGTTACTCTTCCTTTCCCTCTTTTTCATACTATACTCTGTGAGAAGAAAATTATTCTTTGTAGCATATACTTAGTGGGAAGTTAGTTTCCACTTCCTTGAGGACATTATATCTTCATAAATTATTTGTAATTCTTCTTCATGGGAGATAACTCTCCTCTTCTGCATTTATTTATCCAATGGTTTATTTATATCAATACTAAACTGATATGAAAATTAGGTCCATACAAAAACTTTGGAATACTCTTTAGCACTGAAAAGAAATGATGTATCAAGACTTGAAAATAAACGGATGAATCTTAAATTAAGATCTGAATTGAAAAGCAACATGATGTATGATTGCATGTGTATGATATGCTAGAAAAGAGAAAAGTGTAGAGACAGTAAAGTAATCAGTGGTTATCAGGAGTTTTGGAGTGCGGGGAGAGGAGAATAAATGAAGCAAAGTGGATTTTTTTGGTCATGTAACTATTCTGCATGATACTGTAATGATAGATAAATAAAACTGTGCATTTGTCAAAACACATAGAAATTAATAGCCAATAGATAGAAACTTTCTGCATGCAAACAAACAAGCAAACAAAAATAAAATAATATTTAGGAGTCAGAGAATGTGACCAGGGTAGAGCACAGACCATGGCAAAGAATCTCACTACATTGTAAAACTATGAAACAAACTCATTGAAGGGGGTAGATGGAAGGATGTGATCTAGGTAACTTCAGAAATGAGTAGAGTCACTAAGATGAAAGGCCAAAGACTACAGGCATAAGCACTGTACTTCCCTTGACTATGTTTTTTTCCCATAGGGGTATGATTTAACAATTCTTTACCCACCTTACATGCGTACAAGAATTGAACAATTAAATAAATGGATGGAGAATAGTGGGAACCAAGTTTCTTATTGAAGGAGTGAGAAATTATATAAAAGAGAGGAGTCCAGAATGATCTGTATGTTATGGGTTAGAGTAAGAAACATAATTATGAACTCTTGTTTGTTTTAATACAAATGCAGATGGTGATACTTAAAAATAATCAAAAATATGTATATTATACAAGTTATTTTTCTATTCATGTTGAATATGCTTGCTTTATTAGCTAAGAGGTCCTAGAATTAATGACACCCCAGTAGCAATGAGCACACATTATGTTAGAATCTTGGTCTATAATATCATTCTACAATAAAGGAATCCAGAATCTGTTTTTCCCTGTTTTGAAAATATTTTCTGCCAGTTTATGTCTTGTTTTTTCTCTTTATAATGTCTTTTGCATAGCAGAACTTTTAAATTTTAACAAATTCCAACTCACCATTTTTTCTGTTTTTGATTGTGCCTTTGGTGTTGTTTCTGAAAACAATCACCAAATCCAGTCAATTAGATTTTCTCCTTTAGTTTC
Organism: Choloepus didactylus; assembly: GCF_015220235.1. Lineage (NCBI taxonomy): Eukaryota > Metazoa > Chordata > Mammalia > Pilosa > Megalonychidae > Choloepus > Choloepus didactylus. The sequence goes on along the minus strand of NC_051334.1, from coordinate 4,500,138 downwards.
TTCTAGAAGTTTTTATAGGTTTACTTTTTAAATATAGGACTGGCTGTGTTCCACTTTGAATTTATTTTTGTGAAAGTGAGACAGGATAGAATAGGTCACCAAACCATGGCCACCGGTTCTACACCAAGCCCTGAAGAAGTTAAAAGTTAACACCACAGGGGAAATTAAGACATTGCTTCATCACAAGCCCAAGGCTGTGAAGCTTGCAAAGCTCATTTCCCAAGCAGACCAAACGGGAAAACATGTACATAACAGGAAAAATATTTTGTTAACCAGCATAACATAAAATATATATAAAAAATTTTCCTAACAGGAAAATGTACTTAACAGGAACACTGAAAACACATAACTTTTTTTTTATCTTCATTTTATTGAGATATATTCACATACCACGCAGTCATACAAAACAAATCGCACTTTCGATTGCTCACAGTACCATTACATAGTTGTACATTCATCACCTAAATCAATCCCTGACACCTTCATTAGCACACACACAAAAATAACAAGAATAATAATTAAAGTGAAAAAGAGCAATTGAAGTAAAAAAGAACACTGGGTACCTTTGTCTGTTTGTTTGTTTGTTTCCTTCCCCTATTTTTCTACTCATCCATCCATAAACTAGACAAAGTGGAGTGTGGTCCTTATGGCTTTCCCAATCCCATTGTCACCCCTCATAAGCTACATTTTTATACAATTGTCTTCGAGATTCATGGGTTCTGGGTTGTAGTTTGATAGTTTCAGGTATCCACCACCAGCTACCCCAATTCTTTAGAACCTAAAAAGGGTTGTCTAAAGTGTGCATAAGAGTGCCCACCAGAGTGACCTCTCGGCTCCTTTTGGAATCTCTCTGCCACTGAAGCTTATTTCATTTCCTTTCACATCCCCCTTTTGGTCAAGAAGATGTTCTCCGTCCCACGATGCCAGGTCTACATTCCTCCCCGGGAGTCATATTCCACGTTGCCAGGGAGATTCACTCCCCTGGGTGTCTGATCCCACGTAGTGGGGAGGGCAGTGATTTCACCTTTCAAGTTGGCTTAGCCAGAGAGAGAGGGCCACATCTGAGCAACAAAGAGGCATTCGGGAGGAGGCTCTTAGGCACAATTATAGGGAGGCCTAGCCTCTCCTTTGCAGCAACCGTCTTCCCAAGGGTAAAACCTATGGTAGAGGGCTCAACCCATCAAACCACCAGTCCCCTATATCTGTGGTCATGTTAGCAACCATCGAGGTGGGGTAGGCCAATACCCCTGCATTCTCCATAGGCTCCTCAAGGGGGCACTACATCTTTTTTTCCTTGTTTTTCTTTTTTTTTTTTTAACATTCCCTTCTTTTTTAAATCAACTGTATGAAAAAAAAGTTAAAAAGAAAACAAACATACAATAAAAGAACATTTCAAAGAGACCATAACAAGGGAGTAAGAAAAAGACAACTAACCTAAGATAACTGCTTAACTTCCAACCTGTTCCTACTTTACCCCAAGAAAGTTACCTAATATAGCAACATTTCTGTGAACTTGTTCCTACTATATCCATCAGAAATTAACAGACCATAGTCATTCCTGGGCATCCCCAGAACGTTAAATAGCTTATCTGTTCTTCTTGGATTATTGTTCCCCCTTCCTTAATTGCTCTCTATTGCTAGTTCCCCTACATTCTACATTATAAACCATTTGCTTTACATTTTTCAAAGTTCACATTAGTGGTAGCATATAATATTTCTCTTTTTGTGCCTGGCTTATTTCGCTCAGCATTATGTCTTCAAGGTTCATCCATGTTGTCATATGTTTCACGAGATCGTTCCTTCTTACTGCCGTGTAGTATTCCATCGTGTGTATATACCACATTTTATTTATCCACTCATCTGTTGAAGGACATTTGGGTTGTTTCCATCTCTTGGCAATTGTGAATAATGCTGCTATGAACATTGGCGTGCAGATATCTGTTCGTGTCACTGCTTTCCGACCTTCCGGGTATATACCGAGAAGTGCAATCGCTGGATCGAATGGTAACTCTATATCTAGTTTTCTAAGGAACTGCCAGACTGACTTCCAGAGTGGCTGAACCATTATACAGTCCCACCGACAATGAATAAGAGTTCCAATTTCTCCACATCCCCTCCAGCATTTGTAGTTTCCTGTTTGTTTAATGGCAGCCATTCTAATCGGTGTGAGATGGTATCTCATTGTGGTCTTAATTTGCATCTCTCTAATAGCTAGTGAAGCTGAACATTTTTTCATGTGTTTCTTGGCCATTTGTATTTCCTCTTCAGAGAACTGTCTTTTCATATCTTTTGCCCATTTTATAATTGGGCTGTCTGTACTATTGTCATTGAGTTGTAGGATTTCTTTGTATATGCAAGATATCAGTCTTTTGTCAGATACATGGTTTCCAAAAATTTTTTCCCATTGAGTTGGCTGCCTCTTTACCTTTTTGAGAAATTCCTTTGAGGTGCAGAAACTTCTAAGCTTGAGGAGTTCCCATTTATCTATTTTTTCTTTTGTTGCTTGTGCTTTGGGTGTAAAGTCTAGGAAGTGGCCGCCTAATACAAGGTCTTGAAGATGTTTTCCTACATTATCTTCTAGGAGTTTTATGGTACTTTCTTTTATTTTGAGATCTTTGGTCCATTTTGAGTTAATTTTTGTGTAGGGTGTGAGGTAGGGGTCCTCTTTCATTCTTTTGGATATGGATATCCAACTCTCCCAGCCCCATTTGTTGAAAAGACCATTATGACTCAGTTCAGTGACTTTGGGGGCCTTATCAAAGATCAGTCGGCCATAGATCTGAGGGTCTATCTCTGAATTCTCAATTCGATTCCATTGATCTATATGTCTATCTTTGTGCCAGTACCATGCTGTTTTGGCAACTGTGGCTTTATAATAAGCTTCAAAGTCAGGGAGTGTAAGTCCTCCCACTTCGTTTTTCTGTTTTAGAGTGTCTTTAGCAATTCGAGGCATCTTCCCTTTCCAAATAAATTTGATAACTAGCTTTTCCAAGTCTGCAAAGTAGGTTGTTGGAATTTTGATTGGGATTGCATTGAATCTGTAGATGAGTTTGGGTAGAATTGACATCTTAATGACATTTAGTCTTCCTATCCATGAACATGGAATATTTTTCCATCTTTTAAGGTCCCCTTCTATTTCTTTTAGTAGAGTTATGTAGTTTTCTTTGTATAGGTCTTTTACATCTTTGGTTAAGTTTATTCCTAGGTACTTGATTTTTTTAGTTGCTATTGAAAATGGTATCTTTTTCTTGAGTGTCTCTTCAGTTTCTTCATTTCTAGCATATAGAAACATTACTGACTTATGTGCATTAACCTTGTATCTCGCTACTTTGCTAAATTTGTTTATTAGCTCTAGTAGCTGTATCGTCGATTTCTCAGGGTTTTCTAGATATAAGATCATATCATCTGCAAACAATGACAGTTTTACTTCTTCTTTTCCAATTTGGATGCCTTTTATTTCTTTGTCTTGCCGGATTGCCCTGGCTAGCACTTCCAGCACAATGTTGAATAACAGTGGTGACAGCGGGCATCCTTGTCTTGTTCCTGATCTTAGAGGGAAGGCTTTCAGTCTCTCACCATTGAGTACTATGCTGGCTGTGGGTTTTTCATATATGCTCTTTATCATGTTGAGGAAGTTTCCTTCAATTCCTACCTTTTGAAGTGTTTTTATCAAAAAGGGATGTTGGATTTTGTCAAATGCTTTTTCAGCATCTATTGAGATGATCAATTGATTTTTCCCTTTTGACTTGTTAATGTGTTGTAATACATTGATTGTTTTTCTTATGTTGAACCATCCTTGCATGCCTGGAATGAACCCCACTTGGTCATGGTGTATGATTTTTTTAATGTGTCTTTGGATTCGATTTGCAAGTATTTTGTTGAGGATTTTTGCATCTATATTTATTAGGGAGATTGGCCGGTAGTTTTCCTTTTTTGTAGCATCTTTGCCTGGTTTTGGTATTAGATTGATGTTAGCTTCATAAAATGAGTTAGGTAGTGTTCCATTTTCTTCAATGTTTTGAAAGAGTTTGAGTAAGATTGGTGTCAGTTCTTTCTGGAAAGTTTGGTAGAATTCCCCTGTGAAGCCATCTGGCCCTGGGCATTTATTTGTGGGAAGATTTTTGATGACTGATTGGATCTCTTTGCTTGTGATGGGTTGGTTGAGGTCTTCTATTTCTTCTCTGGTCAGTCTAGGTTGTTCATATGTTTCCAGGAAATTGTCCATTTCCTCTACATTATCCAGTTTGTTGCCATACAGTTGTTCATAGTATCCTCTTATAATTTTTTTAATTTCTTCAGGATCTGCAGTTATGTCACCTTTTTCATTCATTATTTTGTTTATATGTGTCTTCTCTCTTTTTGATTTTGTCAGTCTAGCTAGGGGCTTGTCAATCTTGTTGATCTTCTCAAAGAACCAACTTTTGGTGATATTTATCCTCTCTATTGTTTTTTTGTTTTCTATGTCATTTATTTCTGCTTGAATCGTTATTTCTTTTCTTGTACTTGGTTTAGGATTGGTTTGCTGTTCATTTTCTAGCTTCTTCAGTTGATCCATTAGTTCTTTGATTTTGGCTCTTTCTTCCTTTTTAATATATGCGTTTAGTGCTATAAATTTCCCCCTCAGCACTGCTTTTGCTGCATCCCATAGGTTTTGGTATGTTGTGTTCTCATTTTCATTCGTCTCTATATATTTAGCAATTTCTCTTGCTATTTCTTCATTAACCCACTGATTGTTTAGGAGTGTGTTGTTTAACCTCCAGGTATTTGTGAATTTTCTAAGTCTCTGATGGTTATTGACTTCTAATTGTATTCCATTGTGGTCAGAGAATGTGCTTTGAATAATTTCAATCTTTTTAAATTTATTGAGGCTTGTTTTATGTCCCAGTATATGATCTATTCTGGAGAAAGTTCCGTGAGCACTAGAAAAGTATGTGTATCCTGGTGATTTGGGATGTAATGTCCTGTATATGTCTGTTAAATCAAATTCATTTATCAGATTGTTTAGGTTTTCAATTTCCTTATTGGTCTTCTGTCTGGTTGATCTATCTATAGGAGAGAGTGATGTGTTGAAGTCTCCCACAATTATTGTGGAAACATCAATTGCTTCCTTTAGTTTTGCCAGTGTTTCTCTCATGTATTTTGTGGCACCTTGATTGGGTGCATAGACATTTACGATTGTTATTTCTTCTTGTTGAATTGCCCCTTTTATTAGTATGTAGTGGCCTTCTTTGTCTCTCAAAACATCCCTGCATTTGAAGTCTATTTTATCTGAGATTAATATTGCTACACCTGCTTTCTTTTGGCTGTAGCTTGCATGAAATATTTTTTTCCATCCTTTCACTTTCAGTTTCTTTGTGTCCCTGTGTCTAAGATGAGTCTCTTGTATGCAACATATTGATGGTTCATTTTTTTTTGATCCATTCTGCGAATCTATATCTTTTAATTGGGGAGTTTAATCCATTTACATTCAACGTTATAACCGTGAAGGCATTTCTTGAATCAGCCATCTTATCCTTTGGTTTATGTTTGTCATATTTTTCCCCTCTCTCTATTAATATCCTTTATTGTACCCATACCAAATCTCTTTAGTACTGAACCTTTGTCCAAGTCTCTCTGTCCTTTCTTTGTTTCTCTGTCTGTAGTGCTCTCTTGAGTATCTCCAGTAGGGCAGGTCTCTTGTTAGCAAATTCTCTCAGCATTTGTTTGTCTGTGAAAAATTTAAGCTCTCCCTCAAATTTGAAGGAGAGCTTTGCTGGATAAAGTATTCTTGGCTGGAAATTTTTCTCACTCAGAATTTTAAATATATCGTGCCACTGCCTTCTTGCCTCCATGGTGGCTGCTGAGTAGTCACTACTTAGTCTTATGCTGTTTCCTTTGTATGTGGTGAATTGCTTTTCTCTTGCTGCTTTCAGAACTTGCTCCTTCTCTTCCATGTTTGACAGTGTGATCAGAATATGTCTCGGAGTGGGTTTATTTGGATTTATTCTATTTGGGGTTCGCTGAGCATTTATGATTTGTGTATTTATGTTGTTTAGAAGATTTGGGAAGTTTTCCCCAACAATTTCTTTGAATACTCTTCCTAGACCTTTACCCTTTTCTTCCCCTTCTGGAACACCAATGAGTCTTATATTTGGACGTTTCATATGATCTATCATATCCCTGAGGTCCATTTCGAGTTTTTCAATTTTTTTCCGCATTCTTTCTTTTATGCTTTCATTTTCCATTCTTTCATCTTCCAGGTCACTGATTCGTTGTTCAACTTCCTCTAGTCTTGTACTATGAGTGTCCAGAATCTTTTTAATTTGGTCAACAGTTTCTTTAATTTCCATAAGATCATCCATTTTTTTATTTAGTCTTGCAATGTCTTCTTTATGCTCTTCTAGGGTCTTCTTGATCTGCTTTGTATCCCGTACTATGGTCTCATTGTTCATCTTTAGTTCTTTGAGTAGCTGCTCTAGGTGCTGTGTCTCTTCTGGTCTTTTGATTTGGGTGCTTGGGCTTGGGTTATCCATATCATCTGGTTTTTTCATATGCTTTATAATTTTCTGTTGTTTTTGGCCTCTTGGCATTTGCTGAACTTGATAGGGTTCTTTTAGGATTTGTAGACCAATTGAAGTCCTTATCTCTAATTTATCAGATCTATAGCTTCGTGGAGTACACTTTCTCTAACTAACCAGCAGGTGGTGTCCACGAGCCACCTGTTCTCCACAAGCCAGTTCTCCCCTGCTTAGCAATTTTGGTGAGTGGGGGAGTGAATCTTGTGGGGTCCAATTGGTGTACCAAGCTTGCGTGTGTAGTTGGTGTTGCCCGCCCTGTATATGGGGCGTGTTTCTGGGCAGTCAGGGAGGGGGGGTCGCTCTAACAATCAAATCTCCCTGGTGATCCTAGAGTTTTAAAGCTGCTGCAATAGTCTAATCCTTCAGTTCAGTCCTGCCACAGTTTGTCTCTGCCACTGACCCACAAGTCCTTGGTATTGGCGTATGGCTCCTGAGACTTGCAAGTGGGCCCCTCTTCCAGGCTGTGCACCCCGGGTCCTCTGTTGAGGGATGACTGTGCTATGTCACAGGTGAGTGCCGTCCCCCCAGGGCAGTTCTGGGCTGCTGGGCTGTGTAGGGAGGCTCCCAGTCTGCTGAAATGATGGCTGAATGGGGCGTTGTTAATTCACACTGCTCCACCTTCCCAACTCTGGGACAATCAGCTGAGGTTGCAGGGAAGGCTAATGTCCACACCCAGTTTTGTGGTGTGTGCCTGTTATTTGAAGTACTTCCGTCACACTGGGTTGTCTGGGGCAGCTCTGGGCTATGGGGCTGGCGACGGGCAGGAGTGTTTCCTGTCCACCAGGATGATGGCTGTGAGCAGACACCCCCCTTTTCTTGGGAAGTTGTGGTGTTTAGTGAATTTTCTCAGCCACTGGATTATTGCCTTTTGTCTCAGAGCTCTCTTAGTTCTGCTCTTGTCTTGACCTGCCCAAATTGCAAGTCTTTGAAGCTTTCTGTATTGGGCTTCTTAGAGTAATTGTTTTAGAAAAAGAAAAAAGGATTAAAAAAAAGGGCCCTCCTCAGAGATCTAATGGGTTATTGAAATGCTAAGAGACAAAGCAATTAGGGCCATTAAGGAAAGGTCCACAGGGCAGAGAGATCAGCTTTTCTTCGGGATTTGCATATGAGCCTCAGGGCCTGAGCTCTGCCCTTCCCCTTTCTATGTTCACCAGAACTCCAAAAATCCTCCGCTTTTATTTTGGAGTTTTTCGTGTTGTTTTTTTCTATGCCTGTCTCCTCTCTGCTGGGCTGGCTGCTCTCAGATTCTCTGGTGTCTGGTCTCAGTCTATCTATGGTTGGAGTTTGGATTAGTAGAATGAGTTTCCGATAAGGGCTGCCACTGCAGTTCTCCCTTCTCCTTCCGGGAGCTGACAGCCCCTCCTCCCACGGGACTGAGCCTTGCAGGGAGGGGTGCAGGTCCCCTGGCCACAAAAACTTACAGATTTCGCTTATCTCAGCAGTTCCACGTTTTCATGAGTGTTGTATGAAGTATGCCCAAAGTCAGATTGCTCTGTGGTGTCCAGTCCACGCAGTTCCTGGCTTTCTACCTACTTTCCTGGAGGAGTAACTAAAACATACAGCTCACCAGTCCGCCATCTTGCCCCGCCTCAACACATAACTTTTTAAAAATTCAATTATTGAGATATATTCACATACCATACAATCATCAAAAGTGTACAATCGTTTACAGTACCATGATACAGTTGTGCATTCATCACCACAAACTGTTTTTTTTTAACAATTTCCTTGTATCAGAAAAAGTGAAAATAAGAATAAAAAATAAAAGTAAAGAACACCCAAATTACCCCCCCACCCTATTTTTCGTTTGGTTTTTTTGACCCATTTTTCTGCTCATCCATCCATACACTGGATAAAGGAAATGTGAGCCACAGGTTTTCACAATCACATCTTAACCCCATGTAAGCTACATAGTTATACAAACATCTTCAAGAATCAAGGCTACTGGGTAGCAGTTTGTTAGTTTCAGGTATTTACTTCTAGTTATTCCAATGCATTAAAACCTAAAAAGGGTTATCTATATAGTGCATAAGAATGCCCACCAGAGTGACCTCTTGATTCCATTTGGAATCTCTCAGCCACTGAAACTTTATTTCATTTAATTTCACATCTCCCTTTTGGTCAAGCAAGTCATATCCTTCATTTCCAGGGAGATTTACACCCCTCGGAGTCAGATCCCACGTAGGCAGGAGGGCAGTAGTTTACCAACTGAGTTGGCTTACCTAGAGAGAGAGGGCCACATTTGAGCAACAGAGAGGTACTCAGAGAGAGACTCTTAGGCACAAGTATAAGCAGGTTTAGCCTTTCCTTTGCAGTAGCAAGCTTCATAAGGGCAAGTCCTGTGATAGAGAGCTCAGCACATTAAACTGCCAGTCCTCATTTTTTGTGAGAATATCAGCAACAATCCAGGTGAGGAAGTCCAACACCTCTGCATTTTCCCCCAGTTCCTTATATATATGTTTTTTATTCTCTGTCCAAATTATTTTGGAATGTGTCGCTTATTTCACAATAACCTATGCAAACCTATCAGGTCTCACTTTCTATTATAAATTCCATGTAATTATGGTATTTGAACAATCTGTGCAAGTTAAATTGTTTAGGAAGTATAGATCTTGCACCAACTAAACTTCTCTTCTCTTGGTCTCATAAGGCCTCATAAATATTGTTTCAAAATACATGCATCTGATAATCATGAGGCAAAAATAGAAAACTGCTGACCAGAAGTTCCTGTAAAGCCAAGAGAACCTACCCTTTCCCAGGAGCATCTCTCTCTTGAGGGCGCCCATGCTTAACTTCTTTGGTGTGTACTGTCTTTTTAATAAATCTCGCTGCTTGCTACTAAAGTACTTGCTTTCTCTCCATTAATTCTTTCAACCACTGGAAATCTTTTCTTCTGTCATTCTTTTTTGGTTGTGTGTAAGAAATACTATTGCCACTATTTCATGGATAGAAAAAAATAGGTGTACTATATAATCTTTCACTTTCAATTGTTTTTACAGAGATGCTTTAGTCCCAATCACACCATTAGTAATCCCAAGTATGCCTTTCATCCCTGACCAACATGGATCTGTTTTTTCCATTTGTAAAAAGGATGTGCTTTTCAAGCTATTCTCAAACAGGAGAACCCTTTATAAAATTAGATATTGTGTGGAGTGCTCCCTCATCCCTTATATAAAACTAATGAATGTAGAACTACTTTACATTGTCCTCTCTTGAAATCACAACATTTCTTCACTTCCTGTAGGGGTCTCTGAGGTATGGCTGAGCAGTGAATCGTGGACTGGCTGATGTGTAAATTCTAAGTTATAAGGCTATTGATTTTTCCCATGTTGTTACTGTCTCTTGTGCTCCTTTAACTTATTTATTCTATTTCCCAGCTCACAGCAGATTTTAGGACAGGATGTAGGCTAAGTCACTAATATTATCTGCAGAAAGTAACATTCTACAAATTGCCCACTAGATGAGTTCACTTTGTTCCAATCCTGAGCAAGGATCTCGAACTATATAAGCACAAACATTTTTTTTTTTTTGCCTCATGGAAGAATGCAGAATTTTTGACCATTTGTTTCCAATTCATACACAGAAGGCCAAATTGTAACATCATGTGAGAACAATGTCATTAATTTTAGGCTCTTTTAATTTTCAAAAGAGGAGAATTTCTTGAATGCATTTTATTGATAAATGATTGAAATACATATTGTTGGACATTTACTCAGAACAAACAAAAGATTTCATGCACAGTGTAAACAAACAAAACTAGTCCTACTAGTTATGGCTCCCTCAATCCAATTTTATGAATGTGATTTTTGTACCAGCTGGACACAAGTTAATTTAAAAATCAAAACCCAGCAATGCTCTATATCTTTGTTTGGTAATATTGTTGCAAGATGAAAGCTTTCGGACAGTAATTTTAAAGACTCGTGTAGCTACTACATTTTTTTAGAAGTACAAAAATACGGCCCCTTTACCCTTTCTACTACAGTTAAAATAACATTAACAGCATTTTTGGAAATCAGGTTGTTAGACCAGAGCTTTCTTAGTGTGGTTGTGTGTGGAATTCTTCAAGGGCTACAGTAATAAAGAATCTCTATTTCTTTAATGGAAGTAGCTAGACATAGCTACATTGTAAAAGGTGACAGGATACCAAAGGCCAGAACACATGGAAGCAGGGAAATGTGTACTTGTCAGAGAAGGTAAAAGCAAACTTCAAAATTATGAGAAATAGTGGTTATTCATTTGGTATGGAAATTTGGGCAGGGCTTCAAGGGGCTGGAGTGAAAATTGAAATGGATGGGACGAAGTTAAAATTCCGCTACTATGTAGCAGTACTCTCATAGTTAGAAAAGTAACAAACAGTAAACCACTCTGCTGTCTATGTGTGCTTTCAAATGGAATTTTATAAAAATAATGAATCTAAAATTAATTTTATTTTACCATTTGTCTTTTCAGTGAAGAATCTATATCTTTTTTTTTTTTTCTGATACATGAACTTTTATTCAGAGCTTACTTACAGGGTGAAGAATCTATATCTTGAATGCTTCATTCTAATTCACATCTATTTGACATATTATAAACTACACAGGATCCAAAAAATTATGCGGTAAAAAAGTCCTTCTTGTTGGATCCTGTTTAGTTTACAATCCCCAAAGACATATGAAATAGGTATAAGAGTGCAGGTCATTTTCTAATTGTACCAGATACATAGTGTTAAGTTAGATATTAGGTAGTTTCCCCAAAGACACCACATAGCCTAGGTAGAGCCACAATTCAAATTCAAGTCTGCTTTACTCCATCACTCCCCTCCCCACCATTCCCCCCCCAGTTCTGCAATTCTGCTCTGCTACTTAATCACCTTGTAATTATTCTCTGATTGAAGGAAGTTGCTCTGGTGAGAGGATAATCTTATAATTCTTGGAAAAGGACAGATTCTACAGTAAATGTGTCTCTACTTGTGCATATGTCAGAACTGAAGACTGTCAATCATTGAGTTAAAGTACTTGTATTAACCCAACTTTTGAAAATACTCAGGCCTCTTTACTCATTCAGGTAACAAAAAATAAAGAAATAATGGGAGAGGGGTTTCTGAGAAAGTAATTAAAACACAAAATATAATCTATAATACCAGAGTTAGTTTCTCATCTCAAAGAAACCGTATGTCTGGGCAAAATTAGGCTATCCATAGTTTCTCATAAATACTGTTAGCATTTATTGAGTTGGCTAGCTTTAAATTGTCTTCCTCAAGATTAAATATCAAAGTTTAAATGTATTATGTCTTTTGGTATCAGGAGGGAAACTTACTACTAAAACTCTGTTTTTATGTACGGAAACCACCTTCTTCCGAGGCCCATAAGCAACTGGAATTTTTCTACCTCTAAAGACTGGAGATATATTTTGTAAAAGATATATTACTTGGAATAGTTAAATAAATTTACCTTTTGGAAAGACTAAATCTCAGAGGCCTACCTTTCTCCAAATGATAATGAAAACCCCAAATAATTTTTATTTACAGCCCAGAGAAGATCAGAACAAGAAAGTGGTGTTATATTACTGTTTCTTAAAGATTACTGTTATTTTATGGGGATAGAAGAAACTTTTCTGTGCTTCAACCTAAGACATTAATTATTCCTTCCACAAGCAGCCTCTTCCTCAATTGCCACACAGTGAAGTTAGAGCTTTAATCAACATTCTGGTGGTTTGAATTAAAATACTTTAAAAGTTCTTTTTTAAAAAAATTAAATCTATATATCTATATATACAAATTTGCCATTTTAACCATTAAGTTCACAATTTAGTAGCACTAATTACATTCATAATGTAAAGCTATATTACCACTACCCATTACCAAAACTAACACTCCTAAGAAACCCTTCACCCATTAAGAAATAAATCTCTATCCCCCCACTCTTCTTGGTAAACCGCAATCTACTTTGTCCCTATGAATTTGTCTACTGTAGATATTTCACGTAAGAGATATAGTGGAATATTCGTCCTTTTGTGTCTGACATTTTACTTAGCATGATTTCAACCACTTAATTTTTTGATCTTTTTTCCCCCCTAGATTCTATTATGGACTACTGATAAACCCATGGTAAACTCAGAAGCATAAAAACTAGGCATCGAAGTACAAGCGGAGTCCTAGCCAGCTGGACTGGGCGAATGACTCTTTATTCCCGTCAGCCTGGAAGTTTAGATTGAAGGATCTTTCTGCCTTCTCTTGCAACGAGAAGAGGCGTGCGCCCAGGATCGGTCCAGAGCAGCAAGCCAACCGAGTTGCTCGCAAAGCCTTCATTTCCAGCGGTGCCAAAAGCGTGCAACTTTTTCTGAGAGCGGAGGGCCGGGATTAAGCGCTGTCTGTAAACAAGTCGACTCTAGCCAAACTGTGCATACCGGCACCAATACAACGCTGAACAATGAGAACCATAGTCGAGGCTGTCCTCGTCCGGCGACCCCCGCAGGCTGTGCCTGATTTCACGCTTCCCCATTACTCCTTCAGCCCGTAGAGAGACCACTGCAGCTCCCGAGGCCACCCGGCCCAGACCCTGCTTTCTCTACCAGACTGGATTTAAACAGCACAACCTAACTGTTGCTTCCTCATTGGTTACTCTATTCTTGACAAGCACGCCCAGTAACCAACCAACAGCTAGAGTCGAGTCCCCATTGCTCCCGGATGGTAACGCCTGTTATGGGCGGATCTGCAGCAACTAGCAAGTTTAGTGGAGCAGGGGTTGACGTGAGTCAACAAAGGTCACGTGAAGCTTTCTCGTCCCGTTGATTGGCGGAGACCGTGGTGCTGGGGGCTCACGGCAGCGGCGTGGCCTTCACACTGTGGAAAAATTGTAACAACTTTGTCGTGGTGCCTGGAAAGTTTGTAAACCTAACGAATTCCTCTGGTGCCCACAGATCCGCGCATTTCGGTCTTCCTTGACGTGTGCTCTCGGAACCGTACCACCCCATTCCTGTGATGTGACCCCTAACCGGCCCTGCGGCCCTTTCAGCCGCCGCCCTCGCCGTCACTTTGGGAGTTTTCGTCGTTGCTGTCCGCGGCGGAAGAGGCGGCTATGAAGTTTCTGTATTAGTCTAACGCAGCTGTTGTTACCAGCATTTGATTGTGGTGGGGGTGGGGGTAGTGGCGTTGGAGTTGTAAATTTGTTGCGTTTTCATGAAATCCTGCGGAGTGTCGCTCGCTACCGCCGCGACAGCTTTCGGTGATGAGAAAAAGAAAATGGCGGCGGGAAAAGCAAGCAGCGAGAGCGAGGAGCGGACTACCAGCCTGACAGCTGAGGAGATGGAAGCGCTAGAAGGACTAGACAGGTACTGGCCGCAGTTACTGACTGGGTCCTCTCTGGAAACAGCTTGCGCTATTCTGTGGGGAGGCCGGAATGCGGCGGGTGGGGTGGGCACCTTGGATCCGCGCTGTTTGCGCCGTCGCCTGTTCCTGGAGGTCGGGAAACTGGTGAGTGGTGTTCCTGGAGCATTAACATACCGCCTGTGTTTTCCCATAGCCGCCTGTTCGGGTTCGTGAGGTTTCACGAAGATGGCGCCAGGGCAAAAACCTTACTGGACAAGGTAAGTTAATCGCGGATCTAAGCACGGAAGTGGGCTTTCTGGCCCGCGCTCCTTTGCTCATGGTCTTAAGTACTAGGCAGTGCTTATTGTGGCCACCAGTAACGGCCAAGGAGCTTCCGCAAAGTCTTTTCTCCCTTTACTCTTTCCCTACTCCAGTATACCTTTCTCGCTCCCTTGCGAAACCACCTTGAGGATTCGAGACCCCAGCGCTTTGGAGGCGACCTCAACTGTGTAGACATCATTGCCTATTAATTTTCTGCATACTGGTTATAATTTTAGTGTCAAGGGATATTGAATATGTGTCGAATTTTAAAAATTTGAGACTTTCATTCGCCTGTTTTTTTTTCCTTTTATCAGTCTGTTCATGATGCTTAATGATAACCACAAGTTTTAGGCTTTATGTTCCTGGGCTCAAAAAGGGGTAAATTGTGGATACTTTAAAGCAGTGGAGGTTACTTTGGGATTTTTATCATATCTTGATTGGAATATGTGTTGTTACTTGATTTGTTTACCTTTTTGGGTCTAGTTGCCCTATAAATATTACTGTCGGTGCTGTTTCGTGAATGTGACTTCTTTATGGAGCCTGTTTTCTGTGTGTTTGACAGAAGAGAATAGAGGAAGAGCAGCAATATACTCCCTGTTTGTGTGAAAAGTTGTTTGCACTGTCAGTTAATGGCTGCTCCTTTTGGCTAAGATGGCGGGAAAGAATGGGAGGAGTTACGAAGGGGGAGATTTGGGGAGGAAGGTAAAAACAGGGAAATAAATGGTAGGCAAAGAATAGGACTTCGAGCCACCTTGTGTAGGTTGATGGTGCTGAAAGTTAACCCACAGTTATTTAAAAGTAGTCTTTGCACCATTGCCAAACTTGGGAACAAAATTCATTACCTAGGTATCAACCTGTAACACATTAATTACCCACCTTTGAACTATTGAACAAAGGCCATGGAATTTCGGTCTCTGTGTCAGTTTGTATTTCCTCACCCCAAATCGTTAAAATATTTGTGTGCTGTCAAATTCCCCTCACCACAGCTATCCACTGATCTTTTGTCCCTGTAGATTAGTTTGCGTTTCTAGACTTTTATGTAAATGGTATCACTCTATGTATATTTTGTCTGGGATGTTTTACTCAGCATAACTTTTAGACTTGTTCATATTGTGTACAATTCTTGATTGCCTCCTTGTGAGTCTGAATATACTGGTGAAGTGTGTACTGCTTGTCGTTTGACGTGATGTAATCTCGAACACTGTGCTTGAATTGGTTGCTGAATAGAATGAACGAGCTGGAGTCCTGGAAAAGGAAGTATTGAATTATTTAGTTTCTCAGAATTGTTACTATGCTAGGCAAGAAGCATCATCTCATATTCTGTGGAATGTTGAGCCCTGTTGGTTTCACAGTTCTTATTCTGAGAACGTCTTAAATTGACTTGCTCCACAAGGGATGGTTCAGGTTATCTTTACTACAGTTTACGGGGATGAATAACTGATAGGGTTTCCTTTTTAGCAATAATTTTTATCATACCCCTTCTACCCTAGGATAAACTTATTCTGCAGTTTTTTCTTTTTAAACACATACCTATCAACACTCTTTCAGAAATCCTTAGTTCTTTTATAATCCTCCACTGACTTTCATCTTTTTATTCTTGTTTATATATTCTCCCATAAGCCTAGTTTATAGGTTTTAAAAAATATAATCTTTGACTTCATCAAGCTTTTAAAAGTTTACGACATAATAAATATCTGTAAGTGCCTTTCTTTTCCTAGATAATGAGGATGCTTTAATCTCAGTGGCTGGATTCTCTTGATCTATGAATTTTTGTTTTTAACATTTATGTTAGAATGATTGTAATAGACCTTTCATTCTGAAGGTAATAATTTTTATAGGATTGCTATTTGTTGTGTCATGTTTGGAGTTTTGGATTTACAAATGTAATAGTAATGACAATTACTTTTTTTTTTTATTAAATGCAGTTTTATTGAAATACATTCACACACCATACAATATCCATGATATACAATCCACTGTCCACAGTATGATAACATAGTTATGCGTTCATCACCACAATCTATCTCTGAACATTTTCCTTACATCAGAAAGAACCAGAACAAGAATAAAAAATAAAAGTGAAAAAAAACACCCAAATCATCCCCCCATCCCACCCCATTTGTCCTTTAGTTTTTATCCCCATTCCTCCACTCATCCATACACTAGCTAAAGGGGGTGTGATCCACAAGGTCTTCACAATCACACTGTCACCCCTTGTAATCTACATTATTATATAATTGTCTTCAGGAGTCCAGACTGCTGGGTTGGAGTTTGGTAGTTTCAGGTATTTACTTCTAGCTATTCCAATACATTAAAGCCTAAGAGGTGTTATCTATATAGTGCATAAGAATGTCCACCAGAGTGACCTCTCGACTCCATTTGGAATCTCTCAGCCACTGAAACTATTTCGTCTCATTTTGCATCCCCCTTTTGGTCAAGAAGATACTCTCAGTCCCACGATGCCGGGTCCGCATTCATCCCCGGGAGTCATACTCTGCGTTGCCAGGGAGATTTACACCCTGGGAGTCGGGTCCCACGTAGGGGGGAGGGCAGCGAGTTCACCTGTCGAGATGGCTCGGTTAGAGAGAGAGAGGGCCACATCTGAGCAACAAAGAGGTACTCAGGGGGAGACTCTTAGGCACCATTACATACAACTTTAGACTCTCCTTTGTGGTAATGAGCTTCATAAGGGCAAGTCCCATGCTTGAGGGCTCAGCACATCAAACTGCCAGTCCCAATGTCTGTGACAACATACGCTAGGGGATCAGCATCTTAAAGTTTAGAGATAGGCCTTACAATTCAGGGATAGAGTTAACTGCTGTAAGAGCTTACAATCTAGGGACTATTACAATTATTGTGTCCACGTTAGGCTATGTTCTAAGATTCAATTCTGAGTTTACACATTGTAGTTAGTCCATATTAGTGAGGCATCATCCCTCTCACCATGTTTTCTCCAAAACTTTTACTCCTATATATATATTTTCCTACAATTTTATAGAGTTATATTCACATACCATACATTTATCCACAGTGTACAATCAGTTGTTCATGGTATCATCATAAAGTTGTACATTTATCACCACAATCAGCATTTGAACATACTGATTACTACAAGAAAAATTGTTTTTTTTTTTTTTTTAGCAATAAGAAAAAATGATAAAAAGAAAAATAACATGTCATACAATACAATATACTACTAAGGACAGCAAATAACACCACTACCAAGAATCCCATATTACTCCCCTATATCCCCTTCTCATATACATTTAGCATTGGCGTATTGCCTTTGTTACATTTAATGGAGGTATATTACAATGTTACTGTTGACCATAGACTCCAGTTTGCTTTGATTATGTTTTTTCCTGAATACCATCCCTTTTTCAAATTTCTACATGGTTGACATTCATTTGCTTTCCCACATGCAAAAACATTTTTTATATTTGTATATTTATATAAAATATAGGGTAAAAAATAATGTTTGCTTAATCAGGGTTCTTGAACCTCAATTTTGCAGTTCAGTGAATGCTGACACTTAATATATATTTCATTTTCAGTGTGTTGTTTTAGTAATTAGACACAGTATTTTAACAGGTATTATGGTAACTGTATTTTTGACAAGGTTCTTTAAATTAGGATGAAGAGTTGTGTTCAAATAATATTACTATTTTGGTATTTCTTTAATATAATACTGGAGACCTGGAGAGTGGAACTATTGCCAAAATACCCATAGCTGCTATTGTTTATTTTGAAATATCTTTATCAATTTTAAGTGTGGTCTGTTTTATTGAAGCTTTTGCTTGTATGTATGTGTAATTCTGTTAATCCTTAAAATTAAGTATAACACTTAAGATAAATTATAATTTGTTTACTATTCAAAATCTGTAAACTTATTATTTAGAACATAAAAAGTTGGTAATTAAATTTTGGGATAATTTAAAATCTATTATATGATTTTGTGGATTTGATTTGCTTGTGTGTAAATGGTTGGGAAAAAACCTATGAGAATAGTTCCAGATATTTTTCTTTATATTGTAATATTTGAGTGATGTGATTTAAATTAATCACCATTATATTTGTCTTTGATTTGCTGAGACAAAATGAACAAAAGCATTCATTTCCAGTGCTAAAGAAGGTTGTGTTTGGGTTAAAAAGCGATTGGGTTAATAATGTCTAGTTATTTGTAAATTAGGTCTTTATTTGACAAAATATTTCTAGTTACCAAAGTTGTCTTCTAAACACTATGGTTGTTATTGTGAACATGTTAGTGGTTAAAGTGGTACGCATTACTATATTGTATTATTATCCTAAAATTTTGATACAACCATGGTCATAAAGATTGGGAGGATTAAGAGAAAATGTTTGCGCATGTGGACACCATTCAGAATTGTAAGATTACTAATAGGCACCTTTCTAGTCTTGGTTTACTTTTTCATTTAAAAGCTCTTTATAGAATCAAATTGAAATAGCCATATTTAAATATTTAGATTATTGAGCTCTGCCTGACATAAATTTCTTACATTTTAACCCAAAGTGAAATTTCAGTTCTTGTTTACAGAATTAAAAAAGATATTTTTTTGTGACATACATTGTGTAATTCTAGTTTTATTCATATAATATAAAATATTTTTCATGTATGAAATGATTTTTGTGATGTTTACTTCTGCTTTGGAACTCACTGTGATGTTTTGAGCTGTTTTGAAACTGATGTTAATGAACAATACTATTTGAAATGAGGTATCCAGATAATTAAGAAAATACTACAAGATTGTCTTAAAGTTCACAAAAAAAATATGCCTTCATGTTCATATTTGTTAGCAGTGGTTAGTTAGTTATTGACATTTCTTTTGACCTTGCATTGAAGGTTCATATGTGATTGTTTTATCTTTACTGGAATACAGACTGTAACTTTATATCCATGTTAAATTTCCGGAACTTGATAGCTGTATACTTAAGATCATAACAAGTGTTTTTAGAAAAATTCATTGAGGTATTAAGTGTTCATATAGTATGATATCAACAAACTACTTTCAAATGTTTAGACAATAGATGGACACATGGATGGACAGATAGATTAGGAGGGAGTAAGGAAGGGATTATACAGTAAGTGTGGCAAAATGTGAAAAGTGGGTCTGGGTCCCTGAATGTGGAGCATGTTGGAGTTCTTTGAATGGGTTTTATATTAACTTTTGCAAGTGTTGTGTAAGTTTGAAATTATTTCAAAATAAAAAGTTAAATAAAAAGAAAATAGTTGTTTGAGTGGTGAGTAGAAAAAAGATGTTTAACTAAATACATCATTTTGATATTGTGGTAGGATTCTTCAAGAGAATGTTATAGAATATTCAGGAGGGATAGAAGTTAATTTTCTCTAAGAACTGTTTAAGGTATGTTTTTGTATTTTGTGTCATGTCAATAAGTATATATACACACACATACATATAATACATGCTTCCTTGCAAAAAGGTGAAAGAGAATTGAAAAGTAATTTCATAAACATTTTTCATAGAATCTAGAATTTACCTATGAAATATTAATTTTCCTGGAAAGTATCTAAAATTCATGATTTAATTATGGTATTTATATTTCTTTTTCCATATCTTTAGTATTACTTCCATTATTAATCTTAGATGCTGGAATTTGTTTGGATTGTTTATGTATTTAGAGAAAATTTGTTTTCAAGAACTGGTTATTAAAGATTTAGGTTATTGTATTTATTTCATACCAGAATGAGAACTAAAAAAGTTTTTGCTTTACTTTCATATTATTTGAATTTCTTTCTGGGCAAGTGTCTATATTAGGTTCTGGGCATCCAGTAAGTTCTAGCCTCTGCCTACTGGTCTGTATGGAGGTGAACCCACCATATAATCAAATAATGTAGAAAGTGAAATCAGCTATTAAGATATGTGCAAAGTGCTATGAGCTTCCAAGTGATGAAGCAATTAAAAATTTAAGCATTTTTTATTATGGATTTAAAAAAAAATATGCACAAGAATGGAAAGTGGTTTAATGAACTCCCATCTTCAACTATGGCTAAAATTTCAGAGGGTTAATTTTGATGGAGTAGTAGACCATGCTAAGGGAACTACACGTTGTAGCCTCTGGTCTTGGTTAAGAAACAAGAGTGGAAGTTTACAAGTACAGTAAGAAGAAAAGGGAAGGCAGAGGATTAGTTATGAAGTTGCATGGTGTTTGAGGAATTGTTAATATTCTTTAGCAGTGGGAGGGGTGACTGAACATGTGATGGGGCCCTAAGAAGTTTGGAGAATCCTTAACCTTTTGGGTAGTGCATGTGAAAAAGATGTATTGGAGGTTCAAGGCAGATTAGTTGTGAAGTATTGAGGGTTCATTGTGTGAAATAGTTCCCATCTGCCTGTTGCAGTCAGTTCCCACTCCCATCCCCTGCTCTAGGCACTCATCTGCTTTGCATTTTTTGAAATTCCATATAAATTCGTTATTGTATTATGTAGGCTTACATATCTGACTTAGCATAAAGTTTTGTTTGAAATTTTGTGTTGTTCTATGTGTTAGTACTTCATTATTAGTTATTCATTGTTGGATGTATTATAGCTATTATTTAATGGTTGAACAGTTGAATCACTTCTAGTTTTGGCTATTATGAATAATGCTGTGAATGTTCCTGTATAAATTTACAATATTAATTTCAAATAATTTCAAACTTATGGGTCAGTTGCCAAAATGATAGAAACCTCTTTCAGAGATCTCCAACATATTCCACTCTCCAAGGTATCCCAGTCCACCAATTTGTACATTTTGTCACTTTGGCTGTGTCTGTCTCTTAATTTTCTCTAAGAACTGTGTTTAAGGTATGTTTTTGTATTTTTTGTCATGTAAATAAGTATATATACACATAATATATGTATGTCATATATAGTATATAATATATGCCTCCTTGCTGAAGTGCAGGTTGCATACTTAATATTCCTTTTACACTTATGTGGATAACTACACCTTAAGTGTAATTATCAAGTTGGAGAAATTATCGTAATCTCACATTCTATATTCATTTTTTTCTTGCCCAATAGTGTCCTGTTGAGCCTTTTCTCCTCCATTCTTGGGTCTCATCTAGTATCATGTATTCAATTTGACTGTCTCTTTAGTTTTTCTTTCTTTTTTAAAATTGTGGATACCTGTATGTAACACAGATATTCACAACTCAGCCATTCCTTTGGTAGGGAAAGCATACCATTCCTTCCCAAGCATTCACACTATTGCAGTATCCTTGCCTCCATCCATTACTAAAATTTTCCCTTCACCCCAGACAGAAACCTACACTCATTTTTCATTAACTCCCATTTCTCTTTACCCCTACCACTGGTAATCTGTATACTACCTTTGATTTCAATGAGTTTCCATATTCAATAGTATTTTCTATGTTGTTACCATGGGGCTTACATTCACAATCCAGAATCATGATGTTCTTGTTTGCTTTGATACTGTCCTAACTTTAATAGCATAGAGAAACTGTTTCTGTACTCCTCCGTCCCTCCACCTTTAAGTAGGTCTCATCACAAATCACCGATTATACATAATGAGTCCCAGGCGGTTGACTTATCATTACGTTTTATGCACGATGCATTTTGGTCCTATTGGAAGTAAATCCTGTAGGAAGTAAAAAGTAAAGTTACAAATCAATATTACAACATTACGGGTATTTATATTTACCCATGTCAACTTGACTGTAAACCTTTAATTTCTTCATTTGGCTGCAGTCCATTGTCTGGTGTCCTTTCCTTTCAACTTGCAGAACTCCCTTTAGCATTTCTTGTAGAGCTAGATTAGTGGTGATAAACACCCTCAGCTTTTGTTTATTTGGGAATGTCTTAATGCCTCCCTCATTTTTGAAAAGTTATTTCCACCAGATGTGGAATTCTTGATTGGCATATTTTTGCTGTTAGCCTTTTCAATATGTCTTCCACTGCCTTCTTGCTTCTGTGATTTCCAATAAGAAATTGGTACCTAATCTTATTGTGACATATTACTTTTCTCTTGCGGCTTTCAGATTTTCTCTTTATGTTTGATATTTGGCAACTTGATTATAATGTGGTGTGTTGTGGGCCTATTTGGGTTTATCCTTTTTGGGGTTTGTGGAGAGTGTCTTGGATATTCATATATGTTATTTAATTTGGATGATTTTCAGGATTATTTCTTTGAATATTCTCTCTGTCCCTGTCTCTCTTCTCCTTTTGGGACCCCCTTAAAGCATATCTTGGCATGCTTGATGGTGTCCCATAGGTTTCATAGGCTCTGATCACTGTTCTTCATTCCTTCTTTCTGAGCCTCAGACTGAATGATTTCAGTTTTCTTATCTTTCAGGTTCACTGATCTTTCTTCAGCCAGCCATACGTTATTTGGCTCTAGGAATTACCCTGTTTACACTGTTCTGAATATCCCCTTTTTCCTAAGAATCACCTTTTTTCATTAACTGAGATCATACAGTATTTGTCCTTTTGTGCCTATCATATTTCATTCAATATTCTATCTTCAGGATTCATCCATTGTTGCAGCATGTAGCAGAATTTCATTCCTTTAATCGCTGAATAATCTAGTCTATGTATATGCTGCATTTTATTTATACATTTATCTCTTGATGGATACTTGGGTTGCTTCTACCAAATATCTTCCTCAGTTCTTGTTTTCAGTTCTTTATTTTCAGTATATACCTAGAAATGCAGTTGCTGGGTATTCCAGTTTGCTGAAACTGCTGAAATACAAAATACCCAAGATGGATTGGCTTTTACAATGGAGGTTTATTGGTTCACAAATTTACAGTTCTAAGTCCATGAAAATGTCCAAAGTAAGGCATCAAGAAATAGATAACTTCCCTGAGGAAAAGGTGGATGGTGTCCGGAACACCTCTGTCAGCTGGTAAGGCATGTGGCTGTTGTCTGTTGGTCCTTTGCTCCCAGGCACCATTGCTTTCAGCTTCTGATTCCAGTGGTGTTCTCTTTAAAATCTGTGGTTTCTCACTTAGCCTCTCCAGGGCAAACTTTGCTCTTCATCTCTTAGCTTAGCATCTCCAAACATCTTTCTGTCTGCATTTCCAAACATCTGGGTCTGTGTTAGCACTTGAGCTCTCTTAAGGATTCCAGTAAACTAATCTAGGCATACCTCCAATGGGCAGGGTCACACCTCTATGAAAATAATCTAATCAAAAGGTCTCACCCACAGTTGGGTGGGTCACATCTCCATGGAAACAACCTTATCAAAAGATCCCACCCATAATAAGTCTTTATCCAGAAGACTGGATTCAAAGAACATGGCTTTTACCTTGGCAGGTGATCTCACTGCCCTCCCCACTAAGTGGGACCTGACTCCCAGGGATGTAAATCTCCCTGGCAGTGCAGGATATGACCCGGCGTTGTGAGATTGAGAGCATCTTCTTGACCAAAAGGGGGATGCGAATTGAAATGAAATCAAGCTTCAGTGGCTGAGAGATTTCAAATGGAGTTGAGAGGTCACTCTGGTTGGCATTCTTATGCACTATATAGATTACACTTTTTAGGTTTTAATGTATTTGAATAGTTAGAAGTAAATACCTGAAACTACTAAACTCCAACCCAGTAGCCTTGACTTTTGAAGATGATTGTATAACAGTGTAGCTTACAAGGGGTGACAGTGTGATTGTGAAAACCTTGTGGATCACACTCCCTTTATCCAGTGTATGGATGGATGAGTAGAAAAATGGGGACAAAAACTAAATGAAAAATACAGTGGGATGGGGAGGGATGATTGGGTGTTCTTTTTTACTTTTATTTTTTATTCTTATTCTTTCTGGTGTAAGAAAAATGTTCAAAAATAGATTGGGGTGATGAATGCGCAACTATATGATGGTAATGTATACAGTTGATTTTACACCATGGATGATTGTATGGTATGTGAATATATCTCAATAAAACTGAATTAAAAAGAAAAAAAGAACATGGCTTTTGTGGGCTACATAATAGATTCAAAACCAGCATACTTAATGTCCATATATTGTGGATTTTCCAGTTCTCTGCCTGTTACTGAATTCAAGCTTCATTCCATTATGTTAGAGAAGATGCTCTGTATGAGTTCAGTCTTTCTAAATTTATTGAGTTTGTTTTATGACCCAACATGTGGTGTCTCCTGGAGAATGATGCATATGCATACAAATAATCACTCTTTTTTGGTTGAAATATTCTGCATATGTCTGTTAAGTCTAGTTGTTTTAGAGTAGTGTTCATTTCTTCCAGTTCCTTAGTGATATACTGACCATATGTTCTTTCTGCTGTTGAGTGGTGTTTTAAAGTCTCCTACTAATTGTTATGTCTTCTTGTTCAATTGTCCTTTTTATTGTATATAATGATTTTATCCCTCATAACTGTTTTTGACTTAAAGTCTATTTTATCAGATATTAATACAGCTCCACCAGCTCTCTTTTGGTTACTTGCATGGTGTATTTTCTCCATCCCTTTCACTTTCAGTCTTCCTGTATTTAAAAATGTAAGTTGAGTTTCTTGTAGACAGCATATAGTTGGGTCTTGCTTTTTTTAAAATTTTTTTTATTTTAACCTCTTATGCCAATCTCTGTCTTTTGACTGGAAAGTTTAATCCATTTATATTTAAAATCCCTACTGAGAGTTAGTACTTTTTTCTGGCAATCTGCTATTTAGCCTTTGTTAAGTGTTAAACCTTTTCCCTGCAATTCTTCTGTTATTCCTACTATATGATTTTTTTTTTTTTGCATTGTTTTATATTTACTGCCTTCTCTTTTCTATCTGGATATATGGTTTTTTTTTTTTTTTTTTTGTTTGTTTGTTTTTAATCTGTTTTCCTTGTAGTTACTATTGGGTTACAATGTAATGTCCTAAATATGTAAAAATCACATTTGGTTTTATACATCTTGACTTCAATAGCATACACATGCAGTTTTACCATACTCCTTTCCTCTGCCTTTTTTTTGTACTTGTTAATGCTTAAATCTGTGTACATCGTGTGTCTTACACCAAAGAATTTCATCCTTTTTTATACATTTGCATTTTAGCATCTGTAGAAAGTTACAAGTTGAATTACATACCATACAATACAATGCAGTGATACTGGTGTTTATAATTACCCAAATTGGTTACCTTTACCAGCAGTTTTTATTTCTTTCTGCTGCTTTCAACCACTGTCTGAAGAATTCCATTTGGCATAGAGCTTAGGGGCAGGTGTAGTGGTGATGAACTTCCTCATTTTTGTTTACCTGGGAATTTCTTAATCTCGTCCACATTTTGTCAGATCTGTTTTTCTCTTTTTACCCTCTTAGTTACCCTTACCGATAATGCTCATCTCCTTACAGTTCTGCAAGCCTTTCTCGCCTTTATTTTTTTAGGCTGGTGTGCCAGTTTGAAGGTATTGTGTCCCCCAAATGCCGTTATCTTTGATGTAATCTTGTGTGGGCAGATGTTATCAGTGTTGATTAGATTGTAAATCTTTGAGTGTTTCTGTGGAGATATGCCCCACCCAGCTGTGGGTGATGACTCTGATTGGATAATTTCCATGGAGGTGTGGCCCCACCCATTTGGGGTGGGGCTTGATCAGTGGAGCCATATAAATGAGCTGACAAACAGAAGGAACTCAGTGCAGCTGATAGTAATATTTTGAAGAGGAGCCACAGCCAAGAGGGACTCTTTGAAGAATGCACAGGAGCTGCAGATGAGAGACAGTTTGAGGATGGCTGTTGAAAGCAGACTTTTGCTCCAGAGAAGCTAAGAGAGGAAAAACACTCCAAGAGCAACTAAGAGTGACATTTTTGAGGAACTGCAGCCTAGAGAGGAACATCCTGAGAGAAAGTCATTTTGAAAACAGAACAGATGAGAAGTGGGGTGCTTTTGCTGCTGAGTTTGCAAATACCAAACATGTTGGAACGGCTTTTTAAATGGATAAGGGGAAGATTCTGGAAAAATTGTGGCACAATGTACATTTGAATATTTTAAAATGTTAACTCTGGGTTTTATTTCCTGAGATGTCTGTGTCTTGGTTTTCTTACCAGTCGTTATAATAGAGATTTTCTTTAGCTTCAGTATTCCTATTGGGAAGATTGCCCAAGGTGGATGAAGAAAATAGGGTCTTTTACTGGGCTCCAGTTAACTTGCACTTGTGCTTTTTATTTGTTTTTGAGTCCCCCTCTTTGCATGATTTTGAATGCCCCGTCATTTTCCAGTAGACACACTTCTTTCTTTTGTTTGTTTAAACAGTCACTATTTGCTCCAGGCTGACTACCTCCCTTATTTTTTACATTCCTTTCAGTTGTCTCAGGGTGCTTTTCACTTGGAGGGCAAATTCTTGGAGGTGGGGCACGCCTGAGAGTAGTTTCTCAATAGTGTTGCTTGTGAGAATTATACTGATCAGAAATGATGGATTTTCTGCCTGATGCACTCAAATGACCAATTCATGGGGCATCTGGGTGTCACGGCAACAGTTTATTGCTAAGCTTGAAGCAGGAGAGCAGATTGCCTTTTGGTTTAAAACTTTGTCTTTGTTCTGTAGTAACTCCTAGTTTTATAGTACCAAAGATTAACAAGTTTCGGATAATGAGTACAGTGGCTTGAGATGACAGTGTTAGAGATAACCTAATTATTGAGTACATGCAAACTGATGGCATGCATAGTCACAGAACATATGTAAGAGATGGTGGACTTAATATGATAATGGGTGTGATTTTTAGCATAATGTTGACGTATAAGTCCCTTACAGGTTAACTTTTAAGCTGTTGCACATCGGGTCAATTTTGGTTAACTCCAGCTTTGTCTAGCAGGATAGTTTAGAAAATGGGCTGGGTAAGTTCTGGGCTAACTCATGGTTCTTCATTAATAAACATTAGGGGCTGTCTTTTATAATCATAAGATTGTAAAGTTGAAAACATTTAAGAGAGTACAAGTAGGGGCCACAAGGTTTTTACAGTCACAGGGTAAAGCTTATATATTTGTAGAATGATTATCAAAGATCAAGGCAGACACAGTTCAGCAGCCTCAGGCATTTCCCTTTGAGCATTTTACAATAAATGAGAAAGGAAGAAAAGCATCTTTTTAAAAGATTCAGGAATGATCATTATTTGTTAATTTTTAACTTCTGTTTACAGCTTTTACGTTTACATTTGTAAATTATAGTTGCTTATACTTGTTGTTGTAATGTTACAACTCCATCACCCCTTCTTTGAATCCATAAAAACCCTGTCTTCCTTAGACTCAGGAAGACAGTTTTTTAGGCAGAGAGGCCATCTCATTTCCCCTGCTTTGTGCCTAGCAATAAACTCTCTCTCTGAAATCTGATTTCATGTATTGGCTATCATGCGTATCTGGTCATGAAACCCTGCATTTGTTTGGTGTCATTTTGTTGACTCAAATGGG
Source organism: Choloepus didactylus (assembly GCF_015220235.1). Classification (NCBI taxonomy): domain Eukaryota; kingdom Metazoa; phylum Chordata; class Mammalia; order Pilosa; family Megalonychidae; genus Choloepus; species Choloepus didactylus. The sequence continues at coordinate 4,472,602 of NC_051334.1, read as the reverse complement.
ATCAGGTTCCTAAGAAGCAAGGAGTTCATTTGCCCAAAGTTCTGGAGCCCTGGCAGGATGGGGTTAAGCAGAGTAATCAAGCCTTTTGGGGCCGCTAGACAATTTGGGTCTAGAGTCTTAGCATCTGGGTTTTCTTCTGCTCTTGGCAGCACTCCAGGTCCTTGGCATTTAAAAAAACTTGAGAGAGAGAAACAGTTTCCCTTTCCAAGCCTGGACATCTGATTGGGTGAGTAGATAATCAAGGTAAAAGTGGATTGGGAAGTTAATATGGAGCTTTGAGTTCCCTGGACCTGGGTTGGAGGCCGTGGGTCCTGCTTCTCTGACAATCCTGTTTTGCTCCGACCTCTACATCTTTTTATTTTCTGGGTACCATTCTGAACGAGGTTCAAGGCTCTAACCTGAGTTTGTCTGTTGAGTAGCCTCCTGGAAAATAAATAATACAAGAATTAATTAGTATTTACTGACAGGGTGAATGGTTCACCAAGGTAAAAGTTGGTTGGGAGGTTTTGAGGCCTGGGTCCCTTTTCCAGAATGATCCCCCTTTCTCTGAACTTTATACCTTTCTGTTTTCTGATTATCATACTTTATGGGGTTTGAGGCCCTGCCCTGAGTTTGTCTGTATAGGATTCTAGGCCCTGAGCTAAGTTTGTCTGAGTATAGTCCTGGAAAGTAAGTACCCCAAGAATTAATTTGTATTTAGTGAAATCTGTTAATTGGTATGTTACTTAGATATAGTAAGTGTTTAATGCCTATTTAATTTTTGTTTGTGTGTTTGGTGTAATTACTAATTGGTGTGTTACTTAAGTATATAGTAAGTGTTACATTTCTGTTTAAATTTGTTAGTGTGTTGCTGTATTTGTATTGTTCAGGTGTTCCTAATTGGTTTCTAATAATGGAAATTGTTTAAAATGGGAAATTCTTACTCTAATAGCATTCCTGAATATAGACCTTTGGGTTGAATTTTGAAAAATTGAAAAGATTTAATTACAAGACTAAGAAAAAACAACAACAAAAAAATAGTTTGCTTCTGTAACACAGTCTGTCCTCACAATATGATTTGGAATCAGGAAAGAAATGGCCTGAGAATGGCTTTGTAGAAAAGAACAGTTATAGAGTTGTGCAAAAGAGAGCAGAAATGGGATGAGATGATGTATGTTCAGACCTTTATTTGTTTTTGTCAGCAATCAATGTTAATGAAAAAATGTAAACCTTTACCTGTAAAGATTAATGGACAAAAGAAAAATGTCCTCCCTTTTTAAAATCTGGAGGATCTAGTAGAACCTTAACTCCTTCAACTGTTCCACCTGTACCCTAACTGAAGGGCAATAGATCAGGAAAGGAGGAAGCTTCCCCACCTCCTCATCATGCTCCTTTATATCCCACTTTATTGTATGTAAAAAGCCTGAGATAGAAATACCCCCCTCACCCCCCACCCCGTCTGCCAGGGTATGCTCGGTTTGGCCAGGGATGCTCACTAAAACCAGCAGCAGAGCCAGAGGCAAAACTTCTACCCTTCCAGGAAGTGCCTATGTAGAAGTAGGCACTTCCTGGAAGGAAAGGGAGGCCAAGAGGATTTGTATATATGCATATCCCATTCTCCACATTGGATTTATATAATTGGAAAGATAATACCCCTCCTCTATAGAGAAAGCCCGAAGAAAATAGAAAGCTTAGTTACTTAAATATTAGAACCCTATAAAACAATAACACAAATTGGGCTAAAATTCAAGCATATCCCACCCCTCCTCCAAGAAAAAAAGAGAAACTAGGCTAAGATTAGTGAATTTTGTATTTCTGTATTTCTGTTGTTCTGTGATATATGTTTTCCTAACTTCTGATGATAATACCTGTTAGCAAACAAAAATTCTTAAAAGAACTCTATTTGAATCCCTTAAAGATAAATAAGCACACCTATACACACATATGTAAATTAGTACTCCTGGAGTCCTAAAAAGAATAAAAGGAAAAACTAGGCATCAGGGTTCAGAGATACAATTAGTATCTGTAATTACTGTAAACAGATCTGGATGTTGGAAAGAAACTACCCCCTGGAATTTCCTGAATTCCAGAGGGCTACCAGAGGCCCCTCTGGAAACTGCAAAGACACAGTGTCTATCCATTCTTTGTCTCTCCTAGCAACCAGTGTTGAAGAGAAAATGTAAAATTTTAACTGTAAAGATTAGCAAAGAAAAGAAGGGCATAGGAACTCTCATCAATACTAAGGCTACCTTATAGGTTTTTTTTTTTTTTTAATTTTTTTTTAATTAAATTCAGTTTTATTGAAATACATTCACACACCATACAATCATCCATGGTATACAATCCACTGTCCACAGTATGATAACATAGTTATGCGTTCATCACCACAATCTATCTCTGAACCTTTTCCTTACATCAGAAAGAACCAGAACAAGAATAAAAAATAAAAGTGAAAAAAAACACCCAAATCATCCCCCCATCCCACCCCATTTGTCCTTTAGTTTTTATCCCCATTTTTCTACTCATCCATACACTAGATAAAGGGGGTGTGATCCATCCACAAGGTCTTCACAATCACACTGTCACCCCTTGTAATCTACATTGTCAAATAATTGTCTTCAGGAGTCCAGACTGCTGGGTTGGGGTTTGGTAGTTTCAGGTATTTACTTCTAGCTATTCCAATACATTAAAGCCTAAGAGGTGTTATCTATATAGTGCATAAGAATGTCCACCAGAGTGACCTCTCGACTCCATTTGAAATCTCTCAGCCACTGAAACTATTTCATCTCATTTTGCATCCCCCTTTTGGTCAAGAAGATACTCTCAGTCCCACGATGCCGGGTCCACATTCATCCCCGGGAGTCATATTCTGCATTGCCAGGGAGATTTACACCCCTGGGAGTAGGGTCCCACGTAGGGGGGAGAGCAGCGAGTTCACCTGTCGAGATGGCTCAGTTAGAGAGAGGGCCACATCTGAGCAACAAAGAGGTACTCGGGGAGACGCAGGCACCATTACATGCAAGTTTAGACTATCCTTTGTGGTAATGAGCTTCATAAGGGCAAGTCCCATGCTCGAGGGCGCAGCACATCAAATCGCCAGTCCCAATGTTTGTGACAACATCAACACCAGTCCAGGTGAGGATGTCCAATACATCCGCACCTTCCCCCAGATCCTTGGGGCTGGGGAGGGGGAGGCTGTAAATATATTTTTTATTATCTGCCCAAATTACTCTGGGATGTATCACTATTTCACTCCAGCCTATACTAACCTACCGTATCTCACTTCCTATTCAAAGTTCCATGCAATTGTGGTGTTTGAACAAATCGACTGTAGAGTTGTACCATTTAGAAAATTTAGATCCTGTACCAAATAGATATCTATTCCCTCGGTCTCATATGGAAGTTGAAGTCTTAAAACACAATCAGTTTCAACCTTTACCCTTTGGCCTGGCTTGCCCTGGTCTTAACCAGACCTGCTTCATTCATATCACTAATTGAAGTCTGGGCTCTTTTTCAGCTTTTTTTTTTTTTTTTTTTTTTGACAGTGGCTGTATGCACTAATACTGACATTCATATCTGCCGAGATCTAGCTCTGAGTTTCAGGTGTCTCAGAGATATGCATTGTTCCAGAGACCAGTCAGGTTATACGCTAGGGGATCAGCATCTCAAAGTTTAGAGATAGGCATTACAATTCCGGGGTAGAGTTAACTGCTGTAAGAGCTTACAATCTAGGGACTATTACAATTATTATGTCCACGTTAGGCTATGTTCTAAGATTCAATTCTGAGTTTACACATTGTAGTTAGTCCATATTGGTGAGGCATCATCCCTCTCACCATGTTTTCTCCAACACTTTTACTCCTATATATATATTTTCCTACAATTTTATAGAGTTATATTCACATACCATACATTTATCCACAGTGTACAATCAGTTGTTCATGATATCATCATAAAGTTGTACATTTATCACCACGATCAGCACTTGAACATACTGATTACTACAAGAAAAACTGTTCTTTTAGCAATAATAAAAAAATGATAAAAAGAAAAATAACATGTCATACAATACAATATACTAGTAAGGACAGCAAATAACACCGCTACCAAGAATCCCATATTCCTCCCCTATATCCCCCTCTCATACATTTAACATTGGCATATTGCCTTTGTTACATTTAATGGAGGTATATTACAATGTTACTGTTGACCATAGACTCCAGTTTACTTTGATTATGTTTTTTCCTGAATACCATCCCCTTTTCAAATTTCTACATGGTTGACATTCATTTGCTTTCCCACATGCAAAAACATTTTTATATTTGTATATTTAGTAACAGTCATTGGCCACTCCAGTTTTTGCCACGTTATACAGTCCCAGTCTTTATCATCTATCTTTACCTCTGGTGTCATACATTCTCCTATGCCACCTCTTTCAGCTTTACTCACAGACATCTTTGTTCAGTGTACTTACAATACCGTGCTACCATCACACAGTATTATGCTATCTATTTCTGGATCTATGCAATCAGTCCTAAACATTCTGTAGTCCTTCAGCATCAAATGGCTGATCTCTGCCCTCTTTCTATCTCCTGGTCGCCTGTGTTGTCAGCTTTTAACTCCCAAAGTTTGTTCATTAATGTCTGTTCATATTAGTGAGACCATACAGAATCTGTCCTTTTGTTTCTGGCTAACTTCACTCAACACAATGTCCTCAAGGTTCATCCGCATTATTACATGATCCATGTCTTTGTTCTGTCTTACAGCTGCATAATATTCCATCATGTGTATATACCACAGTTTGTTTATCCACTCGTCCTTTGATGGGCATTTGGGCTGTTTCCATCTCTTGGCAATTGTGAATAATGCTGCAATAAACATCGGTTTACAAATGTCTGTTTGTGTCTTAAGTTTCAGTTCCTCTGAGTATATACCTAGCAATGGAATAGCTGGGTCATATGGCAAATCTATATTTAGCTTCCCGAGGAACCTCCACACTGTCTTCCAGAGTGGTTGCACCATTCTACATTCCCACCAACAATGAATAAGTGTGCCTCTTTCTCCACATCCTCTCCAGCACTTGTCATTTTCTGTTTTTTGGATAATGGCCATTCTGGTAGGTGTGAGATGATATCTCATTGTGGTTTTGATTTGCATTTCCTTAATAGCCAGTGAAGTTGAGCATTTTTTCATATGTTTTTGAGCCATTTGTATTTCCTCTTCAGAAAAATGTCTGTCCATGTCTTTTGCCCATTTTTTAATTGGATTGTTTGTCTTTCTGTTATTGAGATGCAGGATTCCTTTATATTTTCGGGATATTAAACCCTTATCTGATATGTGGTTTCCAAATATCATCTCCCATTGTGTAGGTTGCCTTTTGACTTTTCTGACAAAGTCCTTTGATGTACAAAAGTGTTTAATTTTGAGGAGATCCCATTTGTCTATTTGTTCTTTGGTTGCTCGCGCCTTGGGTGTGAGGTCTAAGAAACCACCTCCTATCACAAGATCTTTAAGATATTGCCCTACATTTTCTTCTAAGAGTTTTATGGTCTTGGTGCTAATGTTTAGGTCTTTGATCCACTTTGAGTTAATTTTGGTATAAGGTGTGAGATGGACATCCTCTTTCATTCTTTTGGAAATGGGTATCCAGTTCTCCAAACACCATTTATTGAACAGGCTGCTCTTTCCCAGTTGCTTCGGCTTCACTGCCTTATCAAAGATCAGTTGTCCATAGATGCAAGGGTCTACTTCTGAACACTCAATTTGATTCCATTGATCAGTATATCTGTCCTTATGCCAGTACCATGCTGTTTTGAGCACTGTAGCTTTGTAATATGCTTCAAAGGCAGGTAGTGTGAGACCTCCCACTTCATTCCTCTTTCTCAAGACATTTTTGGCTATTCGGGGCACCTTACCCTTCCAAATAAATTTAGATATTGGTTTTTCTATTTCTGTAAAGTAAGTTGTTGGGATTTGAATTGGTATTGCATTGAATCTGTAAATCAGTTTAGGTAAAATTGCCATCTTAACTATATTTAGTCTTCCAATCCATGAACATGGTACGTTCTTCCATTTTTTCAGGTCTTGTTCAATTTCTTTTAGCAGTTTCTTATAGTTTTCTATGTAAAGGTCTTTTGTGTCCTTGGTTAAGTTTATTCCTAAATACTTGATTCTTTGGTTGCTATTGTAAATGGGATTTTTCTCTTGATTTCCTCCTCTTGTTGCACATTACTTGTGTATAGGAGCACTACAGATTTTTGCGTGTTGATCTTGTAGCCTGCTACTTTGCTGTATTCATTGACTAGTTCTAGTAGCTTTGCTGTAGATTTTTCTGGATTTCCTACATATAGAATCATGTCATCTGCAAATAGTGAAAGTTTTACTTCTTCCTCTCCAATTTGGATGCCTTTTATTTCTTTTTCTTGCCTAATTGCTCTAGCTAGAACTTCCAGCACAATGTTGAATAGCAATGGTGATAGTGGGCATCCCTGTCTTGTTCCTGATCTTAGAGGAAAAGCTTTCAGTCTCTCCCCATTGAGTGTGATGTTAGCTGTGGGTTTTTCATATATTGCCTTTATCATATTGAAAAAGTTCCCTTCTATTCCTATCCTTTGAAGTGTTTTCATCAGGAAAGGATGTTGAATTTTGTCAAATGCCTTTTCTGCATCAATCGAGATGATCATGTGGTTCTTCTGCTTTGATTTATTGATGTGGTGTATTACATTAATTGATTTTCTTGTGTTGAACCAGCCTTGCATACCTGGAATAAATCCCACCTGGTCGTGGTGTATAATTCTTTTAACGTGCTGCTGGATTTGATTTGCGAGTATTTTGTTGAGGATTTTTGCGTCTATATTCATTAAAGAAATTGGTCTATAATTTTCTTTTTTTTGTAGTATCTTTGCCTGGTTTTGGTATTAGGGTGATGATGGCTTCATAGAAAGAGGTAGCTTTCCCTCTTCTTCAATTTTTTTGAAGAGATTGAGCAGGATTGGTACTAATTCGTTCTTGAATGCTTGGTAGAATTCACATGTGAAACCATCTGGTCCTGGGCTTTTCCTTTTTGGGAGCTTTTTGATGACTGACTCAATCTCTTTACTTGTGATTGGTTTGTTGAGGTCATCTATTTCTTCTTGAGTTAATGTTGGTTGTTTATGCTTTTCTAGGAAGTTGTCCATTTCATCTAAGTTGTCTAGTTTATTAGCATATAGTTGCTCATAGTATCTTCTCATTATCTCCTTAATTTCTGCAGGGTCGGTAGTTATATTTCCTTTCCCGTTTCTGATTGCATTTATTTGCATCTGCTCTCTCTTTTTTTTTGTTAGCCTAGCCAGTGGTCCATCGATTTTATTGATTTTCTCAAAGAACCAACTTCTGGTTTTGTTGATTCTCTCTATTGTTTTCCTGTTCTCAATTGCATTTATTTCTGCTCTAATCTTTGTTATTTCTTCCCTTCTGCTTGCTTTGGGGTTAGTTTGCTGTTCTTTCTCTAATTCCTCCAGGTGAGCAGTTAACTCTTCAATTTTTGCTCTCTCTTCTCTTTTAATATAGGCATTTAGGGCAATAAATTTCCCTCTCAGCACCGCCTTTGCTGCATCCCATAAGTTTTGATAAGTTGTGTTTTCATTGTCATTTGCCTCGGGGTATTTACTAATTTCTCTTGTAATTTCTTCCTTTACCCACTGGTTTTCTAAGAGGGTGTTGTTTAGCCTCCATATGTTTGTGAATTTTCTGACCTTTTGCCTTTTATTTATTTCCAGCTTCATTCCATTATGGTCTGAGAAAGTGTTTTGTATAATATCAATATTTTTAAATTTGTTGAGACTTGCTTTGTGACCCAACATGTGGTCTATCCTAGAGAATGTTCCATGAGCACTTGAGAAAAAAGTGTATCCTGCTGTTGTTGGATGTAGTGTTCTATAAATGTCTGTCAAGTCTAGTTCATTTATCATACAATTCAACATCTCTGTTTCTTTAGTGATCCTCTGTCTAGATGTTCTATCCATTGATGAGAGTGGTGTATTGAAGTCTCCAACTATTATTGTAGAGGTATCTATTTCTCCTTTCAGTGATCGCAGTGTTTGCCTCATGAATTTTGGGGCATTCTGGTTTGGTGCATCAATATTTATGACTGTTATGTTTTCTTGATGAATTGACCCTTTTATTAGTATATAGTGTCCTTCTTTGTCTCTTTTAATTGTTTCGCTTTTGAAGTCTAACTTGTCTGATATTAATATAGCTACTCCCGCTTTTTTCTGGTTGTTGTTTGCGTGAAATATCTTTTTCCAACCTTTCACTTTCAGTCTATGTTTGTCCTTGTGTCTAAACTGAGTTTCTTGTAGACAGCATATAGATGGGTCCTGTTTTTTAATCCATTCTGCCAGTCTGTGTCTTTTTATTGGGGAGTTTAATCCATTTACATTTAGTGTTATTACTGTAAGGGCAGTACTTTCTACTACCATTTTGTTTTTTGGAATTTATATGTCATATCTTATTTTCTCCTCTCCTTTTACCTTTCCTGATAATCTTCATTTCTGCACTCTTCTCCAACTCTCTCTCTCCTGTCTTTTCCTATCAGCCTGCAGCACTCCCTTTAGTATTTCTTGTAGTGCCGGTCTCTTATTCACAAACTCTCTCAGTGTCTGTTTGTCTGAAAACGTTTTAATCTCTCCCTCATTTTTGAAGGAAAGTTTTGCTGGATATAGAATTCTTGGTTGGCAGTTTTTCTCTTTCAGTATCTTAAATATATCATGCCACTGTCTTCTTGCCTCCATGGTTTCTGCAGAGAAATCTGTACATAGTCTTATTGACCTTCCCTTGTATGTGATGGATTGCTTTTCTCTTGCTGCTTTCAGAATCCTCTCTTTGTCTTTGACATTGGACAATCTGACCAGTAAGTGTCTTGGAGTAGGTCTATTGGGATCTATTCTATTTGGGGTACGTTGTACTTCTTGAATCTCTAATTTTCTGTCTTTTATAAGAGTTGGGAAATTTTCAGTGAATATGACTTCTATTACTCTTTCTGCCCCTTTTCCCCTCTCTTCTCCTTCTGGGATACCCATAACACGTATATTTGTGCGTTTCATGTTGTCACTCAGCTCCCTAAGACCCTGCTCATATTTTTCCATTTTTTTCACCATCTGTTCTTTTGTGTGTATGAATTCGAATGACCTGTCTTCCAGTTCACGGAACCTTTCTTCTGCCTGTTCAAATCTACTGTTGTGTCCCTCCATTGTGTTTTTCATCTCCTCCATTGTGGCCTTTATTCCCATGAGTTCTGCCATTTGTTTTTTAAGTTTATGAATTCTTCTTTACGGTCATCCAGTGTCTTCTTTTTTGTTCTTTTTTTCTTTTATCTTCATTTTATTGAGATATATTCACATACCACTCAGTCGTACAAAAGAAATCGTACATTCGATTGTTCACAGTACCATTACATAGTTGTACATTCATCACCTGAATCAATCCCTGACACCTTCATTAGCACACACACAGAAATAACAAGAATAATAATTAAAGTGAAAAAGAGCAATTGAAGTAAAAAAGAACACTGGGTACCTTTGTCTGTTTGTTTGTTTGTTTCCTTCCCCTATTTTTCTACTCATCCATCCATAAACTAGACAAAGTGGAGTGTGGTCCTTATGGCTTTCCCAATCCCATTGTCACCCCTCATAAGCTACATTTTTATACAACTGTCTTCGAGATTCATGGGTTCTGGGTTGTAGTTTGATAGTTTCAGGTATCCACCACCAGCTACCCCAATTCTTTAGAACCTAAAAAGGGTTGTCTAAAGTGTGCGTAAGAGTGCCCACCAGAGTGACCTCTCGGCTCCTTTTGGAATCTCTCTGCCACTGAAGCTTATTTCATTTCCTTTCACATCCCCCTTTTGGTCAAGAAGATGTTCTCCATCCCATGATGCCAGGTCTAGATTCCTCCCCGGGAGTCATATTCCACGTTGCCAGGGTGATTCACTCCTCTGGGTGTCTGATCCCACATAGTGGGGAGGGCAGTGATTTCACCTTTCAAGTTGGCTTAGCTAGAGAGAGAGGGCCACGTCTGAGCAACAAAGAGGCATTCGGGAGGAGGCTCTTAGGCACAATTATAGGGAGGCCCAGCCTCTGCTTTGCAGCAGCCATCTTCCCAAGGGTAAAACCTATGGTAGAGGGCTCAACCCATCAAACCACCAGTCCCCTATGTCTGTGGTCATGTTAGCAACCATTGAGGTGGGGTAGGCCAATACCCCTGCATTCTCCACAGGCTCCTCAAGGGGGCTCTACATATTTTCTTCCTTGTTTTTTTTTTTTTTTTTTTTAAATCAAGTGTATGAAAAAAAAAATTAAAAAAAAACATACAATAAAGGAACATTTCAAAGAGACCATAACAAGGGAGTAAGAAAAAGACAACTAACCTAAGATAACTGCTTAACTTCCAACATGTTCCTACTTTACCCCAAGAAAGTTACCTAATATAGCAACATTTCTGTGAACTTGCTCCTACTATATCCATCAGAAATTAACAGACCATAGTCATTCCTGGGCATCCCCAGAACGTTAAATAGCTTATCTGTTCTTCTTGGATTATTGTTCCCCCTTCCTTAATTGCTCTCTATTGCTAGTTCCCCTACATTCTACATTATAAACCATTTGTTTTACATTTTTCAAAGTTCACATTAGTCGTAGCATATAATATTTCTCTTTTTGTGCCTGGCTTATTTCGCTCAGCATTATGTCTTCAAGGTTCATCCATGTTGTCATGTGTTGCACGAGATCGTTCCTTCTTACTGCCGCGTAGTATTCCATCGTGTGTATATACCACATTTTATTTATCCACTCATCTGTTGAAGGACATTTGGGTTGTTTCCATCTCTTGGCAATTGTGAATAATGCTGCTATGAACATTGGCGTGCAGATATCTGTTCGTGTCACTGCTTTCCGACCTTCCGGGTATATACCGAGAAGTGCAATCGCTGGATCGAATGGTAACTCTATATCTAGTTTCCTAAGGAACTGCCAGACTGACTTCCAGAGTGGCTGAACCATTATACAGTCCCACCAACAATGAATAAGAGTTCCAATTTCTCCACATCCCCTCCAGAATTTGTAGTTTCCTGTTTGTTTAATGGCAGCCATTCTAATCGGTGTGAGATGGTATCTCATTGTGGTCTTAATTTGCATCTCTCTAATAGCTAGTGAAGCTGAACATTTTTTCATGTGTTTCTTGGCCATTTGTATTTCCTCTTCAGAGAACTGTCTTTTCATATCTTTTGCCCATTTTATAATTGGGCCGACTGTACTATTGTCATTGAGTTGTAGGATTTCTTTATATATGCAAGATATCAGTCTTTTGTCAGATACATGGTTTCCAAAAATTTTTTCCCATTGAGTTGGCTGCCTCTTTACCTTTTTGAGAAATTCCTTTGAGGTGCAGAAACTTCTAAGCTTAAGGAGTTCCCATTTATCTATTTTCTCTTTTGTTGCTTGTGCTTTGGGTGTAAAGTCTAGGAAGTGGCCGCCTAATACAAGGTCTTGAAGATGTTTTCCTACAGTATCTTCTAGGAGTTTTATGGTACTTTCTTTTATATTGAGATCTTTGGTCCATTTTGAGTTAATTTTTGTGTAGGGGGTGAGGTAGGGGTCCTCTTTCATTCTTTTGGATATGGATATCCAACTCTCCCAGCCCCATTTGTTGAAAAGACCATTATGACTCAGTTCAGTGACTTTGGGGGCCTTATCAAAGATCAGTCGGCCATAGATCTGAGGGTCTATCTCTGAATTCACTTCCCACCCTCTAGGTAAGCCCCATAATAGAGACTCATGTCTCAGAATGTGTCCTTTAGCTAAAAAAGCTCTCTTGGGTGGTGACACCATGTTTATTCTGAGGGAATTCCTCAATTTAAAATAATTTTTTCCCCTTACCTTTGCAGTGGGTACTGCAATAAAAAAAGTATTATTTAAATATAAATAGCTTTGTGATGGGGGCAATTGAATAAGATAAAATTGCCAAATTTCAGTAAGTAAAAGAAAATGTCCTTGAGAGTTATGGAAAAGTTTTCCTGGATTTATGGTTGGGACAAATTAACTAATTGTATATTTTCCAGAGTTTGATGCTTTTGAGGTTGTTTATTATTTTAGGATATTAAGAAAACAAAAGTATTTTTTTAAGCCTCCTATAGGAAATGCAGTTTCCAAAATGCAGTGGCATTCTAGTCTTATTCATATTTTTGTAATGACTTTTGAACCAAATACAGCTTTTTATACATAGGTAAATTTGGTTTTCCCTAAATTTATACATGTTTACTGGTATAAAAATAAGCTACCATTATATATATTAGATCTTTAAGATGGTGAAAAATGTAAGTTTACGTTTAATGAAATTAAACTATCATTTTGACAAACTTTAAAAAATAATTGTTTTGTAGGATGTTTAAAGACAGTGTCAAAGATCTTTTTCATAACTTAAGGTATGCGGGTATGTAAAATATATACGATATGCTTTGTTAAAGAAAGCTGTGTAGTTTTGTCTCCAAGAATGTGTAGGATAAATTCTGGGTGCATATAGATAGTCGTGGACGTTTGTGGAAGTGAATTTGGTTGTCGTCAATGCTGTTAAAATTGTCTAAGGGAGTATGGGTTTGTCCTAAAGTTTTCACAGAGTAAGAGGCAGGAATAAATAAGACAAGATCTGAATGAATATGGAGAGTGATAGAGGGTTTGTGAAAGTGAATGTTGTCAGTTGACGTGGACCAAACAAGTTCATCATATACTTATTATAATATTTTAAGAGCTTTTTGTCAAACTTTACATTCCTACATAACTGGAGTATAGTTTTTTCTCTGTTAAAATAATGCAGATTGTTGGTCTGCTCTTACTTCTTTGGTTAAGTTTATTCCTACATACTTGATTTTTTTAGTTGCTATTGACAATGGTATCTTTTTCTTGAGTGTCTCTTCACTTCATTCATTTCTAGCATGTAGAAACCTTACTGACTTAGTGTATTAATCTTGTGTCCTGCTACTCTGCTAAATTTATTAGGTCTAGTAGCTGTATTGTCTGTTTCTCAGATCATATCATCTGCACATGATGACAGTTTTAGTTCTTCCTTTCCAGTTTGGATTCTTTTTATTTCTTTGTCTTGCCGAATTGCCCTGACTAGCTCTTCTAGCACAATGTTGAGTAACAGTGGTGACAGTGGATATCCTTGTCTCATTCCTGATCTTAGAGGAAAGGCTTTCAGTCTCTCACCATTGAATACTATGCTGGCTGTGGGTTTTTCATATATGCTCTTTATCATGTTGAGGAAGTTTCCTTCAATTCCTACCTTTTGAAGAGTTTTTATCAAAAAGGGATGTTGGATTTTGTTGAATGGTTTTTCAGCATCTATTGAGATGATCGTTTGGTTTTTCTCTTTTGATTTGTTAATGTGTTGTATTACATTGATTATTTTCTTATGCTGAACCATCCTTGCATGCCTGGAATGAACCCCACTTGGTCATGGTGTTTGATTTTTTTTAATATGTCTTTGGATTCAGTTTGCAAGTATTTTGTTGAGAATTTTTGCATCTGTATTCATAAGGGAGATTGGCCTGTAGTTTTCCTTTTTTGTAGCATCTTTGCCTGGTTTTGGTATTAGATTGATGTTAGCTTCATAAAATGTGTTAGGTAGTGTTCCATTTTCTTTGAGATTTTGAAGGAGTTTAAGTAAGATTGATGTTAGTTCTTTTTGGAAAGTTTGGTAGAATACCCCTATGAAGCCATCTGGCCCTGGGCATTTATTTGTGGGAAGTTTTTTGATGACTCATTGGATCTCTTTGCCTGTGATTGGTTGGTTGGGATCTTGTGTTTCTTCTGTGGTCAGTCTAGATTGTTCATATGTTTCCAGGAAATTGTCCATTTCCTCTACATTATCCAGTTTGTTGGCATACAGTTGTTCATAGTATCCTCTTACAGTTTTTTTTTTTTTTAAATTTCTTTGTGATCTGCAGTAATGTCACACTTCTCATTCATTATTTTGTTTATATGGGTCTTCTCTCTTTTTGATTTTGTCAGTCTAGCTAGGGGCTTGTCAATCTTGTTGGTCTTCTCAAAGAACCAACTTTGGGTGTTATTTATTCTTTTTTTTTTTTTTGTTATTTCTTTTCTTCTACTTGATTTAGAATTAGTTTGCTGTTCATTTTCTTGCTTATTCAGTTGTTCCATTAGTTCTTTGATTTTAGCTCTTTCTTCCTTTTTGATGTATGTGTTTAGTGGTATAAATTTCCCCCTCAGTACCTCTTTGCTGCATTCCATAGGTTTTGAATATGTTGTGTGCTCGTTTTCGTTCGTCTCTATATACTTAGCAATTTGTTCTTTCTTTATTTCTTCTTTAACCTACTGATTGTTTAGGAGTGTGTTGTTTAACCTCCAGGTATTTGTGAATTTTCTAAGTCTCTGATGGTTATTGACTTCCAATTATATTCCATTGTGGTCAGAGAATGTGCTTTGAATAATTTCAATTTTTTAAAATTTATTGAGGCTTGTTTTATGTCCCAGCATATGATCTATTCTGGAGAAAGTTCCATGAGCACAAGAGAAGAATGTGTATCCTGGTAATATGTGATGTAATCTTCTATATAAGTTGTTAAATCAAATTCATTTATCAGGATTGTTTAGGTTTTCAGTTTCCTCATTGGTCTTCTGTCTGGTTGGTCTATGTATAGGAGAGAGTGATGTGTTGAAGTCTCTCACAATTATGGTGGAAACATCAGTTGCTTCCTTTAGTTTTGCCAGCGTTTGTCTCATGTATTTTGTGGCACCTTGATTGGGTGCGTAAACATTGATGATTGTTATTTCTTCTTGTTGAATTGCCCCTTTTATTAGGATGTAGTGGTCTTCTTTGTCTCTTGTAACATCCTTGGATTTAAAGTCTATTTATCTGTGATTAATACTGCTGCTCCTGCTTTCTTTTGGCTGTAGCTTGCATAAATTTTTTTTTTCCATTTTTTCACTTTCAATTTCTTTGTATCCCTGTGTCTAAGATGAGTCTCTTCTATGCAACGTATTGATGGTTCATATGTTTTGATCCATTCTGCCAATCTGTGTCTTTTAATTGGGGAGTTTATAATCGATTTACCTTCAACTTTATTACTGTGAAGGCATTTCTTGAATCAGTCATTCTATTGTTTGGTTTATGTTTGTCGGATACATTTTTTCTCTCTCTCTCTTAATGTCCTTTAACATACCCATACTGAGTCTCTTTAGTACTGAACCTTTCTCCGTATCTCTCTTTCCTTTCTTTGTTTCTCTGTTGGTTCAGATCCCTTTAGTATCTCAAGTAGGGCAGGTCTTTTGTTAACATATTCTCTCAGTATTTGTCTGTGAAAAATTTAAGCTCTCCCTCAAATTTGAAGGAGATCTTTGCTGGTTGGCAATTTTTTTCTCTCAGAATTTTAAGTATGCCATGCCACTGTCTTCTCACCTCCTTGGTGGCTGCCGAGTAGTCACTACTTAGTCTTATGCTGTTTCCTTTGTAAGTCGTTTATGCTGTTTCCATTGTAAGTGGTGAATTGCTTTTCTCTTGCTGCTTTCAGAACTTGCTCCTTTTCTTCAGTATTTGACAATCTGGTCAGAATATGTCTCAGAGTGAGTTTATTTGGATTTGTTCTATTTGGAATTCCCTGGACATTTATGATTTGTGTATTTATCTTGTTTAGAAGGTTTGGGAAGTTTTCCCCAACAATTTCTTTGAATACTCCTCCTAGACTTTTACCCTTCTCCCCTTCCAGAACACCAGTGAGTCTTACATTTGGACGTTTTATATTATCTGTCATATCCCTGAGGTCCATTTTGATTTTTTCGATTTTTTCCCCCCATTCTTTTGTTTGTTCTTTCCTTTTCTGTTTTTTCTTCCTCCAGGTCACTGATTTCGCTGTTCAGCATCCTCTAGTCTTGTACCATGAGTATTCAGAATCTTTTTAATTTGGTCGACAGTTTCTTTTATTTCCATAAGATTGTCTATTTTTTTAATTTACTCTTGCGATTTCTCCTGTATGCTCTTCTAGGGCCTTTTTCATGTCCGTATCCTGTGCCATGCTCTCGTTGTTTGTCTTTGGGTCTTTGGTTAATTGCTCCAAGTACTGTGTCTCCTCTGATCTTTTGCTTTGGGTGCTTGGGTTTGGGTTATCCATATCGTCTGGTTTTTTAATATGTTTTAAAAATTTCTGTTGTTTTTGGCCTCTTGGCATCTGCTTAACTTGATAGGGTTCTTTTAGGATATGTAGCCTTAATCGAACACTGATCACTAATTTGTCAGATCTACAGCTTGGTGGGGTGCACTTTATCTAACCAACCAGCAGAAGGCATCCATGAGCCACCTATTCCCCTCAATCCAGTTCTCCCCAACTTTGTCTTTGTGGTGAGTAGGGGTCTGAGTCTTGTGGGGTTCCAGTTCGTGCACCAAGTTTGCCTATGTGGTTGGTGCTGCCCGCCCTGAATGTGTGTGTCTGAGCAGTTAGGGAGGGAGGGCGCTTTTAATAATCAAATCTCCCAGGTTTTCCTGGAGATATAAAGCTGTTGCAAGAGTCTAAACCTTCAGTTTCAGTCTTGCCCCAGTTTGTCTCTGCTGGTGACCCACAAGTCCTTGGTATTGGTGTATGGTCCCTGTGACTTCTGAGTGGGTCCCTCTTCCAAACCATGCCCTCCTAGGGCCTCTGCTGAGGGAAGGCTTTGCTGTGTCACAAGTGAGCACCATCCTTCAAGGGAAGTTCTGGGCTGCAGGGCTGTATAGGGCTTTCCCAGCCTGCTCTCAAGATGGCAGTGTGGGACGTGTTAATTTCCCCCTTCTCGCACAGCTCCGCCTTCCCGGCTCTGGGACAATTAGCTGCGGGTGTGTGAAAAGCTATTGTCCATGCCAGATATTGTGGTGTGTGCGTGTGTTGCTGGAAACACTTCCCGTTGCAGTGGGTTGTTTGGCGTGGTTCTGGGCGGCAGCGCCGTTGCCGGGCAGGAGTGTTCCCAGCCTGCTGGGAAGATGGCTGTAAGGGATGTGGTTATTTTCCGCTTTTGGCTAACCTGTTCCTTCCTAGCTCAGAGACAGTTAGCAACAGGCATACGAAAGGCTCTCGCCCACGCCAGACATTTTGGTGTGCTCACAGGTTGTGGGGACGCAGTTCCTGCAGCGCTTCGCTGTGTGGTTCTTGCTGCCATATCCGCAGCTGCTTTTGGGGTTTTAAGACCAGTCCAACTCCAAATGCCAACCTACGGTTTCCCCAGACTGCAGAGTGGCTGCTGGTTATTCAGCAGGCTTACGCACTCATTTCAGAACGCAGACTCCCGGTTTCACATAGTGCACGGTCCCTGTGGATTTAGCAGACCTTGTCCAGCTGGTGTATTGTTGAAACTGGTGTTCTGGGTCACTTTCTGTCTTTTATCTAGTTTTTTCATGGAGATGATTTTTTGCCCTGTCTCTCCTAACTGCTATCTTCTGGAAGTCCCTGGTCTGCTTTTGAAGTTTATAAAAAGTTCTTCTTAACCATCTGTGCCAATTTGGATATGTTATGTCCCCCAGAAAGCCATTATCTTTGATGCAGTCTTGTGTGGGCAGACGTGTTAGTGTTGATTAGATTGTAATTCTTTGATTGGATGTTTCCGTGGAGTTGTGATCATGCAACTGTGGGCGAGATCTTTCATCAGATAATTTCCATGGAGGTGTGGCCCCTGCCCATTCAGGATGGGCCCTTGATTAGTTTACTGGAGCACTATATAAGCTCAGACAGAAGGAGCGAGCTTGCTACAGCCAAGAGGGACACTTTGAAGAATGCACAGGAGCTGAGAGAGGAGCTGCAGATGAGAGACAGTTTGAAGATGGCCGTTGAAAGTAGACTCTTGCTCCAGAGAATGCTCCAAGAGCACCAGAGAGTGACATTTTGAAGAAGAGCTGTGGCCTAGATAGGAATGTCCTGGGAGAAAGCCATTTTGAAACCAGAACTTGGAGCGGAGGCCAGCCATATGTCTTTCCAGCAAACAGATTTTCTGGATGCCATTGGCCATCCACCAGTAGAGGTACCTGGTTGTTGATGCATTACCTTGGACACTGTATGACCTTAAGACTGTAACTGTGTAAAAGCCAGTCCATTTCTCATGTTTTGCATTCTGGCAGCATTAGCAAACTAGAACACCTTCTGAGATTTCTGTCTAATAGAGAAAGATTCTATGTCATATCAGAATAATATCCAAGTTGATGTTTATATTGACCGCATCATCCTTTATTTTAGAAATTTCTGAGATGCTTTGCTTTTTGTGTATAACCTGGTAGTTATATCTGTATGACACCTTAGGTTCACCTCAGAGTTCTCTAGCCCTGGAAGTGTTAAAGGAGCAACCTTTTCCATACAGCAACTGTTAAAGATATTGAGAAAGATTAGACTTCAATTAGGAATGTGAATGCGGTTGATCTGGTTAGGACTAAGGTAAATCAGAATATGGGGCAAAAAATTATATTGTCTGTATTTTAAGACTTTAATTTCTTTGTGAGACCAATTGGAGATAAATTTATTTTGTCTAAGATTTAAATTTTCTGTGGCACACTATCTGATTTAACCTATCTGGTCATTTTATATAAACAACCTCTTTTAGCTTTATTTGACATGAAATCTAGAATAGGGAATAAGAAGTTAGTATTCTGTATAAGTTGTTATAATATCCTGGTGCATTTCAGAGTGTTTTAGGCATAAAATGAAAAAATATTTCTAAAGTCTCTTGAGAGACTGGGGAAAGAAAGCATGGAATTATTAAACTTCCCCTTGTGGGAAATTCTTGTTATTCTCTCAAGCAGTAGGGCCTCCTAATTTACTCTAAAATATATGAGCCCTGCCCAATAAAAGGAAAATTTGTCTCTGTAATGACATAATGCCTAAGAGGCACTGCCTGAAATCTCTGTATTCCTCAAATGCTGCTCGTGCTCTCCCTCCTTCCTTCTCTCTCTCTCTCTCTCTCTCTCTGTCTGCCAAACTCTGCAGATAAACTCACTGTCGTCTTCCCTATGTGGGACATGACTTTCAGGGGTAAATTTCCCTGACACTGTGGGTCATGACTTCCAGGGGTAACCTCCCTGATATTGTGCGATTACCAATGGATTTGTGATCTAAAGGAAGAAAAGAAATAAAGTTTCACTGGCTAAGATATTTCAGGTAGAGTTTGTTGGGAGATCATTTGGAGATACTCTTATGCAGATCTCAGCCAAATATTGCCAACTATGCCTGAAAACTCAAAAGAACATCCCACGTTAAATCTATAATTTTCAGTTTACTTATTTGGTTTGTTTTCCAGAGTCTTAAATCCTTCGAATCTTTTTTATGCCAGCTTAGCTCTGAAACTAGGTACTAGTCTCTCTGAAAATGACAGTGTTTCATTCCTATAGCTCACTCCTTTTCAACATGAAGAAGTTAGGTCTATTGTCACCCAGATAGACATCCCTCAAGATTAGGAATCAACAAAAAGAAAAGGGTGGATAAAGTATTCTTGGCTGGAAATTTTTCTCTATCAGAATTTTAAATATGTCATGCCACTGCCTTCTCGCCTCCATAGTGGCCACTGAGTAGTCACTACTTAGTCTTATATTGTTTCCTTTGTATGTGGTGAATTGCTTTTCTCTGGCTGCTTTCAGAGCTTGCTCCTTCTCTTCAGTATTTGAGAGTCTGATCAGAATATGTCTTGAGGTGGGTTTATTTGGATTTATTCTATTTGGAGTTCGCTAGGCATTTATGCTTTGTGTGTTTATATTGTGTGGAAGGTTGGGGAAGTTTTCCCCAACAATTTCTTTGAATACTCTTTCTAGACCTTTACCCTTCTCTTCCCCTTCTAGGACACCAGTGAGTCTTAAGTTTGGACGTTTTATTTTATCTGTTGTATCCCTGAGATCCATTGTGATTTTTTTCAATTTTTCTCTCCATTCTTTCTTTTGTTCTTTCATTTTCTGTTCTGTGGATTTCTAGGACACTGAGATGTTGTTTAGCTTCCTCTAGTCTTGTATTGTGAATATCGAGTCTTTTTAATTTGGCCAACAGTTTCTTTTATTTCCATAAGATCTTCTATTTTTTTATTTACTCTTGCAGTGTCTTCTTTATGCTCTTCTAGGGTCTTCTTTATGGCACTTATATCCTGGGCCATGGTCCTCTTGATGTCCGTTAAATCCTTTGCCATGTTTTCGTTCTTTGATTGTAGTTCTTTAATTAATTTTGCGAGGTACAGCATTTCTTCCGAAATCTTGATTTGTGTGTTTGGAGCTGGATTCTCCATATTGTCTGGTTTTATCATATGCATTAAGATTTTCTGTTGTTTTTGGCCTCTTGGCATTTGTTTTGTTTGATAGGGTTCTTTCAAGTTGTATCAAAAAAAAAGGATATCGATCTAATTTTTCAGAGACACAGTTTGGTGACATACACTTTCTCTTACTAACCAGCAGATGGTATCTGTGAGTCTTTAGTTTGTTAGAATTGCAGCTTGGTGACATACACTTTCTCTAACTAACCAGCATATGGCGTCCGTGAGTCACTTATTCCCCTCAAGTCAGTTCTCCCCAACTTTGTGGTATGTGGGGATCTGATTCTTTTGGGGTCCAATTGGTGCACTTAATTTGGGTGTGTTGTCGTTGCTGTCTGCCCTCAATGAGGGGCGTGTGCCTGAGTGGTTAGGGAGGAAGGGCAGATTTAACAATCAAATCTCCCAGGTGTTCCCGGAGATTTAAGGCTGTTCTCTGCCGCTGACACAAAAGTCCTTGGTATTGGCGTAGGTTCCCTGGGATTTCCAAGCAGTTCCCCCTTCCCTGCTGTGCTTTTCCAGGACCTCTGTTGAGGGGGGGAGGGTCATGCCACGTCACAAGTGAGCGCCGGCCTCCAGGGAAGCCCTGGGCCGCCGGTCTGTGTAGGGGCGTTCCCAGCCTGCTTCAAAGATGGTTGAATGGGACGCATTAACTTCCCCCTTTCCGCACAGCTCTGCTCTCCCAGCTCCGGGACAGTCAGCCGTGGGTGTATTCACGGCCACTGTCCACGGCCGATATTGTGTCGTGTGAGCGATGCTGCAGGTAAGACTCCCTGTCAGGCGGGGTTTCTTGTCTCAGGTCTGTGCTGTGTGTTCAGCTGGGCAGGAGTAGCCCCGCCCACTGGGGAGACGGCTGGGAGGTTGGGTTTCTCGGCTGGGCTCTGCGCCGTGTGCTCGGCCCCAGGCAGGAGCAGCCCCGCCCGCTGGGGAGACGGCCGCGAGGCTCGGTTTCTCGGCTCAGCTCTGGCTGTGTGCTCGGCCCCGGTCAGGAGTAGCCCCGCCCCCTGGGGTGATGGCTGCGAGGCTGGGTTTCTCGGCTGGGCTCTGTGCTGTGTGCTCGGCCCTGGGCAGGAGTAGCCCCGCCTGCTGGGGAGACGGCTGGGAGGTTGGGTTTCTCGGCTGGGCTCTGCGCCATGTGCTCGGCCCCGGGCAGGAGCAGCCCCGCCCGCTGGGGCGATGGCTGTGAAGCTGGGCCTCCTGGCTCGGCTCTGCGCCGTGTGCTCGGCCCCGGGCAGGAGCAGCCCCCCCGCCAGGGCGACGGCTGTGAGGCTGGGTCTCTCGGCTCTGCTCCGCGCTGTGTGTTCAGCCCGGGCAGGAATAGCCCCGCCCACTGGGGAGACTGCTGCAAGTTGTGCATTTCCCTTTGTTTCCCTGGCCCTGAGACAATCAGCAGTGTGTGTGGGACGGGGTATCCTCCACCCCAGACACCGAGACGTTAGTCCAGACCGCTCCCGTCTTATCTGCAGCTGTTCCCGGGCTTCTTTTATTTTTTTTAAAAAGTCCAACCCACCGTTTCCCCCCAACGCAGTGTGGCCGAGGGATTCAGCCTACTCACTCACTCGTTTCGGAATTCAGACTCCTGGTTTCACCAAACGCACGTTCCTTGTGGCTTTAGCAGAACTTGTCCAGCTGCTGCTACTTTGGAAGTGGTGTTCTGGGTCCTTTCTGGTTTTTTATCTAATGTTTTCCATGGAGGTGTTTTTTTTCTCTGTCTCACCTAGTCGCCATCTTAGGTTCCTCCGCCCTGTTTATTGATGTTATAATGGTAACAATTCCATTTACTCTTATTTGAATCCCTAGAAACCCTGATCTCCTTAGTGGATAAGCCATGTGATCTCCTGCTTGGCTTGTAGCAATAAACTTTTTTTCTCTCTTTGGAACCCAGTGTCATGATTGGCTGTTGTGCTCATCCAGCAGAGAAACCAGCAATTGTTCGGTATTACCTTTCTTTGACTTAGGTACATGACTCCCATCTGTTATACTTCACATTAACCCAGCATTATACTTGACATTATCCCAAAAGGTCTCTGAAGGTGTATTTTTATTCAGTGTGGGTGTTTTAGTTTTTTTGTTTATTTGCTTTGGGTAATTTCTTTTGCCGTGTTTTCATTTTCTGCTATCTCAAATCTGTTTAGAGGGCAAAATAGTTTATTTTAATTTTTAATTGCGGTAGAGTTGTTTATTGCTCTAGTATTTCCATTTTTTTAATGGTTTCTCATTTTGCATTTAGTTTCCTTAAGTGTTTGATTTCACGATATTCCTTTATTTCTGTAAAAAAAGCAAAGATGCTTTTCCTTATTACTCGGAAGAATTGTGGCTTTGAAGTCTTCAATAAATACAATATATGGATTTGTTCAGGTTGAGTTTCTCTTGACTTTTTAAAAAAGTTTTATTTTTTCTCAGTATATTTTACACTTTCCTGTTTCTTTGTGAGTGGTATTTTTTGGTTACGACATTATTGGTAATGTTTTTATATTTAAGATAAGTATTATAGCAATTTCCACTTTCTTTTTTTTCCTTTCGGAGTAACTTCCCTGGACTTTAATTAAGTTTTTGCGTTTTTCTCTCCTAACGATTGAAACAGTGTTTTCAAAGCTTTGCCAATAAATTTTGCTCAGAGATGATCTAAGGCTTCTATTGTAACTAAGATATTAAGATTTAGCAAGTAATTATGATGACTAAATCATTATATAGATGCCCCTTTCTTGATTTCCAGTATATTGTGCAGTAGCCAAAAGATAATACTTGAAATTACTGAAACCCACTGAATTGCAAATTGTAAAAACCTCATGACGGGCCCCACCTGGTACCCCCTTACCCTGTTTCACAACTTGTAGAGTCTTTAATCATAAAGACAATCCCCTGATGTTAATGAAGGAAATTGAGTGAGCTCAGAATTAACCATTGACTCATTCTTGTAGTGGTTAGCTTAGCTCTAATGTATTTCTGATACTCATCAAAAGTGGAGGAGTTCTCTGCTCAGTGCCCACAAATGACCAATTCTGAGACATTGGAGTTTCAAAGAAAGAGTTTATTGCTAAGCATGAAGCAGGAGAGCAGATGGCCTATTGACCTAAAACTGTCTCCCTGCACTGTAGTAACTCTGATAATTTTATCATATCAAACGATGAGCAGGTTTTAGGATGAGTGCAGTGGCTCAAGATGATGAAGTTAGAGATGATCTAATTATTGAGAAACAATTCCATTGATCAATAGGTCTGTCTTTGTGCCAGTACCATGCTGTTTTGACTACTGTGGCTTTATAATAAGCTTCAAAGTCAGGGATTCTAAGTCCTCCCGCTTTTTCTTTTTTAGAATGCTTTTAGCAATTTGAGGCATCTTTCCCCTCCAGATAAATTTGATGACTAGTTTTTCCAAGTCTGCAAAGTAGGTTGTTGGAATTTTGATAGGGATTGCATGGAATCTGTAAATGAGTTTGGGTAGAATTGACATCTTATGACATTAAGCCTCCCTATCCATAGCTTTCTGATCTATGAACACGGACTATTTTTCCATCTTATTAGGTCTCTCTCTATTTCTTTTAGTAGAGTTATGTAGTTTTCTTTGTATAGGTCTTTTACATTTTTGGTTAAGTTTATTCCTAGGTACTTGATATTTTTAAGTTGCTGTTGAAAAGGGTATTTTTTTCTTGTCTCTTCAGTTCGGTTATTTCTAGTGTATAGGGACATTACTGACTTATGTGCATTAATCTTGTATCCTACTACTTTGCTAAATTTGTTTACTAGCTCTAGTTACCGTGTCATCATTTTCCCAGGGTTTTCCAGATCATATGATCTGCAAATAATGACAGTTTTACTTTTGCCCTTCCAATTTGGATGCTGTGCTGGTTTGTATATTTATGTCCCGCAGAAAAAGCCATATTCTTCAATGCCTTCTTCTGGGGGCAGACGTTAATTAGTGTGGATTGGGTTGGAACCTATTGGTTCAGTATCCATGGAGATGTGACCCATCTAACTGTAGGTGGTAACTCTGATTGGATGATTTCCATGGAGGCATGGCCCTGCCCATTTAGTGTGGGCCTTGTTTAGTTTACTGGAGCACTATCTAAGCTCAGACAGAAGGAGCTCATAGCAAGCTGGAGCTGAGACAGATGTTTTGAAGATGGCCGTTGGAAGATGATGTAGACATTTTGAAGAATGCAATTTTGAAATGCCACCTGGGAGCGGCAGATGCCAGCCACATGCCTTCCCAGATAACAGGTTTTCTGGAGGCCATTGGCCATCCTCCAGTGAAGGTACCCTTTATTGATGGACACTTTATGGCCTTAGTCTGTAACTGTGTAACCAAATAAACCCGTTTATAAAAGCCAGTCCATTTCTGTTGTTTTGCTTTCTGGCAGCATTTGCAAACTAGAACAGATAACTTTTATCTTTTTGTCTTGCTGGATTCCTCTGGTTAGCACTTCTAGCACAATGTTGAATAAGACTGGTGACAGCGGGCATCCTTGTCTTGTTGCTGATTAGAAGGAAGGCTTTCAATCTCTCAGCACGTGGTACTATGCTGGCTGTGGTTTTTTTTTATATCCCCTTTATCATATTGAGGAAGTTTCCTTCAATTCCTACCTTTTGAAACGTTTTTAACAAAAATGAATGCTAGATTGTGTCGAATGCTTTTTCAGCATTTATTGAGATGATTGTTTGTTTTTTCCCTTTTGATTTGTTAATGTGTTGTACTACATTGATTTTCTTTTGTTGAACCAACCTTGCATGCCTGGAATGAACCGCACTTGGTCATGGTGTATGATTTTCTTAGTGTGTCTTTGGATATGATTTGCAAGTATTTTATTGAAAATTTTTGTGTCTGTATTCCTGAGGGAGATTGGCCGGTAGTTTTCCTTTCTTTCGGCATCTTTACCTCGTTTTGGTATTAGAGTGATGTTAGCTTCATAAAATGAGTTAGGAAGTGTTCCATTTTCTTCAGTTTCTTTTGAAAGGTTTAAGTAAGATTGGTGTCAGTTCATTTTGGAAAGTTTGGTAGAATACCCCTGTGAAGCCATCTGGCCCTGAGCATTTATTTGTGGGAAACTTTTTGATGACTGAATCTCTTTGCTTGTGATTGGTTTGTTAAGAGCTTCTGTTTTTTCTCTTGTTAGTTTAGGTTGTTCATGTGTTTCCAGGAAATTGTCCATTTCTTCTACATTATCTATTTTGTTGGTGTACAGTTGTTCATAGTATCCTCATAATTTTTTTGTGTTTCTTTGGGATCTGCAGTAACGTCACATCTCTCATTTATTATTTTGTTTATTTGGGTGTGCTCTCTTCTTGATTTTGTCAGTCTAGCTGTGGGCTTGTCAATCTTGTTCATCTTTTCAAAGAAGGAACTTTGGATTTTATTCATTCTTTATTGTTTTTTTGTTCTCTATGTCATTTATTTCTGTGATAATCCTTGTTAGTTCTTTTCTTCTACCTGGTTTAGGATTACTTTGCTGTTCATTTTCTTGCTACTTCAATTGTTCCCTTAGTTCTTTTAGTTATTTCTTCCTTTTCAATGTATGCATTTAGAGCTATAAATTTCCCCTCATACTGCCTTCGCTGTAGCCCGTAAGTTTTGATACATTGTGCTCTCATTTTCATTTGTCTCTAGATATTAAGCAAATTCTCTTGCTGCTACTTCTTTAACCCACTGATTGTTTAGGAGTGTGTTGTTTAATCTCCAGATATTTGTGTATGTTCTAAATCTTTTAATGGTTATTGGCTTCTAATTGTAGTCCATTGTGATCATAGAATGTGCTTTGAATGATTTCAATCTTTTTAAATTTATTGAGGCTTGTTTTATGGCCCAGCATATGATCTAATTTGGAGAAAGTTCTGTGAGCACTAGGGAAGAATGTGTATCCTGGTGCTTTAGGATGTAATGTTCTATATATGTCTCTTAAGTGAAATTCATTGATCACGTTGTTTAGTTTTTCTGTTTCCTTATTGGTCTACTGTTTTGTTAATCTGTCTATAGGAGAGAGTGATGTATTGAAGTCTCCCACAATTATTGAGGAAACATCTTTTGCTTCCTTCAGTTTTGTCAGTGTCTCATGTACTTTGGTGCAGCTTGATTGGGTGCATCGACATTTAGTATTGTTATTTCTTTTTGTTGAATTGTCCCTTTTATTAGTACATAGTGACTTGCTTTGTCTTTTATGACATCCTTGCATTATTAATTTTATGTGAGATTAATATTGCTAGACCTGTTTTCTTCTGGCTGTAGCTTGCATGGAATATTATTTTAGATCACTTCACTTTCAATTTTTTTCATCTCTGGGCCTAAGATAAGTCTGTTTTAAGCAACATATTTATGGTTCATGTTTTTAAATCCATTCTGCCACTCTATGTCTTTTTTTTCTTTTTTTTTTTTTTTTCCTTTTCTGCATAGGATTTTTTTTTTAATCTTCATTTTATTGAGATATATTCACATACCACGCAGTCATACAAAACAAATCGTACTTTCGATTGTTTACAGTACCATTACATAGTGGTACATTCATCACCCAAATCAATCCCTGGCACCTTCATTAGCACACACACAAAAATAACAAGAATAATAATTAGAGTGAAAAAGAGCAATTGAAGTAAAAAAGAACACTGGGTACCTTTGTCTGTTTGTTTCCTTCCCCTATTTTTCTACTCATCCATCCATAAACTAGACAAAGTGGAGTGTGGTCCTTATGGCTTTCCCAATCCCATTGTCACCCCTCATAAGCTACATTTTTATACAACTGTCTTCGAGATTCATGGGTTCTGGGTTGTAGTTTGATAGTTTCAGGTATCCACCACCAGCTACCCCAATTCTTTAGAACCTAAAAAGGGTTGTCTAAAGTGTGCATAAGAGTGCCCACCAGAGTGACCTCTCGGCTCCTTTTGGAATCTCTCTGCCACTGAAGCTTATTTCATTTCCTTTCACATCCCCCTTTTGGTCAAGAAGATGTTCTCCGTCCCACGATGCCAGGTCTACATTCCTCCCCGGGAGTCATATTCCACGTTGCCAGGGAGATTCACTCCCCTGGGTGTCTGATCCCACGTAGGGGGGAGGGCAGTGATTTCACCTTTCAAGTTGGCTTAGCTAGAGAGACAGGGCCACATCTGAGCAACAAAGAGGCATTCGGGAGGAGGCTCTTAGGCACAGCCATAGGGAGGCCTAGCCTCTCCTTTGCAGCAACCGTCTTCCCAAGGGTAAAACCTATGGTAGAGGGCTCAACCCATCAAACCACCAGGCCCCTATGTCTGTGGTCATGTTAGCAACCATCGAGGTGGGGTAGGCCAATACCCCTGCATTCTCCATAGGCTCCTCAAGGGGGCACTACATCTTTTTTTCCTTGTTTTTGTTTTTTTTTTTTTAACCTTCCCTTCTTTTTTAAATCAACTGTATGAAAAAAAGTTAAAAAGAAAACAAACATACAATAAAAGAACATTTCAAAGAGACCATAACAAGGGAGTAAGAAAAAGACAACTAACCTAAGATAACTGCTTAACTTCCAACCTGTTCCTACTTTACCCCAAGAAAGTTACCTAATATAGCAACATTTCTGTGAACTTGCTCCTACTATATCCATCTGAAATTAACAGACCATAGTCATTCCTGGGCATCCCCAGAACGTTAAATAGCTTATCTGTTCTTCTTGGATTATTGTTCCCCCTTCCTTAATTGCTCTCTATTGCTAGTTCCCCTACATTCTACATTATAAACCATTTGTTTTACATTTTTCAAAGTTCACATTAGTGGTAGCATATAATATTTCTCTTTTTGTGCCTGGCTTATTTCGCTCAGCATTATGTCTTCAAGGTTCATCCATGTTGTCATATGTTTCACGAGATCGTTCCTTCTTACTGCCGCATAGTATTCCATCGTGTGTATATACCACATTTTATTTATCCACTCATCTGTTGAAGGACATTTGGGTTGTTTCCATCTCTTGGCAATTGTGAATAATGCTGCTGTGAACATTGGCGTGCAGATATCTGTTCATGTCACTTCTTTCCGACCTTCCGGGTATATACCGAGAAGTGCAATCGCTGGATCGAATGGTAACTCTATATCTAGTTTTCTAAGGAACTGCCAGACTGACTTCCAGAGTGGCTGAACCATTATACAGTCCCACCAACAATGAATAAGAGTTCCAATTTCTCCACATCCCCTCCAGCATTTGTAGTTTCCTGTTTGTTTAATGGCAGCCATTCTAACCGGTGTTAGATGGTATCTCATTGTGGTCTTAATTTGCATCTCTCTAATAGCTAGTGAAGCTGAACATTTTTTCATGTGTTTCTTGGCCATTTGTATTTCCTCTTCAGAGAACTGTCTTTTCATATCTTTTGCCCATTTTATAATTGGGCTGTCTGTACTATTGTCATTGAGTTGTAGGATTTCTTTGTATATGCAAGATATCAGTCTTTTGTCAGATACATGGTTTCCAAAAATTTTTTCCCATTGAGTTGGCTGCCTCTTTACCTTTTTGAGAAATTCCTTTGAGGTGCAGAAACTTCTAAGCTTGAGGAGTTCCCATTTATCTATTTTCTCTTTTGTTGCTTGTGCTTTGGGTGTAAAGTCTAGGAAGTGGCCGCTTAATACAAGGTCTTGAAGATGTTTTCCTACAGTATCTTCTAGGAGTTTTATGGTACTTTCTTTTATATTGAGATCTTTGGTCCATTTTGAGTTAATTTTTGTGTAGGGGGTGAGGTAGGGGTCCTCTTTCATTCTTTTGGATATGGATATCCAACTCTCCCAGCCCCATTTGTTGAAAAGACCATTATGACTCAGTTCAGTGACTTTGGGGGCCTTATCAAAGATCAGTCGGCCATAGATCTGAGGGTCTATCTCCGAATTCTCAATTCGATTCCATTGATCTATATGTCTATCTTTGTGCCAGTACCATGCTGTTTTGGCAACTGTGGCTTTATAATAAGCTTCAAAGTCAGGGAGTGTAAGTCCTCCCACTTCGTTTTTCTTTTTTAGAGTGTCTTTAGCAATTCGAGGCATCTTCCCTTTCCAAATAAATTTGATAACTAGCTTTTCCAAGTCTGCAAAGTAGGTTGTTGGAATTTTGATTGGGATTGCATTGAATCTGTAGATGAGTTTGGGTAGAATTGACATCTTAATGACATTTAGTCTTCCTATCCATGAACATGGAATATTTTTCCATCTTTTAAGGTCCCCTTCTATTTCTTTTAGTAGAGTTATGTAGTTTTCTTTGTATAGGTCTTTTACATCTTTGGTTAAGTTTATTCCTAGGTACTTGATTTTTTTAGTTGCTATTGAAAATGGTATCTTTTTCTTGAGTGTCTCTTCAGTTTGTTCATTTCTAGCATATAGAAACATTACTGACTTATGTGCATTAATCTTGTATCCCGCTACTTTGCTAAATTTGTTTATTAGCTCTAGTAGCTGTATCGTCGATTTGTCAGGGTTTTCTAGATATAAGATCATATCATCTGCAAAGAATGACAGTTTTACTTCTTCTTTTCCAATTTGGATGCCTTTTATTTCTTTGTCTTGCCGGATTGCCCTGGCTAGCACTTCCAGCACAATGTTGAATAACAGTGGTGACAGCGGGCATCCTTGTCTTGTTCCTGATCTTAGAGGGAAGGCTTTCAGTCTCTCACCATTGAGTACTATGCTGGCTGTGGGTTTTTCATATATGCTCTTTATCATGTTGAGGAAGTTTCCTTCAATTCCTACCTTTTGAAGTGTTTTTATCAAAAAGGGATGTTGGATTTTGTCAAATGCTTTTTCAGCATCTATTGAGATGATCAATTGATTTTTCCCTTTTGACTTGTTAATGTGTTGTAATACATTGATTGTTTTTCTTATGTTGAACCATCCTTGCATGCCTGGAATGAACCCCACTTGGTCATGGTGTATGATTTTTTTAATGTGTCTTTGGATTCGATTTGCAAGTATTTTGTTGAGGATTTTTGCATCTATATTCATTAGGGAGATTGGCCGGTAGTTTTCCTTTTTTGTAGCATCTTTGCCTGGTTTTGGTATTAGATTGATGTTAGCTTCATAAAATGAGTTAGGTAGTGTTCCATTTTCTTCAATGTTTTGAAAGAGTTTGAGTAAGATTGGTGTCAGTTCTTTCTGGAAAGTTTGGTAGAATTCCCCTGTGAAGACATCTGGCTCTGGGCATTTATTTGTGGGAAGATTTTTGATGACTGATTGGATCTCTTTGCTTGTGATGGGTTGGTTGAGGTCTTCTGTTTCTTCTCTGGTCAGTCTAGGTTGTTCATATGTTTCCAGGAAATTGTCCATTTCCTCTACATTATCCAGTTTGTTGCCATACAGTTGTTCATAGTATCCTCTTATAATTTTTTTAATTTCTTCAGGATCTGCAGTTATGTCACCTTTTTCATTCATTATTTTGTTTATATGGGTCTTCTCTCTTTTTGATTTTGTCGGTCTAGCTAGGGGCTTGTCAATCTTGTTGATCTTCTCAAAGAACCAACTTTTGGTGATATTTATCCTCTCTATTGTTTTTTTGTTCTCTATGTCATTTATTTCTGCTTTAATCCTTGTTATTTCTTTTCTTCTACTTGGTTTAGGATTGGTTTGCTGTTCGTTTTCTAGCTTCTTCAGTTGATCCATTAGTTCTTTGATTTTGGCTCTTTCTTCCTTTTTAATATATGCGTTTAGTACTATAAATTTCCCCCTTAGCACTGCTTTTGCTGCATCCCATAGGTTTTGGTATGTTGTGTTCTCATTTTCATTCATCTCTATATATTTAGCAATTTCTCTTGCTATTTCTTCTTTAACCCACTGATTGTTTAGGAGTGTGTTGTTTAACCTCCAGGTATTTGTGAATTTTCTAAGTCTCTGATGGTTATTGACTTCTAATTGTATTCCATTGTGGTCAGAGAATGTGCTTTGAATAATTTCAATCTTTTTAATTTTATTGAGGCTTGTTTTATGTCCCAGCATATGATCTATTCTGGAGAAAGTTCCATGAGCACTAGAAAAGTATGTGTATCCTGGTGATTTGGGATGTAATGTCCTGTATATGTCTGTTAAATCAAATTCATTTATCAGATTGTTTAGGTTTTCAATTTCCTTATTGGTCTTCTGTCTGGTTGATCTATCTATAGGAGAGAGTGATGTGTTGAAGTCTCCCACAATTATTGTGGAAACATCAATTGCTTCCTTTAGTTTTGCCAGTGTTTCTCTCATGTATTTTGTGGCACCTTGATTGGGTGCATAGACATTTACGATTGTTATTTCTTCTTGCTGAATTGCCCCGTTTATTAGTATGTAGTGGCCTTCTTTGTCTCTCAAAACATCCCTGCATTTGAAGTCTATTTTATCTGAGATTAATATTGCTACACCTGCTTTTTTTGGCTGTAGGTTGCATGAAATATTTTTTTCCATCCTTTCACTTTCAGTTTCTTTGTGTCCCTGTGTCTAAGATGAGTCTCTTGTATGCAACATATTGATGGTTCATTTTTTTTGATCCATTCTGCGAATCTATATCTTTTAATTGGGGAGTTTAATCCATTTACATTCAACGTTATAACCGTGAAGGCATTTCTTGAATCAGCCATCTTATCCTTTGGTTTATGTTTGTCATATGTTTCCCCTCTGTCTATTAATATCCTTTATTGTACCCATACCGAATCTCTTTAGTACTGAACCTTTCTCCAAGTCTCTCTGTCCTTTCTTTGTTTCTCTGTGTGTAGGGCTCCCTTGAGTATCTCCAGTAGGGCAGGTCTCTTGTTAGCAAATTCTCTCAGCATTTGTTTGTCTGTGAAAAATTTAAGCTCTCCCTCAAATTTGAAGGAGAGCTTTGCTGGATAAAGTATTCTTGGCTGGAAATGTTTCTCACTCAGAATTTTAAATATATCGTGCCACTGCCTTCTTGCCTCCATGGTGGCTGCTGAGTAGTCACTACTTAGTCTTATGCTGTTTCCTTTGTATGTGGTGAATTGCTTTTCTCTTGCTGCTTTCAGAACTTGCTCCTTCTCTTCTGTGTTTGACAGTGTGATCAGTATATGTCTCGGAGTGGGTTTATTTGGATTTATTCTATTTGGGGTTCGCTGAGCATTTATGATTTGTGTGTTTATGTTGTTTAGAAGATTTGGGAAGTTTTCCCCAACAATTTCTTTGAATACTCTTCCTAGACCTTTACCCTTTTCTTCCCCTTCTGGAACACCAATGAGTCTTATATTTGGACGTTTCATATGATCTATCATATCCCTGAGGTCCATTTCGATTTTTTCAATTTTTTTCCCCATTCTTTCTTTTATGCTTTCATTTTCCATTCTGTTATCTTCCAGGTCACTGATTCGTTGTTCAACTTCCTCTAGTCTTGTACTGTGAGTGTCCAGAATCTTTTTAATTTGGTCAACAGTTTCTTTAATTTCCATAAGATCATCCATTTTTTAATTTAGTCTTGCAATGTCTTCTTTATGCTCTTCTAGGGTCTTCTTGATTTCCTTTGTCTCCCGTACTATGGTCTCATTGTTCATCTTTAGTTCTTTGAGTAGCTGCCCTAGGTGCTGTGTCTCTTCTGATCTTTTGATTTGGGTGCTTGGGCTTGGGTTATCCATATCGTCTGGTTTTTTCATATGCTTTATAATTTTCTGTTGTTTTTGGCCTCGTGGCATTTGCTGAACTTGATAGGGTTCTTTTAGGATTTGTAGACCAATTGAAGTCCTTATCTCTAATTTATCAGATCTACAGCTTCGTGGAGTACACTTTCTCTAACTAACCAGCAGGTGGCGTCCACGAGCCACCTCTTCTCCACAAGCCAGTTCTCCCCTGCTTAGCCTTTTTGGTGAGTGGGGGAGTGAGTCTTGTGGGGTCCAATTGGTGTACCAAGCTTGCGTGTGTAGTTGGTGTTGCCTGCCCTGTGTATGGGGCGTGTTTCTGGGCAGTCAGGGAGTGGGGGGTGGCTCTAACAATCAAATCTCCCTGGTGATCCTAGAGTTTTAAAGCTGCTGCAATAGTCTAATCCTTCAGTTCAGTCTTGCCGCAGTTTGTCTCTGCCACTGACCCACAAGTCCTTGTTATTGGCGTATGGCTCCTGAGACTTGCAAGTGGGCCCCTCTTCCAGGCCGTGCACCCCGGGTCCTCTTTTGAGGGATGACTGTGCTATGTCACAGGTGAGTGCCGTCCCCCCAGGGCAGTTCTGGGCTGCTGGGCTGTGTAGGGAGGCTCCCAGTCTGCTGAAATGATGGGTGAATGGGGCTTTGTTAATTCACACTGCTCTACCTTCCCAACTCTGGGACAATCAGCTGAGGTTGCAGGGAAGGCTAATGTCCATGCCCAGTTTTGTGGTGTGTGCCTGTTATTTGAAGCACTTCTGTCACACTGGGTTGTCTGGGGCAGTTCTGGGCTATGGGGCTGGCGATGGGCAAGAGTGTTTCCTGTCCACCAGGATGATGGCTGTGAGCGGACACCCCCCTTTTCTTGGGAAGTTGTGGTGTTTAGTGAATTTTCTCAGCCACTGGATTATTGCGTTTTGTCTCAGAGCTCTCCTAGTTCTGCTCTTGACTTGACCTGCCCAAATTGCAAGTCTTTGAAGCTTTCTGTATTGGGCTTCTTAGAGTAATTGTTTTAGAAAAAGTAAAAAGGATTAAAAAAAAAAAAAAAAGGGCCCTCCTCAGGGATCTAATGGGTTATTGAAATGCTAAGAGACAAAGCAACCAGGGCCATTAAGGAAAGGTCCACAGGGCAGAGAGATTAGCTTTTCTTCGGGATTTGCATATGCGCCTCAGGGCCTCAGCTCGGGCCTGAGCTCTGCCCTTCCCCTTTCTATGTTCACCAGAACTCCAAAAATCCTCCGCTTTTATTTTTGAATTTTTCGTGTTGTTTTTTTTGTATGTCTGTCTCCTCTCTGCTGGGCTGGCTGCTCTCAGATTCTCTGGTGTCTGGTCTCAGTCTATCTGTGGTTGGAGTTTGGATCAGCAGAATGAGTTTCCGATAAGGGCTGCCACTGCAGTTCTCCCTTCTCCTTCCCGGAGCTGACAGCCCCTCCTCCCACGGGACTGAGCCTGGCAGGGAGGGGTGCGGGTCCCCTGGCCACAAAAACTTACAGATTTCGCTGATCTCAGCAGTTCCACGTTTTCATGAGTGTTGTATGAAGTATGCCCAAAGTCAGATTGCTCTGTGGTGTCCAGTCCACGCAGTTCCTGGCTTTCTACCTACTTTCCTGGAGGAGTAACTAAAACATACAGCTCACCAGTCTGTCATCTTGCCCCGCCTCTCTGCATAGGATTTTCTATGTCTTTTAATTGGAGGGTTTAATCCATTCACATTCAGTGTTATTACTGTGAAGGCAGTTCTTGAATCAGCCATCATATCCTTTGTTTTTTTTTTTGGTCAAATGTATTTTTTTCCCTCTTTCTCTTTATATCCTTTAACATACCCTTACTAAAACTCTTTAGTATTGAGCCTCCCTCCATACTTCTCTCTCCTTTCTTTTTCTTCTGTGTTGGTAGGGCCCCCTTTAGTATTTTGTGTAGGGCAGGTCTTGTTAGCAAATTCTCTCAGCATTTGTTTGTGAAGATTTTAAGCTCTCCCTCAAAATTTTTTTTTTATTCCAGAACCATTTATAATAATAATAAAAAAACCTAACAGTAGGAGAATAGATAAATTGTATTATTCATACAATAGAATACTATACAACAGTTTAAATTACTGAAATAGATCAATATTTTCCAACATAGAAAAAACTTAAAAGATAATATTGAGTTAAAAAAAACAAGTTGCAAAATTAATGTATACAGTATGATGAGTTGTATGAATTTTAAATACATAAAATAATATTATATGTTATTTATGATCGTATTCATTTGTAATAAAGGTATAAAAGCTTTTGCAGAATTGTAACACACCAAATTAAGTAGCATGCTTATGTCAGGGGATGAAAGGAGAGGAAAGGGATGGGAGATGGCTTTAGCTGCATTTATACTGTCTCTTTTAAAGAAAAAGAGATTTGAAGAAAAATAAATTTGCAATGAATATTGTTTTTCTCCTCAATTTTTCATAGCTCTAATAATTCAATTCTCATTTCTTGCTTTTCACCGATTCTTTGATATTTTTGTTTTATAGTGTTTACGTCCTTTTAAATTTTTTTGTGTTACTAGTACCATCTAAAATTATCTTATTCTTTGTCTTCTGCTGCCCACATTTTTCTTATTTATTTCTTGCATACCTTTGGAGAATGTTTCATGGGGTCCACACTGATTTGTTATTTCCTGTTTGCTCATCTTGGAATGGGGCCAGTTCCATCCATGCCTAGGATTTCACCAAGAAAAGTAATAGCTGGGTCCTTCTTGACCTTTATCCCTGTTTACTTCTGCACTGATTGAATATTCCTTTTTTAAAAATGAGTGGTATGGGGACTGGATATAGATGGCTTGGGTGCTTTGTTTAATCAACTGATGGTATGGGGTAGAGGCAGGAATTAGAACAAGGAAGAATCATAGTCCAGAAACATTTTCTCCTTTTCATGCCAAATCCCCCCAGATGGAATTTGTGATCCACTGCATTTTGACATTTTCTTTAATGCATTAGTTTCTTTATTCAGTAGATTGTTGTCAGAAGCTATAAAATTGACAGGGGGTCTCCTGTTTCCTGTATTTCCATCTGCCCTCCCTGCCATCCTCAGTTAAGAAGTTCATCAAGTAATTGAAGATAAAAACAGCTTGGCTACTGGGTTCTCATTCAGTTCCTTCCCATGGCTGGATAAAAATGGTCTCTGAGCTGGGTGTGGCTTATTCTTCTGCTGATTAATTTTTCCTGGTTAGTGGGCTTAACCTGTTCTGGTCTGGGAAAACCTGATTTGGATAACCAAGGAAACCATGCCTAGACAACAGAAAATTACAATCTACACTAAGAAAAACAAAGTTATGGCCCAGTCAAAGGAACAAACGTACACTTCAACTGAGATACAGGAATTTAAACAACTAATGCTAAATCAAATCAAAAAGTTTAGAGAAGATATTGCAAAAGAGATAGAGGCTGTAAAGGAAACACTGGGCATACATAAGGCAGAAATCAAAAGTTCAAAAAAACAACTAGTAGAATCTATGGAAATGAAAGGCACAACACAAGAGATGAAAGACACAATGGAAATATACAATAGCAGATCTCAAGAGGTAGAAGAAAACACTCAGGAAATGGAGAATAAAACACCTGAAAGCCTACACACAAAGGAGCAGATGGAGAAAAGAATGAAAAAATATGAGCAACATCTCTGGGAAATTAAAGATGAAACAAAGTACAAGAATGAACATATCATTGGTGTCCCAGAAGGAGAAGAGAAGGGAAAAGGGGCAGAAGCAATAATAGAGGAAATAATTAATGAAAATTTCCCATCTCTTATGGAAAGACATAAAATTACAGATCCAAGAAGCGCAGCGTACTCCAAACAGAAGAGATATTAATAGGCCTACACCAAGACACTTAATAATCAGATTATCAAATGTCAAAGACAAAGAGAGAATCCTGAAAGCAGCAAGAGGAAAGCAATCCATAACATACAAAGGAAGCTTAATAAGACTATGTGCAGATCTCTCAGCAGAAACCATGGAGGCAAGAAGGAAGTGGTGTGATATATTTAAGATACTGAAAGAGAAAAACCGCCAACCAAGAATCCTATATCCAGCAAAGCTGTCCTTCAAATATGAGGGAGAGCTCAAAATATTTTCTGATAAACAGACAATGAGAGAGTTTGTGAACAAGACACCTGCCCTACAGGAAATACTAAAGGGAGCACTACAGGGTGACAGAAGACAGGAGTGTGTGGTTTGGAACACAATTTTGGGAGATGGTAGCACAACAATAAAAACAATACACTGGCTGAATGTAGAACTACTGTAGACATTACCCTAAAATTGTCCCTTCATTTTGGAGAGAAACATGCCAATCTGAATTTAAAATACTTCCAAATATCATAAAACTACTAATAAAGATGAGGCAATGAGAGAGAAATCAGGCTAGAACTCTGCTGCAGAAAAAAAATAAAGCAAAATGATGGGGAAAAAAAATTTGCTAGCTTTGTAAAAGAAAATATTTTGATTTGAAAAAGAAACAAGATAGAAGGTTAAGCCCACTAACCCTCAAATTTGAAGGAGAGGTTTGCTAGATAAAGAATTCTTGGTTGGCAGTTTTTCTGTTTCAGAATTTAAAGTATGTTATGCTACTGCCTTCTTGCCGCCATGGTGGCCACTGAGTAGTCACTACTTAGTCTTATGTTGTTTCCCTTTTATGTGGTGATTACTTTTCTCTTGCTGTTTTCAGAACTTGCTCCTTCTCTTCAGCATTTGACAGTCTGATCAGAATATGTCTTGGAATTGGTTTATTTGGATTTATTCTGTTTGGAGTACTTTGGGCATCTGTAATTTGCATGTTTATGTTGTTTAGCAGGGTTCAGAAGTTTTCCCCAACAGTGTCTTTAAATACTCTACCTTTACCCTTCTCCCATTCTGGAAAACCTATTATTCTTACATTTGTGCACTTCTTGTTGTCCCTCACATCCTTGAGATCCGTTTCAAAGTTTTTGATTTTTTTCTCCGTTCATTCTTTTGTGCTTTCATTTTCCAAACACTTTCTTCAGGTTTGCTTATTCGTTCCTCTACTTCATCTAATCTGCTGCTGTGTGTTTTCAGAATCATTTTAGTTTGATCAACTGTTTCTTTTATTTCGTTAAGCTCCTTTTTTTAAAATCTATTCTTGCAAATTCTTCTTTATGCTCTTCTAGGTTCTTTTTGATGTCCTTTATATCCTGAGCCGTGTTATTGGCTCATCATTAGTTGTGATTATTCCTTTGATTATTTGATCCAAGTTCTGTGTCTCCTTTGGTTTTTTGATACAAGCTTTTGGATTATCCATATTTTCTGGTTTCTTCATATGCTTTAAAATTTTTTGTTTGTTTTTGGCCTTTGCTTATCTGGAATAGGGCTCTTTTAGCATATGGAAGCTTATTTGAACAATTATCTATAACTTCACAGCGGTACAGCTTTGTGGAGTGCACTTTCTGTGACCTGTCAGCAGTTGGTGCTCCTGAACCACCTTTCCCCTGAAGCTAGTTCTCCCCAATTTTGTTTATGCAACCAATGATGGTGGATGTCCAATCAGTGCACCAGTTGTCCGTGTGCAGTTGGGGCCACTGCCCTGAGGGTGGTCCTTGTGCAGTTAGGCAGGGAAGATGGCTTTAAGACCCAGAACTCCCAGCTGTTCTGGGGTTGTGGCTGGAATACCCTGAGGCTGTAGCATGCATCTAATGTTTCTGAACCTCTCCCTCTAGGCTGTGGACTCTGTGGACTTCTATACAAGTGAACTGAATCCTTAAGCAGTCTCTTAGCTGTGTCTCCAAGCCCACTGCAAAGATGGTGTATGGGGCATGGAAACACCCACTTCCATGGTCCTCCTCATGCTGTATCAGCCATTCTAGCTCAGGAGCTGTTAGTTGTGGGTGTGCGAAGTGCTGTCACCCACTGCAGATACTAAGGTGGGTGCCCGAGGTGTGGAAGGAACTCCCCACTGCACTTGA
Organism: Choloepus didactylus; assembly: GCF_015220235.1. Lineage (NCBI taxonomy): Eukaryota > Metazoa > Chordata > Mammalia > Pilosa > Megalonychidae > Choloepus > Choloepus didactylus. Next base: position 4,433,839 of record NC_051334.1, on the reverse strand, counting down.
CTGTGACTCTCGCTGTCAGCTCTCCAGCCACTTTCCTGGTTTTTAAACTAACCTGCCTATAAACACTGTCTCCAGGTTTCTCCCCACTGCGGTGGGACTCGACTGCTGTTTCCCCAGTAGTTTCAAACACTCACATGATGCCAAACACTGTCTCTCGGTTTCTCCAAGTGCACAGCCACTGGGGATGTAGAAAACCTTACAACTAGCCTGTGGAACCCTGGAACCGCTATTCTGGAGCACTTTTTGTCTCTTATCTAGTGTGTTTTTTTGCTCTCTCTGTCCTAGCCCTCCATCTTGGTTCCCTCCCCATTCACTCTTAAACTTGGTATCCTGTAAGCTTAATGTTCTAGTTTGCTAATGCTGCTGGAATGCAAAACACCAGAATTAGATTGGCTTTTATAAAAGGGGGTTTATTTTGTTACACAGTTGCAGTCTTAAGGCCATAAAGTGTCTAAGGTAATGCATCAACAATTGGTTACCTTCTTTGGAAGATTGCCAGTGGGGTCCGGTAAACCTCTGTTAGTTGGGAAGGAATGTGGCTGGTGTCTGCTCCAAGTTCTGGTTTCAAAATGGCTTTCTCTCAGGATGTTCCTCTCTAGGTTTGAGCTCCTCAAAAATGTCACTCTTAGTTGCTCTTGGGGCATTTGTCCTCTCTTAGCTTCTCTGAAGCAGAAGTCTGCTTTCAACGGCTGTTTTCAAACTCTCTCATCTTCTGTGCATTCTTCAAAGTGTCCTTCTTGGCTGTAGCTCTCTTCAAAATGTCATTCTCAGCTGCACTGAGTTCCTTCTGTTTGTCAGCTCATTTATATGGCTCCAGTGATTTAATTTAGACCCACTCTGAATGGGTGGGGTAACACCTCCACGGAAATTATCCAATCAGAGTCATCACCCACAGTTGGGTAGGGCGCAATCCACGGAAACAATCAAAGAATTACAATCTAATCAGCACTGATACATCTGCCCAAACAAGGTTACATCAAAGATAATGGCTTTTTGGGGGACATAATACATTCAAATTGGCACACTTAAAGAAATGAACAATGCAACTTATGTCATATGAGTGAGTAACAGAAAAACAAAGATATTTGCTATATGGGCAAATACAAACATTCTTATAACAAAGAGGAAATATTCACGTAATCATAATCCTTGTTTCTGTAACTGGTCACGTGGTCATAGTTCATATTTATCACAGCCTTCTTTCTCAATCCATTCCATGTTCCCTTTACCCTCAGCAAACACTTCAGCTGCTTGTGGTTCTTTATTTGGTGGGGTGACTCAAACCTTCATTCCTGCAGTTTCTGCGCCATTGCTAATCCTTCCTGGATTGGGTTGTTGAAGTTTTCCATTGATGTTAATCACAGGGCATGGTAGTACTGAGAGAAGCACTACTCCTTTAGGAACTAAGGCTTTTAGGCCAGCAGAGCTTAAGGTTGCAGGGGGAGGAAGCAAAAATTTACCTAGTGGATCACTAGGAGTGATAGTGAATGGTGCCACTCCCGTTTCCACCCTTTGATTCCTGGACCTGTGAATCCTGGCTATGGGAGAAACAGCACCATAGAGTGGATGCTGATTCATAGCATATGCAGATGCTGATTCATAGCATATGCAGCCTCCTGGAGAACACTGCCTCAGCCTGACAAGTTGTTGGCACTGTAATTGAGTCTTGATCAGAAGCAATGCTCTTGAATACCATGACAGTGGATAAGGCATTCTGTAAGTCTATGGATGGTAGTTTTTGTATAAGCATTGTGTGAAGGGAGCACAAACCCATATCTGGTGTATGTGTCTATTCCAGTTAGAACAAATCGCTGTCCCTTCCTGATGAAAATTGTCCAATGTAATCAACATGCCACTAGGTAGCAGGCTGATCACCTTGGAGAATGGTGCCTTATTGGGTGCTGAGTGTAGGTCTCTATTGCTGGCAGTCTGGGCCCTCAGCTGTGGCTGTGGCAGGTCCAGCCTTGGTGATTGGAAGTCCATGTTGAGACCATGCATAACCTCCAACCTTACCACCATGACCACTTTGTTAATGAGCCCATTGGGAATAACGGGTTGCTTGGAAAAGAGGCTGATTGGTATCCACAGAACTGGTCATCTTACCCACTTGATTAAAATCTTCCTCTGCTGAAGTCACCTTCTCGTCAGCAATCATGTGGTACACAGATATCTTCATATTTGTTGCCCACTCAGGTCGATCGACATCCTGTTCCCCAGACTTCTTCACCATTTTTTTTCAATCAAATTCCTTCCATGTTCCTGACCATATAGCCAAACCATTAGCAACAGCCCATGAATCAGTATACACATGTACTTCTGGCCATTCTCCTTCCAAACAAAATGTACAACCAGGTGCACTGATAAAAATTCCATCCATTGTGAGGATTTCACCTCACCACATCCTGGAGAGGGGCTGCATTGCTGTGGCTGTCCACTTCCGGGTGGTGCCTGCATATCTTGCAGAACCATCTGAAACCAGGCTCAAGTTTTCTCTTCCTCAGTCAACTGATTGTAAGGAACTCCCCAAGAGACCATAGCTTTGGGCTGGGAAATTGAAGGTGATGTGGGATGAGTGGGGACCATGGGCATTTGGGCCACTTATTCGTGTAACTTACTTGTGCCTTCAGGACCCGCTTGAGCCCTATCTCATATATACCATTTCCATTTTATGATGAAGTGCTGTTGGGCACACCCAACTTTATGGCTTGGTTGGTTACAAAACACCCAGCTCATGATAGGTAACTCGGGTCTCATGGTAACTTGATGGCCCATGGTAAGCCTTTTGTCTCTAATAAGACCCAATAACAGGCCAAAACCTGTTTCTAAAAGGGAATGAAGTTACCTGCAGAGGATGGTAAGGCTTTACTCCAAAATCAAAAGGGCCTGCCTTGTGATCCTGTAGGCCTGCCAAAGTTTCCAAAGAGCATCTCTGTTTTCCACTGACACTTCCAGCACCATTGGATCAGCTGGATCATATGGTCCCAGTGGTGGAGCAGCTTGCACAGCAACCTGGACCTGTCATAGAGCCTCATCTTGTCTTAGTCCCCACTCAAAACTAGAAGCTTTCCAGGTCACTCAGTAAATGGAGTGGCACAACCAAATGAGGAATATGTTGTCTCCATTATCAAAAGAGGCCAACTAGGCATTGTGTCTTTTTTTTGGTTGTAGGAGGGGCCAGATGCAGCAGCTCATCCTTCATCTTGGAAGGGATATCTTGACATGCCCCATACCACTGGACACCAGAAATTTTACTGAGGTGGAAAGCCTATTTTTGTTGGATTTACCTCCCATCCTCTGACATGCAAATGCCTTACCATTTAGTCTGGAGTAATTGATGCTTTTTACTCACTATGTCCTATCAACATGATATCATCAATATAATGAACCATTGTTATATCCTGTGGGAAGGTGAAATGAACAAGGTCTCTGCAGACAATATTATGACATAGGGCTTGAGAGTTGATATACCCCTGAGGTAGGACAGTGAAGGTATACTGCTGGCCTTGCCAGCTGAATACAAACTGTTTTTGGTGGTCCTTAATAACAGCAATTGAGAAACAAAGTATTTGCCAGATCAGTAGCTGAATACCAATTATCAGGGATGTGTTGTTTTGCTCAAGCAATGATACCACATCTGGAATAGCAGCTGCAATGGAGTCATCACTTGGTTAAGCTTACGATAATCCACTGTCATCCTCCAAAACCCAACTGTTTTTGTACAGGCCAAATAGGAGAGTTGAATGGGGATGTGTGGGAATCACCACCCTTGCCTGCTTCAAGTCCTTAACAGTGACATTAATCTCTGCAGTCCCTCCAGAAATCTGGTATTGTTTCTGATTTCCTGTTTTGCTAGGCCGAGCCAGTTGGATACAAGTGACAAGGTTTTTACAATCACAACGGCAGAAGATAAAGGCAATGCAGTCATTGTCAGAGATGAAGGCAATTCAGGGATTTCAGGTATTTCCCTGTTTACTGTAATATACCAGAAAGTAAAAAAGGAATATCTCTGCATTCCTGTTATCATAAGCATCCCCTAAATCCTAACTTCTTTGTTACTTGACTGCCCTCCCTCAGTGCTCTGTGATCTCCCTTCTGCACTCAGGGCAAGTAGTAGAACAGCAAGCCTAGGATAGATATCCTGTTTGAGTCCCTCAAGCTGCAGCCAGTCAAATTGTGCCACATATATTCTCTCCCAGTGTGTGGGAAGATTAGTATTTGGGACAGTATGTGCACCCAGCCAGTGAGGAGATGTGGGAAGTTCCAGCCTTGGTGTCTAGATATCCTACTGCTTTTATGTAGCCTTTTTGTTGATTCAGGACTTGCCCTGTTTCTGTAAGTCTTTTAACTGTTTTCAGGGGCTTTGTTAAAGGTTTTTTTGCCAGTTCTTGGTTGTTCAGTGCCTTTGTGTAAGAATGGAGTCCTGAAACTTCTTTCTCCAGAATTTTTATTGGGGCCCCTATATAATTAATTTTTGAAATTTTTAAAAAGTCTTGCACACATTGAATAAATTACAGTTGGTTATGGTATATAGTTCTTTTTGTACTTGGATGTGATTTATTTTGTAGAGGCTATTTTACATCTATGCTTATGAAAGATGGTTTTCCTTCTGTAATGTCTTTGCTTGTCTTTCATATTAGGCTAATTAAATTTTTATAACCACATAAGGGTAAGCACTGTTTCCCTTCATTTCCATAATAAAATATTATGTAGAAATATTATTTATTACCAAGACCGTCTGTATAGGGCTTGGAAGTAAATGGTTAAGTCAGGATTTGAAGTAGGCCATTTGACTTCCCTAACTTACTTTCCTTTCATGATAATTAATGCAATGCTTGCTTACAAAGTGTTTGCTCTTTAAGTTTTATGTTGTATGTATTGATTTCTCTTTACATTAAAGTTTGAATGGAAATGTTAAATATAGACTGCCATTTTAAATTGTGTGTTAACTGTACTCAGTGATCGTTAGTGGTAGTCTCTTCCTATTTAATTTTTACCTGCCAATTTTTGTTCCATTCCTTTTTCTGTTCATTTAGCATTCATAGCCAAGTGAGAGGGAGCTCTTTTCAAAGTGTATATACATTTTCCCTTAGGGAGACACTCCATTTACATGGAACATCATAACCTTTCTGGTTTATATGATGGTTAAGGGTATATCAAATTTTTTTTGTCATTGGATGTATAACAATAATCCATTTAAAAGACATTTTCAACTTCCATATTATTGTTCTTTTTTCTTTACTAAAAATGTCATTTTTTTGGAATATGAGCATGTCTATCTGTGGAGTTTCTTGAAATGATATTCTCCATATAAATGATTTAATTGTTTAAAAATGAGTTTTAGTTTGTTATTATGTTTCTTTTCAAGAACACTTAGATAGATAAAGGGAATATGGAACAAAATCCAATATTAAATTTGCTAACTTTAACCCTAATATATCAGTATTTATGCTAAATGAAAATGGTGTAGATCACTGATTGAAGAGATAATTGGAGAGTAGACTAAAAAAATGACTCTGTGAAATCTATGAAAAGGTCACTTCCATTGTAACTTCCAATGATAAGGTAGTTCAGAGTATAAGGATGGAAAAAGATGAGTCATATTTAAAAGAAAGCAGGACTGGCAGTATTAATGTTGCAAAAAGCTGACTTAAAAAAATTATGAGGGTAAAAGAACATAACACATGTTCTAGTTTGCTAATGCTGCTGGAATGCAAAACACTGGAAATGGATTGGCTTTTAAAAGGGGGTTTTTTTGGTTCCACAGTTAAAGTCTTAAGCCCATAGAGTATCCATCAACAAAGGGTACCTTCACTGGAGAAAGGATGTTGGCATCTGGAAAACCTCTGTTAGCTGGGAAGGCACGTGGCTGGTGTCGGCTTGTTCCCAGGTGACATTTCAAAATGGCATTCTCCAAAGTGTCAGCATCAGCTTCCAATGGCCATCTTCAGAATGTCTGACTCAGCTCCAGCTCGCTATGAGCTCCTTCTGTCTGAGCTTATTTAGTGTTCCAGTAAACTAAACAAGGCCTACGCTGAATGGGCAGGGCCATGCCTCTATGGAAACTATCCAATCAGAGTTATCACCTACAGTTGGGTGGGTCACATCTCCATGGATACTGAACCAATAGGTTCCAACCCAATCTACACTAAAACATCTGCCCCCACAAGAATGCATTAAAGAATATAGCTTTTTCTGGGGGACATAAATATAAAAACCAGCACATAAAAATCCTAAATGTGTATGTACTAAACAACAAAGCTTCAGAATACATGGAGCCAAAATAGAGAACTGAACACTGAAACAGAAAATTCTGCAATCAAGATTGGGAATTTCAGCCCTCTCTGGAATAATTGAGAGAACTTTAAAAAAAAAGAATACATTTTCCATTGTGAAATACAATTGAGGGAGCTTGTAGACAAAAAATCAGTAAGACAAGCTGCACAATGTCAACCAGGAGTGTTCAGTTGCCACACGTACTATACTCCACCAAAAAAATGCAAAATTTTTGAAGCACTTATTAAACAATTATCAGCATGTATGTACTGAGTCATGAAAGAAATCTTAATAATTTAAAGGGATTGAAATCATATAGAGTGTGTTCTCTGATCACAGAGAAATCAAAGTAGAAATTAATAACAGAAAGATAATAGGAAAATCTGTTATCTCCAAGACTTTTAAAAAATACACTTCAAAAACCATGGGTCAAAAATGCTGTTTTAAAGGATAAAAAGTCACAGCATATCTATTAGCGGCTGCAAAAAAAAAAAAGTGTTAAGGGAGAAATGTATAGCACTAAATGCTTAGATTAAAAAACAAACAAAACAGGACTCAAATGAATAACCTAAGCTCCCATGTTAAGGAACTAGGAAAAGAAGAATTAAACTCAAAGAAAGTAGCAGAAGGAAGTAGTATAGATAGAAGTAGACATTTCCTGTTTCAAAAGATTGTGAAAGGAAAAACCATAGAGATCTCAGCAAAAGAAAATCTGTTTCTTACCAATAGAATTGATAACCCCTGAAGACTGTCCAAGACCTTGCTGTATCATGGGTGAAGTGAGAGATATCAGTATAGACTTCAAGTCATTAAAAGGGCAAAGGAATAGTATGAAAATCTCTATGTACAAATCTGACAAATTTTTCCATTCATGGAAAAACCATAAAGTTCCACAATTTACTCAATATGAAATACTATTATTGCTGTTACAACTGTTAAAGAAAGTGAATCTTTTTTCTTAAAAAATTTTCAGTAGAGGGAATCTCCGAGTCAAGTGGCTTTTTGGAGAATACTAACACAATTTTAAAAATATGAACACATCTGCATAATTGGTTCTGGGAAATAGACAAGTAGAGAATATTTAACACATTTTGTTAGGCATTACCGTGATCTGAAAGTCAGATGAAGGCAGTAACAGAAAAGAAAACTAGACATTCCTCAGAAACAGACAAAAAAATTGAGTACTATATTTGCAAGTAAAATCTTTTTTTGTAGGAATGCAGTGCTGGGTCGATATTTAAAAATTGGTCAATGTGACTCACATATTAACAGCCTCAAAGGATAAAAAGAAATCAAATTATGTTAATTGCAGAAAAAAAAGTTTGAAAGAAGTTAACATGTCTTGTTAGAAGTGCTCTGGAAACTAAGAATTGAGGGAAATTGCCACAGCTTGATCAAAGGTCTTAAAAATATGCGATATTTAATGGGGAAAGACTGAATACTTCCTCTCAAAGACTGGAGGTAATACAAGGGTTTGATGTCTTCACCTTTATTCTGCATAGCATTAGAAACCTTTGCTAGCAAGATAAATTGGGAAAAGTAACTGTAAACTTTCCATGGTTTCTATTTTCAGCTGATAGTGTTACCTAAATAGAAAATACCCGGGAATCTGGAAAAACTGCTGCACCTGAAGGTTAGACCTTGCTTGCTATTGCTGGTATCTCTTAGCTTTTTCCAAACGAGGGAACTGTGTGAGTGGATTTCTAGTCTTGTGATGCTGGTATTTCTGAACAGGTGTGATAAAACCAATTCTGCCAGTATTTAAAAAAATACAAACTGTCTTTAATAGCTGTTGCTGGAATGAACTGCCAGGGTGAAGAAATCAAAGATGTGTGATGCCAGTAGGATCCGAAAATTAGCAACCACTAAGCAAGCTAGAATGAGTAAGGCTCTTCTCTCTAAACGTATACCCCAAGCTAACTGAACTGTTAAGCAATATGTTGCCATTCTCCGCCCCCCACCTCGTCCACCTTTGGACTGTTTATGGAACACAGCTAATCTTTTTATGTTGATATTGTATCCCACATCTTTGGTGAATTTAGGTAACTTCCTGTAGATCCTTTGAGATTTTTAATATATAGGATCATGTCATCTGTGAATAGCATTGCTTCTTTTCCAATGGAATGCTTTTTACTTCCTCTTCCAATGGTTCTGTCTAGAATCTCCAGTACAGTGTTGAATAGCAGTTGTGAAACCAAGGTCCTTATCTTTGTGATTTTAGGGAAAATCTTTCATTTTTTTTTTCAAAATCGACATGGTAAAAGCTTTGGGTTTTTCATATACACTCCTTATCATATTGACAACGTTTTGTTTTTGTATTTTTTCTTATGTCTTTAATCAAGACTGTGTTGGATTTTTTTAAAATGCATTTTCTGCCTCAATTGACAAATCTGTTTTTTTTTTTTTGGCCTCCATTCTTTTAATGTGATGTATTGATTAATTTTCTTTTGCTGAATCACCTTTGCATTACTGGTATAAATACCCCTTCGTTATGGAACATAATCCTTTTGAGCTGTATTTTTCCTTTATGTGTGGTATCTTTATTGTGGCTTTGTTGTTAGGGTAATGCTTGCCTCCTGAAATGAATTAGAACGAGTTCCCGCCTTTCCTATTTTATTGGAAGAGTTTAAGGAAGATTGACGTTATTCATTCTTTCAGTGTTTGAAAGAATTTGTTAGTAAAGCCGTCTGGTCTTGGACTTCTTTCTTGGGGTGCTTCTGATTACCAATTCATTGTATTTGTTATTTGTGTGTTGACTTTTTCTGTATCTTCTTGAGTCAATTTTAAGTAAGTTTTGTCTTTTGGAATTTAGCCATTTCATTTGGGTATTTGATCTGTTGCTCTACAAATCATGGTATTCTTCTTAAATTATTTTACTTATGTAAGGTTGGTAGCAGTGTTGCTACTTTCATTTCTGATTTTACATTTTTGTATCTTCTGTTTGTCAGTGTAGCCAAATGTTTGTCAGTTTTATTGACCCTTTGTAAGAACCAACTTTCTATTTATTTTCCCTATTTCTTTTCTCTTCCCAGTATCATTTATTCCTCTCTACTTTCTAATCTTCCTTTTGCTTACCATAAAGATTAGTTTATCTTCTTTTTCTTGTTCCTCAGTTATATTAGGTTACTGCTTTGCAGACTTCTATTTTTTTAATATAGGCATTTAGAAGTATGAATTTTCCTCTGAACACTGATTTCATTATATCATATATTTCTGTATGTTGTGCTTTTATTTTTATAATTCTCTATGAATTTACTCATTTTTCTTATTTCTTTTTTGACCCACTGATTGGCTAAGTATGTGTTATTTAATTTGTATATATTTGTTATTATTTTCATTGTTGATTTCTAGATTCATTGTATTGTGAGCATATAGCATACTTTACATGATTTCACTCTTTTAACTTATGGTCTATTCTGAAGAATGATCCATGTCAGTGCTTGAGAAGATTGTGTAGTCTGCTATACAGTGTTTGTAAGTGTTGTATTTATGTTTGTTAGGTTTAGTTGATTTATAGTATTAAGTTCCTCTTTCTTTATTGGTCAGTTGTCTAGGTGTTTTAGCCATTATTGAAAATGGTATATTGAGGTACCCAAAAATTGTAGAACTGTCCATTTCTCCCTTCAGTTTTACTAATGTATGTGCCATGTAACTTTGTATTCGCTCATTAGATGCATGCATGTTTATAATTGTTGTACGTTTTTGCTGTTAACTCTTTTATTAACATAAACTTTACATCCTTTTTTTTCTTTTACTTTCAACTTATTTTTGTAATTTGCTTACAGATGAACTTTTTTTTAAAAAATTCAATTTTATTGAGATTTTTTCACATACCATACAGTCTTCCATGCTTTCTACTGAGAAATCTGCATATAATTTATCGAACTTTCCTTGTATGTGATGACTTGCTTTTCTCTTGCTGCTTTCAGAATTCTCTTTGCTTTTGACATTTGATAATCTGATTAAGTGTCTTGTTGATCTATTTGGATCTATATTGTTGAGGGTATGCTGTACTTCTTTGATCCGTAATTTTATGTCTTTCATAAGAGAGGGGAAGTTTTCAGTGATTATTTCCTTCATTATTGTTTCTACCCTGTTTCCCTTCTCTTTTCCTTCTGGGACACCTATGACGTGTACATTCATGCACTTCATCTTGTCATTCAGTTCCTTGAGATGCTCACATTTTTCATTCTTTTCCCTATCTGTTTTTTTTGTGTGTAGGATTTCAGATGTCCTACAGCTCATGAATCTTTTCTTCTGCCTCTTCAAATCTGCAGTTGTATGACTCCATTGTATTTTTCATCTCTTGTATTGTTCCTTTTATCCCCATAAGTTCTGCCAATTGTTTTTTCAAGCTTTTTGAGTTCTTCCTTATGTTCACTCAGTGTCTTCTTTAAATGTTTCTTGTCTTTTGTCATATCTTCCCTCAACTCAGTTTGAATTTTGGATTGATTTACAAGTTTGTTTGATTAATAATTAGTTTCAATTCCTGTGTCTCTGTTGAAGTGTAAGTTTGTGCCTTTAACTGGGCCACAGCTTCATTTTTCCTAATGTGACTTGTAATTTTTTTGTTGTCTAGGCATCTGGTTTCCTTGATTACCCCAATCAGATTTTCCCAGACCAGACTGGCCCCAGCTCTCAGGAAGAAGGTGAAATCAGTGTCAAGTTTCCCCGAGGAGCAGGTTGTCAGACTTCCTGGGTGGCCTCTAGACTTGGTGCTTTTCCTATCCTATCCAGCAGGTGGTGTTTGTCAACTTGAGCTCCCCATTGGTGTAAAGAGGTGCTGTCCCTTTAATTTTGTCTCTTTGTCCCTCACTGATCTGGGCCTTGAAATGTCCACTGGGTCTTTAAACAGGGAGGATATTTTTTTACTGCTTTGAGAGATTTTAAGATCTGTGTCCCTGGTGGGAGAGTTCTGGTCTGCTGTTTCTGTGCCTTTTCCATGTGGAGACTGAATGAGGGGTAGGTGAAAGGACTGGCAGGTCTTAAACAGAAAATTCCTACCTGGTATTTCTTCTGTTTCTTCAATTTGGCATCTGCAGGGTCTACCTTCAATCTATGTCCTCCTCCAGTTTCAAACAATTCAGAATTGTCTTTTCTCATTGAATCTCTAAAGAGAAGTTTTCAGTAGCTGTTTATGTCATGTTGATGACATCACCATGTTGATGATGTCACCCAGCCTTTCATTTGTAATCCATATTTATCTTTGTGTCTAAAATGGGCATCTTGGAAATAGCATAGAGATGGTCATATGTATGCATTTTTATCCAGTCTGCCAATCTGTATCGTTTGATTGGGGAGTTTATTACATTAAAATTCAGTGTGATTTCTGTAAAGGCAATACTTCAACCCTGTTATCCTTTGGCTTTTATTTTCCATTGTGCTGATTTGGGTGTATTATGTCCCCCCAAATGACATGTTCTTTAATGCAGTCTTGTAGGGGCAGATGTGTTAGTATTGATTTGTTTCAAATCTTTGGATTAGATTGTTTCCATGGAGATGTGATTCAATCAACTGAGTGAAACATTTGGATAATTTCTTTGGAGATGTGGACCCTGCCCATTCAGAGTTGGTCTTAATTTAATCACTGGAGTCCTATAAAAGAGCTCACAAACAAAAGGACCTCAGAGTAGGTGAGAGGGACATTTTGGAGATGGCCGCTGAAAGCAGAATTTTGCTGGCACTTTGGAGATGCTAGCCCAGTGTTTGCTCTGGAGAAGCCAAGAGAGGACAAAATGCCCGAAGAGCAGCATTTTGAAGAAAGCACAGGAGCTGAGAGAGGATCTGGAACACAACCTGGTATCAGCAGATGCCAGCCATTGGCCTTCCCAGCTGAGATTTTCTGGACGCCATTAGCCTTCCTTTGGTGAAAGTATATTTGTATTGATGTCTTTATTTGGACATTTTCATGGCCTTCAGACTGTAAATCTGTAACCAAATAAATCCCCTTTATAAAAGCCAATCCAATTCTGCTATTTTGCTTAACAGCAGCATTAGCAAACTGGAACATCTGTATATTAATTTTTTCTCTTTGTTTTTCATTTTAGTTACCGTTACTGATAATCTTCATTTCTGAGCTCTTCTTAATACCTGTCTCTTCTGTCTTTTCCTTTTAGCCTGTAGAATTCCCTTTAGTACTTTTCTTTTTTAGGAGCTTTTTGATGAGTGATTCAATCTCTTTTCATTTGGTTTGTTTTTTTTTGAGATCATGTATTTCTTCTTGGGTCAATGTTGGTTATTAATGCTTTTCTAGGAAATTGTCTGCTTTGTCTAAATTGTCTAGTTTTTTAACATATAGTTAATTGTAGTATCCTCTCATTATCTCCTTTATTTCTGTGGGGTCAGTGTTTAGGTTCCATTTCCCATTTCTGATACTATTTATTTGTATAATCTCTCTCTCTCTCTCTCTCTCATTGGCCTATCAAAGGGTTCATTGATTTTTGTTGATTTTCTCAAAGAATCAGCTTCTGGTTTATGTTCTTAATTTCATTTATTTGTGCTCTAATCTTTGTTAGTTCTTTCATTCTGTTTGCTTTGGAGCTAGTTGGCTGTTCTTTCTTTAGTTCCTCCAGGTGAATAGTTAATCCCTCAATTTTCACTATTTCTTCTCTTTTAATGTAGGCATTTAGTACAATAAATTTCCCTCTCAGCACCATGTTTGCTGCATCCAGTAAGTTTTGATATGTTTTGTTTTCATTATTTGCCTTGAGGTATTTTCTGATTTCTCTTGTAATTTCTTCCTTGACCCACTGGTTGTTTAGTAGTGTGTCGCTCAGTCTCCATATAGTTGTGAAATTTCTGGCTTTCCAGCTGTTGTTGATTTCTCACTTCATTCCATTATGACCTGAGAAAGTGTTTTGTATGATATCAATATTTTTAAATTTATTGAGACTTGCTTTGTTCTCCAACATGTGATCTATCCTGGAGAGTATCCCATGTGCACTTGAGACAAATGTGTATCCTGCCATTGTGGGGTATATTGTTCTATAAATGTCAAAGTCTAGTTCCTTTATTGTATTATTCAATGTCTCTGTTTCCTCATTAGGCTCTCTGTCTAGATGACTTTATGAAAGCAGTGTATTGAATTCTCCAACTATTGTGGAGGCGTCTTTTTCTCCCTTCAGTGTTGTTGTTATGTGCCTCCTGTAATTTTGGGCTCTCTGTCTTTGTTCATAAGTATTTGTGATTGTTATGTCTTCTTGATTAATTGCCCTTTTATTAATATATATTCTTCTTTGTCTCTTTTTATTATTTTACATTTGAAGTCTAATTTGCCTGATATCAGTGTTTCTTACCCATTCTATAATGGTTGTCGTATGCATGAAACATGTTTTTTGAACCATTCACTTTAAACATATTTTCCTTGTGTGTAAGGTGAGTGTTTTATAGAGAGCATACAGTTTGTTCCTGTTTTTTAATCCTTTCTGCCAGTCTGTCTGTTTTTATTGGGGAATTTAAGCTGTTAACATTTAATGTTGCTGTATAGGTAGTACTTTCATCTGCCATTTTGTCTTTTCAATTTTATATGTCACATCTTATTTTTTTCCTTTATTTCCTTTTACCCTTCTTGATAGTCTTAATTTCTGCGCTCTTCTCCAAACCTCTCTCTCTTGTCTTTAGCTGTCAGCCTGTAGGACTCCCTTTAATATTTCTTGTAAAGTAGGCCTCTTGTTCACAAACTTTCTCAGTGTCTGTCTGAAAATGTTTTAAATTCCTCTTCATTTTGAAATGAATTCTTGGCTGGTAGTATTTTTCTTTCAGTGTCTTAATTATATGCCTTCTTACTCCATGTTTTCTGCTTAGAAACCCACATATAGTCTTAACAAGCTTCTCTTATTTGCGATTGACTGCTTTTCTCTTCCTGCTTTCAGAATTCTCTCTTTATCTTTCACATTTGACAATCTGATTAGGAGGTGTCTTGGAGTAGGTCTATTTGGGTCTAGAACACCTCTGTTTGGCCTTCACTGTGTTTCTTGGATCTGTAATTTTATGTCTTTTATAAGAGATGGAAAATGTTCAGTGATTATTTCTTTCATTAACCTTTCTGCCCCTTTTCCCTTCTCTTCTCCTCTGTAATACCCATGATGAATGAGTATATTTGCGTTCTCCATGCTGTTATTTAGGAGTGTGTTGCTCATATTTTTCCATTGTTTTCCCTCTGTTCCTTTGTAGGATTTCAGATGCCTTGTAATCTAGTTCACTAATCCTTTCTTCTGCCTCTTCAAATCTGATGTTGTAAGTCTCCATTGTGTTTTTCATCTCTTCTATTGTGCCTTTCATTCCTATAAATTCTGCCATTTGTTCCAAACTTTGAAGTTCTTCCTTTTGTTTGCTCTAAGGTGTCTTTATATCATTTATCTCTTTTGCCATTTCTTCCTCTGCTTGTTGATTTGATTTTTGAATTGATTTAGCATGTTTGTTTGAATATCTTTGTTAGTTGTTTTATAAGGGTTTAAGACAAAGGCCTTCCTAAGAGTGGGGGGAGCATAGATGCAGGAACAGGTTACTCTGACCTGGGGGTTTGCAGGAAAGACTAGAATAACACTTGAACAATTACATTTTGCTCTTGTTGTGAGACTAAGAGCCTCTCACTTCCTGCCTGCTTTCTATAAAGTTAAATTTTAAGGTCAGTTTACCCTTTTTCTCTCTACTGGCTTACAAAGACAATAGGTTAAACATTTAGCTGCCTAGGTCACGCAGACTGCTGTGCACCAAAGATCTGCAGGCCTGTTTTGCTCAAGCCACAGGTTGCCACAATCCACCCCTGCACAACAGTTTGCGCTGACCGTAGGACAGACTTTACATCCATAATTCACAACAACAAATACAATAAACAACGTAGTAATAATATACTGGTACAGAGAGATAATAAACTTATTAGTAACTGGTGCTATGGCCAGGTTAATGAGTTCTACCATTTATCACAAGTATGGTCTGGGCTAAAATAGCTCAAGGATAAAACTACCAGGAATTGTGCTTTATTCTATATTTAGTTTTTACCATTTTTTCAACCTTGACCACGGAAATAAATTTCTCTTTCCACCAACTTCCTGCAGCTTTCTATAGTCATTCAGGTTTTGTTCTATATCCTTTTTGTTAATTCTGATAAACATTTAGGGCAAAATGACTTCCTTTACCTTCAATAAAAAAAAAGACATCCCTCATACCCTCTACATTTAAGTCATTAGAATAATTCTGGAAATTGTTCTTAAGCATTTCACAACATATTATTACCAATAACATTACACTTGTTAGAAGGTTAAATGCTGAAAACATTTTAGTCATTGCAGTAGCACGTTATTTTTAACAAGAATTAACGACACATGTAAGCATTAGATTGGACAGCTGAGTGGTTTAACAATACATATAAACTGAGTCTTCATAGTAGATAGAAGGGTTCAGGTGAGGAGGTTTTAAATACCATGTTTCCTCCCCCTGCAGGGAGCCCTTCAGTGTCAGAACTACACTTAGTTTTCTGTGTAATTCTAATACCCATGGGCTTAGGATTCTCAAGTAGCATGGCTGCATGGGCCAGGACCAGAGTCAACTGACCTTATTTTCCCCAATTTCTAGTGTTTGTGGCACAGGCAAGAGAAAGTTATTATCATTACCTAATTGTGGCTTGAAGGCAGCTGGCCCCTTTATCTGGAATTAATGCTGATTTAGTCCTTGAGTCCACCATTTTTGTCATCCTTTAAGTGTTCAGTCATATCTACAGTGGTGAAGGTATATTTTGTCCCTTTGGACAGAGGAAAGGGGCCAATGTAGTTTACTTGCCACCAGGTGACAGGAATCTGCTGTCCTCGGTGCCCAGTGTTCTGGCGCAGCCATTCAGCTACTTCGTGCATCATTGGTGTTAGGCTGTGGAATTTTGCTAGGGCATTCACTTCTATGTTACTTGGTAAATTTGTGGGCAGAGACATGAAAAACGGTTACCTTATATTTGTGGCAGGCAGTCCAGATGTTTTCCCACCAAACGGTGTCAGTACTGGGCTGGACAGTCACTCACAGCTGTCTAGGTAGCAGGTTGCCCATGTGCCAGTCCATTCAGAGTCAGGTATATTTCCTTGTCCATCACTGGTGGGCATTGGAGGAGCTACCTTGGGAGATCATAAGGAAACTGGACATGCTGCTCTTTCACATAGCAGGCTGGTCCTAAAATTTCATGCACCTCTGTACTTAAGAGCTGTTGTTAAAAATGCCACATCATAGGAGGTAGACTTTCCAGTCTGTCATTGTGCTCACCTGAGCACTCCCCAAGTGGGGCTCATTTTTGGTGTCCCATATCTGCATATTTATATGGGTATGGTCTTCTGTAAGGTCACTGGGCACCTGAGTTAGACCTTCAGCACTTGTAACAGAGGATTACAAACTGTGCACAGTTGCTCTTCTAAAGGGCTGTATCTGAGTCCTCTGCCCTTCCATAGTTGGGACCAGAATCTAATAGGTACACATTTAGCTTGTTGCCTTTCCCACAAACCCCACCCAAAGCCAATATCGGGACTGGCCACATCTAAATCACAGGGTATATTGGGGTCCACCACCCTTAAAGTCTGTGCTTGCATCATGGTTCACTTAATCTTTTTAAAAACAGCCTGCTGTGGAAAACCCCATTCCCACATTTTTCCTTTTTTAATTAGGGTATACAAAGTTTTTAAAATTCATACTACATAGAGTATAAACAATTTCCAATAACTTAACAACCCAAGAAAAGCCATCAGCTGTTCAGAAGTAAGCAATTTGGGATAACTTTACATTTTAACAACAACAGCAGAAGGAATAGCTTTAGTTTTACCTAACCAGACAGTACCCAGGAACTTGATAGAGTAGTCAGGCTCCTCTGGAGGTTTCCGTATTTGAAGGTATCCTTGTGGAAACACAGCAAATGTCCATTGTTGTTCCCTCATGTGAAGCCTAACACAGGTTGACTGGAAAAAATCTAAAAATATTCTCAATAACATATTAGCAGATTTAACACAAAGTTAAACAGGAGCAACCAGTTCGCTAATGGCTGTCTAGGTTTTTGTTGATATTGGTTACTAATATCTCTTAATTCTGCTCGGGAAAACTCCCAGGATGAAATGAGCACCCTCCGGTCAGAAGCTGCTGCCACTGCCCCACCTTCCTCCCTCCTTGGGGGATCAGGTGCTGAACTTCCTCTACTTTAACCCTTTGTTGGACCAGAGGTCACGTATGCCTACTTTCTTTAGTATCGATTTCCCAGTCAGACAGGGGCTTATCATCTTTTGATGAGGAATCAACAGGGTCCCACACTTGAGGGTCCCAGTCAGGGGAAGCCAGGATACACCTAACTTGTCCTTTGGGCAGCTTATGCCCTCTTACTCTAGTGTGCTGATATGCCAATATTTCTAAACATTTACCCAGAGCATCTTTCGATTTTGCTTGTGCTAGCTTCATATCTTTTTCTAGCTTTAATTTACCTTCCAGATGGGTCACGGCCACCTTTGTTGCTAAAGCTTCCCCAGTATTGGCGCATACAGCCTCTAACAATGGCCAGCCCACTGCAGCTGCAATCTGGTGGCCCTTTTTTCCTTTCTGAATCCCCAGTGGTCATGTGGCCTGATACAGGACAACTATTTGTCCAGCTAGAGAGTTATAAACATTTCTATACTCTTGGCAGATTCCACTCATCTAGGAGGGTAGCCACCCCTCCCCACATAGACATCCATTCAACTGGATGCCCCGCCCGGGGCCTTCTCCTTTCCTCTCCCCACGTTCATCACATCAGTGCCCGAGATCTCCTCAGTCTCTAGCTGGCGGCTGTTTGATTCTCCTGGATGGCTCGCCAATTGTTGCAGCCCAAGAGGGCCATGCCAGTCCAGAGGCCAAAGAAGACAACAAGCATTTTCTGATACATAAACTTTTATTCAGGGCTTGCTTACAGGGTGACAAGTCATGGAGAGATCATGACAGCTTCGGGCATCACATTCGCAGGAAAGTGACCATGTGATACAAGAAGACAGAAAGCCTTTTATAAGGGCTTAAGATACAGGCCTTCCTAAGGGTAGGGGGAGCATAGATGCAGGAACAGATTACTCTGACCTGGGGCATGGTGCGGGAAGGACTAAAATAACACTTGAACAATTACATTGTGCTCTTTTTGTGAGACTAAGAGCCTCTCACTTCCTGCCTCCTTTCTATAAAGTTACGTTTTAAGGTCAGTTTACCCTTTTTCTCTTTACTGGCTTACAAAGACAATAGGTTAAATATTTAGCTGCCTAGGTCACGCAGACTGCTGTGCACCAAAGATCTGCAGGCCTGTTTTGCTCAGGCCATGGGTTGCCACAGTATACGTTGATTGGGATGTTATACTTTTCCATTCTGATAAACTACATTCACCAGTCTAAAACTGGTTTATCAGCAGGTGTTCCTTATCTGCATTACTGTAAGGTGTTCTTCATTTTTCCAGCAAGTTCCTGCAGGTCAATTGTTTCTTTTCATTTAGTAAAACCTTTCTTAGGAAGGGGTGTTTCCTGGCAACAACTGCTATGGGTGGTCATTTTATTTTATTTAAAACTGCAAAATATGTTGACTTATGGTGGAATGAATTATCCTCTCGTTCCTTCAAGTATCATTTAAAACCCCAGTTTAAAAACTTTTAAAAAGTATAATATTGCATAATCAAAAGGGCAAAATTGTAAATAAGAATTTTTAAATAAAGAGCAAATCTAAGTGAGCCCCCAGATAGGAAACCCTACCAGTGATCTGAAGGTGCCTTTGTGCTTGCTTTCAGTAACTACTTCCTCACCCAAAGGTAACTATTGTTTTTTACCACAATAGGAAAATCTGTTTTTGACTTTTTTTTTTTTTTTTTTTTTATTCTTTATCATAATTTATTAGCATCTTCCTACTACTCTTCACTGGAAGCAGTACAGTGTTCTTGCTTCTGGAGTTTCAAAATAGTCGTTTCAGACAATTCCTGTCTGTTTAATCTGTCTTTATTTTTTATGCCACTCTAAACCACTGTGTGTCCTATCCTTTTGGTCTGAAGAACTCTCTTTATTGTTGCTTGTAGGTAGATCAGATGAGCTCCCTCAGCTTTTGTTATCTGGAAATGTCTTAATCTCTCCATCATTTTAGAAAGAAAGTCTCACCAGTGTATAAAATTCTTGGCTGGCAATTGTTTACTTTCAACATTTTAAGTATTCCAACCCACTGCTTTCTTGCCCCCATGGTTACTGATTAGAAATCAGCCCTTAATCTAATTGGTACTCTCTTGTACATAGCACATTTCTCTTCTCTTTCAGCTTTCAGAACTCTCTCCTTGTCCTTTGTCTTTGACAGTTTGATCATTATGTGATGGGGCATCTTTTTCTTCAAGTTTTTCCTGTTTGGTGTTCTCTGAGTTTCTTGGAGGTGGCTGTTCACATCTTTTGCTGTATTTGGGAAGTTTTCTGTCATTATTTATTTGAACATTCCTTCTGTCTTTTTCTTTCTTTTCCTTCTGGAACTCCATAATGCATATTTGATGATACCTTTGGTAATACATTTGATGATGTCCTGCAGGTCTCTTAGGATATTTTCAGTTTTGTAATTATTTTTCCCTTTTGGCAGAGAGGAGTTTCCCAAGTCAGTCAGGGACCCAGAAAGGGAGTACTAGTAGGCTTCAGATTGCCCTGGGGAGGGTAGGAAGGAGGGGTCAGGAAGAGCACTTGGAGCTGGCATGGCTCCCCAAAGCCAGACTTTCTTGTCTTTGCACCTGCCCAACAAATGCAGCCCTTCAACTGTCCCCTCAGTTCTGAGGAACTGTATCATCTTTAAGTCTTTCTGCTGGAACAAGGGCCACCCTCAGAGCCATGCCTCCAGTAATCTGAAGGACCTTATCAAAAGCAGCAATCAGTGCTCTGACCATGTATGTACTCCTGGATCTTGGGGAACTGAGCATTCATGTCCCACTCTGGTGCCAGCAAGCTGTACCGGTACCTTACTGCTTCCTGTCATGAGACTTGGGCAGAGATGACAGTTGCTGCTACATAGAGAGTGGAATTCAGTGATATATACTGTAAGTTACCAGTTTCCTCCTCCGACTCCTCCATGGATGCTGCAGTGTTCTTCTGGATTCTGGAAACTCAGAATAGTTGATTTGGACAGCCTTGCCTGTGTAATAGTTGTTCTGGTGGAGGGACTGATTCCTTGAGCTTCCTGCTCTGGTATTGTCCTACAGTCCTCTTCAGCATTCTTTATCTTTATTTTTGAAAGATATTTTTGTTGTATATAGAATTCTAGATTGATTGTTTTTTTTTCCTTTCTTTTTTTACTTAAACTTGTTGCTCTACTGTGTTATCACTTGTAATTATTTGTGACAAGAAATATGCCGTTTTCCATCTTTGTTGATTTGAATATATTGTCCCCCACCATGGCTACTTCCAAGATTTACTCTTGACCATTGTGTTTGTGTAATTTGATTATAATGTACCTTTTTTATAGTTGTCTTCATGGTTCTGGCAGTTAGATTGGAGTGCGCTGAGATTCTTGGATCCATAAAGCATTCTTCAAATTTGGAAAATGTTTAGTCATTATTCCTCCAACTGTTTTGTCTGGTCCCTCTTCTTCAGAGACTCCAATAGTAAGCCACTAAACTTTCCCCACAGATCTCTGACGCTCTCTTTTTAAAAAAACCTCTTTATTTGCATAGTTTCTACTTCTCTGTCTTCAAGTTAACCAGTCCTTTCTTCTGCCATGGCCAGTTTGTTTAATCCTATTCAGTCTAATCTCATCCTGTGTGTTTTTCATCTCAGACCTCCTAGATTTCACCTTTAAAGGTTTCATTTCAGTCTTTTATGTCTTCCATATTTCTTAATTTTTTGAACAAGTAGCATACCATTATAATATCAATGTTAATTTGTTTCTTTGCTTTTCTAACATCTTTGTCAACCTAGATGAATTGGTTTTCACCTCATTGTGCATAATAATATTATATACTTCTTTGAATGTCTTATTTTTTTTTAAAATTGGATGTCACACATTTTGGATTTTATCTTTTTGCCTGGCTATTTCACCTTTGCTGGTAATTTTTGTATTCCTATAAATATTTTGAGCTTTATTCTGTGACTTAGTCAAGTTATCTGAAAGTAGTTTGATCCATTTTCATCTTGCTTCTAAGAATTGTTAAGTGCTCAGTCTTGGGCTATTATTTCCCACTACTTAGGCAAGACCTTTTGGAGTACATTAGCCAGTGTTCTTTGAATTGTGAGTTTTTGCAGTCCGGCTGGTTGAAACAGGCACTAATCCTGGCCCTTTGAGAATATAAGGCACTGTTCCCTGTAGTCTTTTCAGGTTGTTCTTTCCCTGGCCTCAGGTAGTTTTCTTACTTGTATCCTACAGTCATTACTCATCTGAATTCTTAAGGAGACCCTTTGCAGATCTCTGAATTTCTGATTCTGTACAGCTATCTTTTCTCTAGTATGATGTCCTATGAACTCTAGACCCCTTTGTTTCCCAAGGCTCTCAGTTCTATCTCCTCAACTCAGAGAGCTCACCAGTCTTTATCTGTTTTCTTCCTCGTTCCTTTAGTGCCTGAAAACTCTTTAAAGGTAGTAGGCTGAGACTATCACAGGGGTCATACCCTTTGCTTCCCGTCTCTCATGGCTCCCTGTCCTTTGCTGAAACCATTATTTTATATATTTGCTTGTTTTGTTGTTTTATTTTTATTCATGATGACCATGTGCCTGGACTCCTCTGTCAGATGGCAAGGCACATGGCAGTGTCTGCTGGTCTTTCCCTTCTCTTCTGGGCTTTGTTGCTTTCAGCTTCTTCCTTCAGTAGCTTCCTCTGTTTCTGTGGCTTTCTCAGCTTGTATCTTTTCTCTATGTCTTCTGTGTCTTTCTGTTTCTGTCTCTCTGTTTTTTTTAAATCAAGGACTCTTACTTCATTAGGCAAGCTATAAGACTTGAATGCTTATATGTGTTTGATGTGTCAGTGTTAGATCTATTGTGATGACAGTAATTTCTATGTATTTTTTGGTTAATCATCAAATCCAGTTTCTTCAGCACTTACCTGTTTTTACCCAGTGTTCTGAAGCATATGAAATTAATTATTGCACTTTTGAAGTAGTTTTCTCCCTGACTTGAAGGCCATTGCATGTTCGGCTTTCCTTTGTACTTTTGGCTCTTCTTTCCCGGAATGATCTTTGTCTTAACCTTCTTTTAACTTTTTTTAAATACATTTTTATTGTGATTAACATATATATAGAACAGTGATACTTTTCAAAGAACAATTTAACAAGTAGTGGGAGACCAAATTTCAAAGAATGCTATGGGTTACAGTTACACAGTTTCAATTATTTCCTTATTGTGAGATGTATACAGAAATGTGATAACTTTTTTTTTTTAATCTTCATTTTATTGAGATATATTCACATACCACGCAGTCATACAAAACAAATCGTACTTTCGATTGTTTACAGTACCATTACATAGTGGTGCATTCATCACCCAAATCAATCCCTGACACCTTCATTAGCACACACACAAAAATAACAAGAATAATAATTAGAGTGAAAAAGAGCAATTGAAGTAAAAAAGAACACTGGGTACCTTTGTCTGTTTGTTTCCTTCCCCTATTTTTCTACTCATCCATCCATAAACTAGACAAAGTGGAGTGTGGTCCTTATGGCTTTCCCAATCCCATTGTCACCCCTCATAAGCTACATTTTTATACAACTGTCTTCGAGATTCATGGGTTCTGGGTTGTAGTTTGATAGTTTCAGGTATCCACCACCAGCTACCCCAATTCTTTAGAACCTAAAAAGGGTTGTCTAAAGTGTGCATAAGAGTGCCCACCAGAGTGACCTCTCGGCTCCTTTTGGAATCTCTCTGCCACTGAAGCTTATTTCATTTCCTTTCACATCCCCCTTTTGGTCAAGAAGATGTTCTCCGTCCCACGATGCCGGGTCTACATTCCTCCCCGGGAGTCATATTCCACGTTGCCAGGGAGATTCACTCCCCTGGGTGTCTGATCCCACGTAGGGGGGAGGGCAGTGATTTCACCTTTCAAGTTGGCTTAGCCAGAGAAAGAGGGCCACATGTGATAGATAACTTTTAAAGTACAATTTTACAAGTGGGTATATAGGTAGTTTCAAAGAATCTTTGGGTTACATTTGCATAGTTTCAGTTATTTCCTCACTGAAATACAAGGTAATATAGATATATAAGAAGAGTGAGAACTTTCAAAGTACAATTTAACGAGTAGCTATAAAAATTTCAAAGAATGTTATAGGTTACAGATCTGCCATTTCAGTTATTTCCTTCTAGCTGTTCTGATACCTAGCATCTAAAAATAAAGAACACATATTTACATAAAGATTCAGTATTTGTAATCCTTTGTTAAATCCTGTCTTGTCTGTTGTTATCCCTTTGTTTCGTGTCTTAACCTTCTTAATTGTGGTTATTCCTCATTGTTGATTCCACCTGGTCTTGGATTTTATTTAGTTTTAAGCTTTGCTACAAAGTTTTAAGCTTCGCTTCATCATATACGTTTTCTTCATTCAAGCCAATCCTAACTCATCATAAGGTCCACACTTATTATTTTCTTTATGTTTGACTTCTGAAAGACCCTTTAAATTTTTTCTTTTTATTCAAGTAGCTAACTTTCTGAATTTCATATCATAGAAGGGATATTAATCAATGTCATACAGAGAAAGGGAATTTGTATATTGGACTATAAGATATACAAGATTAAGCAAATGGAGATATTTTTATTTATATCTAGGAACCTTTTCTCTGCTAGTGTGGATTGTGAATCTGCAAATTGCGATCACATTCATCACATTCATAGGCTATTAAAATGTTTTTCTTTCACTTAATTTTTTTCCATTTGGCCAAAAGGTTTATAGATGAATAATTCATCCCCTGTCAAATAACAGTCTTATGTGACACTGTTTTTTTTTTTTTTTTTTTTTTTTTGGCATGATTGTATGATATAGTTTATATGAAATACCTATAATAAGCAAACTTCATAGCAACAGTTGTAGATTAAAGGTTATCAGTGACCAAGGCAGCAGGAGGTAGGGGAGTGGAGGGTGTGGGGAAGGGAAATTATTGTTTAATGGGTGCAGAGTTTCTCTTTGAGGTGATGAAAAAGTTGAGGTAATGGGTGTTAGTGATGGTAGCACAATATTGCAAATAGAATCAATGCCAATAAATGGTATATTTGAAAGTGATTAAAATGAGAAATTTTGAGTTGACTGTTTGGTACTAAAGTAAAAAAATACATATATTAGAGTGAAGAAATAGTTCTATTTCCCTTTTCAATTTTCTACCCCTCTTCCCAAGAGATAATTAACATTACCAGTTCCTTGAGCAACTTGGAGAGAAATTTTAGACATAAACAGGTCTCTGTTATTGTGTTTTGTGTCCTTTCCCCATATAAATGGTAGCACATGCTACCTGAGTTAGAATACTTTCTGTCCATCCTTATTGCAATTATTCAATCCACTGTTGAAGAGTACAGGTCTGTAACTTTGTAGGAAGTCACTCAATTTTGCTTGTCTGCTGTTTCCTTATGATTAAATTAAGCATGAGCACTTTCAGCAGTAAAATCATAGAAGAGATATTGTGTCTTAGATGCTACATTTCAGGTGGCACCTCATGTCAATCTGTATTATTGTTGGTAAAGTGAATATCATGCACTTGGTTAAGGTGGAATCTGTCAGGTTTTTCCATTGCGAATTTATCAGTTTTCCTTTTTAAATTAATAAGTAATCTGTGGGTGGATTCTTTAAGACAATATATATCTTGTTCTTCATAAAACAGTCACTTTGAAATTTTTACATACATTGATGTTTTTTGCCTGAATCAGTTATTACTGTGATGATTATGAAATGATATGTATTCATTTTATTTTCATTGTCCTCAGCTCTGCTGAACTCTGGATCCAGGCTGGGTCAGTAGTGCTGTGGAGTGCCTCTTGGACACATCTCTGTTGCCTGAAGTCTTGCTTAACGTTTCCAGAATGTTCAGCTTGCAGTCTCAGAGGAAGGGTACATTCCCAGAAAGAGTGAGAAATATTTGGGGCTCAGGATAACCATATCAGATACACTGAACTAGTACCATGCCCCCTTATTCTGGTTCCAAAGAAATAAAACAGTTGCTAGTGAGGTTGGTGATACTTTGTGTCGCTTCTATGCCTTGAACGCTCTCATCTCAGAGATTTTGTCCCTTCTCTTGTATATGCTCTAAGATCTCATCAGGTTCTCTTTTTCTCTGGACAAATAATCTAAATCTTCAGTTTTGAAAACCAACTTGGACTCTTGACTCTGGAACCTCAACTTCTTTAGCAGGTTGTTCTCTGGAATCAATCCCAGGGTATGGGTTGTTCTTGAATGTCTTGGTGAGAGTGCATAGTTGGGAAGAGGTATAGCAGGTATGGCACCGTCTATCTAGAGTAGCTTGAATCTCCGCAGGGAGGTCTTGCCTGTGAGCTTGGCTCGATTCCAATGCCTGCTCAGGTTCTGTTCTCTGGAATGACTGTCAAGCTCTTCAATTCTGAAACCAAATCTGGATTCTCAACTTTTCAGCGTTAATTTCTATAGCAAGTTTTTGGTTGGTAGCTTAACCTGGGTAAGGTTTTCGGTTGACAGTGTTGATGAGGATTTTCAGCCAGTCGGCTGTGAATTTGGTGTGACTGTGCCTTTGAAGTGTAGGGATCATGTTGTTTGCAGAGTTGTTGTGGGCCATGTTGAAAGAGATTCCTGGTTGTTGAAACATGTGCCTAGGTGTCGACACTAGTTTTCATAGAGGGCATTGCTCCCCTCTATGCAAGATATTCCATTATGTCATATTTTTAATTCATTTATGATAACAATTTATGCTTTCTTTACATTTAATATATGAGCTTCAATATTCAGTTGAATTTAAGCTTTAAAATATTACCTACATTTAAATGACTTCTCTTCTACAGTTTTTCTTTTACCATTTAAGTCTCCAGCTGTTCTTAAGATGGAAAGGGAAGGAACTTAGATCCAATCTAAAAGTTTTCTAGAATAAATGATAAAGTATTTGAATTTCAATGACATTTCATTTAAGAAGGAAGCAGAGTAGGGGTAATCATGAAAAATTTCTTAAGCATAGAAAATTGAAAGACAATTATGGGAACTACTTTTTAATATTTGTCTTATATTATTGCATGCTGACCTGTAACAAACTAAGACAGGCTTTTTTAGCTTAGGCAAAACTGACATTTTTCAAGAGTTGGTTCTTTGTTACTAAGAGCATGGCTTGTGCAGGTTTATCAGCATCCTTAGCCTCTTCCTTCTGGGCAATAATAGCAACCTTTCCAATTTTGGCAGTCAAAAATATCTCGAGGTATTGCCAAATGCCCTCCCTCACCAGAGGTGTAAGTCCTTTCCTCCTCCTCAGTTCACTTACATCCACCGTGAGAGGAGTAAGATCTGGAGAAATTACAGTAAAATCTGCTATAAGTGGATATTACATGGGCATGTTTAAAAGAAAATGAAAGTAACATATAAACAACTCTTATTCAACCCCAGAAATTTTGTTGCTTTGTAGAATGTTTGCCTGGATTTTTTCCTACGGTAATTACGTATCTTCTGTCTGCCTTTTATATTAGCCTTGAGACTGAAAGTAGCATTATGAAAAAAAAGTTTGTTAGGAGCATTAGGGAACTATTCTCATTTATTTTCCTTTGAATGAAGTTAAAGTATCTAATATCAGAATTTATAATATTTTAAGTAGATTTACAAAATTTCACTATGAAAAAGCTGACATGTAAGTTTCATGGAAACATTCTTTATTTTATCTTCTGTCCATTTCCAGAATATTGTCAACATTATCTTTGTTATTAAACATACCACTGTGTTTAAAAGTGATTTTTTGTGGGAAAGAATTAAGAATTTGGTAATTAAAACTGAATTTCTGAGTAGATGTGTTTTAAATTCTAGTTCTTTTTTTCAATGTTTCATGAGTGGTCTTGATTTTACTGATTTTCCGTTGCATACAATTTCATAAAAGAATGAAAAGATTGGCTAATATGATAATGACAGTGGCATGAAAGTATTAGTAGAATGTATAGGATGGGCCATTATCTGTTTGTTTAAATTATCACAAAATGGGTTGTGTGTGTATTATATATTGAATTTTGTTTTACAGTGAAAACTCATTTGCCCATACATTGAATACTTAGGATGCTATAAGAAGTTAGCACAGAAGATGAGGGATCAGAAGTTTCTAAACAATTTACTGTCAAAGTGAAGAAAATGACTATTAGGGATTTATTTCTAATGTCCATATTAGCTTTAAAAAATAAAATTAACTGTTTTATCAATGAAAACTTAAAAATTGTCTTACTGTAGCCCAGTGGTGTTAAAATATTAATTCTCTAATTTTATACAGCACTGCAATAAATTATGTATTTTGTACTCATACTATCTGCCAGGTAAAATCCATATGCGTTAAATATATAAGATTTGGAAATTTCATATTCCAAAATTATAGTAAATCCTGGAATTTCAGAGTCTGGTTTCTGTTAATTATAGGAAAGCTGAATGATTTTTTCTTTTGATTGTGATTTGGTATGTATGCAGTGTTGAATAGCGAAGAGTAGAATAGAAACTAGAAACAATCTTCCTATTAATGTTACTGTAAAGATAGTTGGATTATCTCAGAATATTCTGGTTTATGGGAATTCTTTAAACTTGTTGTGAATTTATATATGTGCTATCAGCATATAAAATGTTCTCTTCATCAAAGCAGTCTTTTACAGAAGAGGAAAAAAAAGGCCTTTTAAGTAGGTACTCTGTCATACAACACATTTTCTCATCCCCACAAAATATCCTGATGGGTAATGAAAGAATATTAATGATAATGAGAAATCATCCTAATTACTTTCTTTTTGGGGTTATTTGACTTCAGTTGCTTTTTAGGAGACACCACACCTGGAGGTGTTCTTAAAAGTTCACCCAGAGATTTAAGAAGTCACATGCATTTCTTTCTTCTTGTTCCTACTAAAAGACATGATTTATTTGTGGGGTTTGAAATTTTGACCAAATTATTGAGAAGCTTGAAGAGTTTTCTTATCCAAAGTCATGGCAAAAACAAACAAACAAAAAATGATTAAGTTGCTAATGTTTGCCTAGCTCTAATATTTAGATGGTATTTTCTAATTTTATTATTATTTTACCAGCACTTTTGAGTCTTATTAAAACTAAGATTTATTCAAGTTTCTCAAGATCCTCCCGTATTATTGACTTCATTCTCTAGAACATGGTTTCTTCTAATGTCTTAATATGGTCTCTAATCATTCCCTCTTTCTGTGGTCTGCAGTTGAGATAAGAGTTCTTTTAAAAGTTTTTTTTATCCTTGTTGTAAGACAGGTTGTGGTAATCTAGAATTTCATTTAGTTTCTGGTAAACAATAGCTAACTAGAACCAGCTAGTATTCTTATTCTCTGTCCATTAGAAAATGTATTGTCAGTCACATATAGTTTCAGATTTTCTAGAAGTAATATTAAAAATGGTAAAAGGAATCACATGAAATTAGTTTTAACAATATACTTTATTTAACCTAATGTACTCAAAATATTATTTCAGCTTGATTAATGTAAAATGATTAGTAATATATTTGAAACTTTTTTTTTTTGGAATCTGCTGTTTTTTTTTTATACATTTTAAGTGTTTAAAACCCAAGTCACTTGTGGTTATTGTCTTCTGTACTAGAAAGCATAGATTGAGTGATTCTGTGAATTTGTATCTAATTCAGTAAAGATATATGTGCTTGTAGGGCAGATAGATAAAATTTGTAATTGAGAGTAGTTCTATTACATGAATAAAGAGCAAAGTAATGATGTAGGTTTTCAATTTATAATTATCAAAAAGCTCCTATATTGCTATCTTTTTTGGCAGGTATTATTCCAATTTTTTTTAAAACTGGGAAAGCACTGACTTTATGACTGTTGGATCCATTAATACATACTTAGAGATGTTGTTGCTTCTCAGTAATGTTTAATGAATCCTTAAGCCTGTGGTAGAAGTGGTATATATTGGTTCCCTTGATTTCTTGGACAATCACATACAGTTCAAATGCATTCGATCAGAAAGGATATATAGGGCTTTGCCTTTTTCTTAATGCTTATTTTTTTTATTTCTAGGCTGTTCGCTACTACGAATCTTTAATTTTAAAAGCTGAAGGAAAAGTGGAGTCTGATTTCTTTTGTCAGTTAGGTCACTTCAACCTCTTGTTGGAAGATTATCCAAAAGGTAATGCATTTCTCTTTTAAAATTTCTGCCTGGTTTAAGTTTGCATTCTGTGAATTATAATTGTTTTTACTTTTTACTTGTGGACACTTAATACCATTTTTATCTTCTTTTATTAAGCCCTCAAACATCATAAACAGACAACAAGAATAAATAGGAGATGGAAATGTGACAATTTACGTTAACTCCTTAACATTTTTTAAATGCGATTTTATTGAGATATATTCACATACCATGCAGTCATCCCAAGTGTACAATCAATTGTTCTCAGTGTTCATTACATAGTTGTGCATTCATTCATCACCTCAATCAAGTTTTTGAACATCTTCACTACTCCAAAAAATAAGAATAAGAATAAAAATAAAAGTAAAAAAGAACACCCAAAATGTTGCATACTCCATTTCCCTCCCTATTTTTCATTTACTTTTTGTCCCCCTTTTTTCTACTGGTTTGTCCATAAAGTGCATGAAGGGAGTGGGAGCTACAAAGTTTTCACAGTCACACTTACATGCCATATAGTTATATGATAGTCTTCAAGAATCAAGAATACTGGATTGCAGTTCAATAGTTTCAGGTACTTCTTTCTAGCTATTGTAGTATACTAAAAACTAATTAGACTTCAGTTAGAGATATGAATGAAATGGACTTGAGCAGAACTCAGGTAAACCAGACTAAAGAGGAAAATATGATACTGACTGTGTTTTAAACCCTCCACTTCTGTGTGAGACCAAAGGAAGAGATGTTTATTTGTTGCAAAATCTATATTGTTCCCTGTAGCAGTTCTTAACTCATAACAACTTAGATGTGCAGTTATTGTGTTTGGCCTTGTGAAAAAGCCCTGTGTTTAAAACCTTATCACATTAGAAAGAACCAGTGATATCTTTGTGTGTGTGTGTATGTGTGTATACACACAAATGTGGGCAATTTGGAAGGCGTATTACAAACTCAGATCTTTCTTTATTCTTTATTCTTTCTGAAATTTTCCATGTGAATAAAAAAAATTGAAAATTTATAGCCGTGTGATCTAAAATGAAGTAGTACAGATAACCTCTGGCTCTGAGCCTTGAATAAAACATTTTTTGTTTATTTGTGTATTTTTTCTTCTCAGATGTAGGTTCTTTTAGATGTGTTTGTTTTATATACCAAGCTGGTGAACACAACCATTACTTATTTAGATAGTTAAAATCACCCTAACATGCTTCCTCTTCCATAGTAAACTAAAACTCCATACCAAAGAAAACCTATCTCTATCGACTATTCTAACTTTTTGATGATGATAAAAATCTTAGTGGGGAATAGATGGATATGTTTATGATTATTTTCAGCAAATATGTTCAGTGTAGAGAATGATTGGCCAATTGTTTCAGCACTACATTGTCACGTTCATTGGTCCTTTGATCGCAAGTTTCTTGTCTTTTTTTTGTTAGGTCAAGCCAACACTTTTTTAAAGAATTACAGTTTTGATTTGCGACAGTATAGCCTGCTTTTCTCTGATCATAACTCTCGTATTAAGTAATGTTTCCCTTTAATATATTATTTAACCTCACTGAATTTGTTTCCTAATCTGTAAAATGGGTAGTAGTAACATAAGGGTTTTATGTTTTATCAGATCTTTTAGTTGATAAAATGAGTTGCAGTTTCTTTACTTCAACAGTGTAACTTTCACTAATTAATGATTATTTATAATCCCATAAGGTATTAATTTTTAGTTAAAGCTAATAACATTTTAAAAGAAGCTATTAGATGAAATAGATTTTTTTATAATGCATTTAGGGTTTTTTTCATATAGTTTCATATATAAACTTGAGAGCAAATAAATACCTTGTTAAGTGTTGAATTATGTACCTTACAGAATATGCTCATTATTAGTTAAGATGTGCATAGTTGAATTAGGGAAGGCACTAATCCAACATATCTGAAGTCTTTATAAACAAAGGAAATTTGGACTTGGAAAGCCATGGGAGAATCAAGAAACTGGAGGTCAGCAGAACTCAGAAGAGAGAGAAGACACTGCCATAAGCATTTACACGTGACAGAAAAGCCAAGGAACCCCAAAGCCTGTCAGTCAGCTAGAAGATACTAGCCTCTGGAGAGAGCAAGCCTTTCTAGCCTCTGAAACAAATAAATCCCTGTTGTTAAGCCAACCCATTGTATGGTTTTTGTTTTAGCAGCTGGGAAATGAAAACAGTTTTTGGTACTGTAAGCTATGAGAACTACCTAAAAGTGTTAGAATTGGCTTTGGAATTGGGTAATGGGTAGAAGCTCGAGTTGTGAGGTGCTAGATAGAAGAAGCCTGAACTGCTTGAAAGGCTTGTCAGCAGAAATATGGATGTTAAAGGTATTTTCATCGAGGACTTAGAAGGAAGTGGTGAATGTGTGACTGGAAAGTAGAAGAGAAGTAATTCTTTTTATAAAGTCACAGAGAACTTGGAGAAATTATATTCTGATATTAGATGGAAGGGAGAACTTGAAAGCAGTGAACCTAGACATTTAGATGAGGAGAAATCCAAGCTAGGTTTGGAAAGTGCAGCCTGACCTCTCCTTGCAGCTTATAGTAAAAGGTGAGAGGAAGTGGAGAAGAAGAGAATTAAACTCTTAAGCACAAAGGAATCAGCAGTTGATGGTTTTGAAAATTCTCAGCCCAGCCACATAGTATGCTCTGGGACTAGGGCCAGAAGTAGCTCTTACCTATGATTTGTCTGAACTTTTGGTGAGTCCCCAGAGTACTGGACTCAATGTGAGTGTTTAAATGAACAACCTTAGCTAAGGGGGTATGGATGAATGTGGATCCAGTCAGCCATTACAGTGAAAGTCAGGATGGGAAGGATCTATGAAGGATTTGTGGAAATTTCTATTTGCTGATGGTTTGTACCTGCTTGAACTGTATGTAATTGCAGAATTTGTCTGTTCCTGGACCACTCCCAGCCTGGACTGAAAGAGTCAAAGAAGGGATTAATTGAAGAAGCATGACTTAAAGAGCAGAGCTATGAAAGCAAAGGTCTGGACTGAAAAGATCAACTCAGGTCAAGAGAGTAGACCCACCAATATTCGTAGAAAGGATGGGTCTACTCCAGTGCTTGTAAGTGATAGGCCTTGTGCCCCATGTTTCAAGGAGAGTGCTGCCACCCCAGTACTTAAGAGTTGATTGGACATGTGCCCAGGCATTTGCCTTTGAGCCTGGCTACCATCCCAGTCCTGTGACCTGGAGTTTCCTGAAAGCATACCCATCTTCCCAGTGTTTGGAAAGAATGGGGCCTTAACCCAGTGTAAGGGAAGAACATGGCCACTGTGCTAAGAGCTTGGAAGGGGTGGTCTGCCACTCCATAAGCCCAGAGGACAAAGAATCAAGCCACAGATGACTGTTAGACCTTGAAATCAAATGGAAGTTGCCTTAGGTTTTAGAATTGTTTGGGTGCTTTCCTTTAAATTCTCCCTCTCGGAATGGGACCATTTATCCTTTGCCTGCCCCACTACTGTGAATATTGGGAAGCAAATAATTTTCAGGGTTTCACAGAAAGAAAGGAATATTGCTCCAGGATGGATTATACCCATAAAGTATTTGGTTAAGGGACTTTGTATTTAGCATTGCTCTAATGGGATGTTGGGAGGGAATGAATGTATTTTGCAATGGGAGGAACATGTCTTTTTGGGGCCCAGACTTCACTTTCGGGATTTAATTGTGAGCCCCACAAAAATATGTTCTTCATCTTAATCCATTTGTTTAGGTGTGAACGCATTTTTAAATAGGATCTTTGAAGATGTTATAAATTAAGGTGTGTCCAGATTAAATGAGGATGAGCCATAATCAGATAGGGCTGAAGTCATTCATTATAAGAAGCACAAGAAATTGGACATCGGAAGAGAAACCATGGAAGAAGCAAAAACTAGCAGTCAGCAAAAGTGTAAGAAAAGATTCTACCACGTGCATTTCCATTTTCCAATCCAAAGATTGTAGGTCAGCCAAAAGATACCAAACCTTTGAGGAAGGAAGCTTCCTAGCCTTTGAAGCCTTGGGCCAATAAATTCCTTTTGTTAAGGCAACCCTTTGTAGGGCATTCTTTTTGCAGGCAGGAAATTAAAAGAGACCTGGAAATGAAAATTAGATTTTTATAGGGATTGTTTTTATTACTTAGAAATTATTTAATGATGTGTATTTTTAATTTCTTAAAACTTTTAACTCTGAGGATTTCAGTAAATTTGCTATTTAAAAAGAAGGGAAGATGCCAAAGTTTGTCTCTGAAGGTAATAAAGAGTCCAGGAAGGTTTGTTTTGTGGTTTTTTTATTTGTCTGTGTTTTCTTGTTTCGAGTAGTTGTTTGTGTGGTAAGTTAAAACGATTGGGAATAATCCGGTAAGAACAGAGAAGAGAAGCATACGCCAGGCATTACAGTTCTTGTTAAGATGTACTTTGAGTTCCGTACTGTCAGGAAATAACTGTTTGACCGGTAAAAATTAGCCTGTTCATTTGTTGTAGAGAAAAAGGAAAATCTTTAGAGCCCTGTGTCTAATTATATTTCATGGTTTGAATTATGAATTCCCTAGAATACCAGCCAGTGATAAATTTTCTTTCCCCTCCTTTTTTGAATGATTCATTTATTTTATTTCCTGTCCAAAACATTGACTTTGATTATTTTGATTCCTGGGTTGTTAGTAACTTAGAGTAAATACCATTCCAAGATTTATGTCAGACTTGATGAATTTTGTTTGTCTTCTTTTGTCTTGTGTGAAAGGGCAATGCTCTGTGCTAGTCCATTATAATTTAACAACATAAAATGTTTCTTCCCAATAATAGGTCTTTGAGTTTTGCCTTTCAAATCAGTTTTTAAAAAAATTTTTTTATTTTCTATTTTTTAATTGAGATTGTTCACAAACCATTCAGTTATCCAAAGATCAAAATGTACGTTCAGTTGCCCATACAGCTGTGTATCCATCACCACAATTTTTTTCTCAAATTTTAGAACATTTTCATTACTTCAGAAAAGAAATAAAGACACATGTAAGAAAGCAAACTCAAATCCTCCCGTACCCCTCTCCACCCCCCCTGTCCATTATTGATTCATAGTTTTGGTATAGTACATTTGTTACTGTTGATGAAAGAATGTTAAAATACTACTATTTGTAGTATATAGTTTGCAATAGGTATATTTTTCCCTATATGCCCCTCTATTATTAATTCTAGTTATAGTGTCACACATTTGCTCTAGTTCATGAGAGAGATTTCTGATATTTGTACAGTTAATCCTGGACATTGTCCACCACAAGATTCACTGTTTTATATGTTCCCATCTTTTAACCTCCAATTTTCCTTCTGGTGACATACGTGACTCTGAGGTTCCCTTTCCACCACATTCACAGACCATTCTGCACTGTGGTCATTCTCACATCACCTCTGTCCACTTCCAAACATTTTAAGTTCACCCTAATTGAACATTCTGCTCATAATGAATAAGCCACTGCTCCCCGTTCTTTAGCTCCGTTCTATATCCTGATAACTTATATTTCATGTCTGTGAGTTTACATATTATAACTAGTTCATATCAGTGATACCCTGGACTATTTGTCCTTATGAGTCTGGCTTATTTTACTCAATATAGTGCCCTCAGGTTTTCTGCATTAACCCATTTTTTTCCAAGATGGTTTTATTCATACACCATACATTCTGTCCTGAGTAAATAATCGATGGTTCCCTGTATAGTCATGTATTTATGTGTTCACCACTATCATCACTATCTGTATAATGACATCTCCATTTCTTCCACAAAGAAGGAGAAGAGTCAAAGAAGGTAGAGGGACAAAAGAAAAAAAAGAAAAAGAAAAAAATACGTGACAGCTAGGAAGAGACAAAAGGAAGGATGGCATTAAACCCAAGTAGAATAAAGAGTCAGACAACATCACCAATGCCAAAAGTCCAAAACCCCTCCCTTGTGCGCCGCCCCCCCATATGCATTGAGCTTTGGTATATTGCCTTTGTTACATTAAAGGAAGCATAATACAATGATTCTGTTAATTACAGTCTCCAGTTTGCATTGATTGTATTTTTCGCCCAATCCCACCCTATTTTTTAACACCTTGTAATGCTGACATTCATTTGTTCTCCCTCATGTAAAAACATATTTGTACTTTTTATCAGAATCATTGAACACCCTAGGTGTCACTGAGTTTTACAGTCCCAGTCTTTACCTTTTGTCTTTCCTTCTGGTCTCCCACGTGTTCCTAACCTTCCTCTTTCAACCATGCTCACAGTCATCTTTGTTCAGTGTACTTACATTGCTGTGCTGCTATCTCCCAAAATTGTGTTCCAAACCTCTCACTTCTGTCTTTTCCTTTCTGTCTCTAGTGCTCCCTTTAGTGTTTCCTGTAGAGCAGGTATCTTTTCACAAACTCTGTCATTGTCTGTTTGTCAGAGAATATTTTAGGCTCTTACTCATATTTGTAGGACAGTTTTGCCACATATAGGATTCTTGGCTGGTGGTTTTTCTCTTTCAGTATCTTAAATATCTCGCCCCACTTCCTTCTTGCCTCCATGGTTTCTATTGAGAAATCTGCATATAGTCTTATCAAGCTTCCTTTCTATGTGATGGATTGCTTTTCTCTTGCTCCTTTCAGGATTCTTTCTTAATCTTTGACATTTGATAATCTGATGATTAAGTGCCTTGGTGTACACCTGTTCAGATCTATTCTTTTTGGGGTACACTGTGCTTCTTGGGTCTGTAATTTTGTGTCTTTCATAAGAGATGGGAACTTTTCATTGATTATTTCCTCTATTATTGCTTCTGCCCCTTTTCCCTTCTCTTCTTCTGGGACACCCATGTCATGTAGATTTCTGTGTTTCGTGTTGTCATTCATTTCCTGGAGCTGTTGATCATATTTTTCCATTCTTTTCTGTGTCCTTTTGTGTGTAGGCTTCCAGGTTTCTTGCTCTCCAGTTTCTGGGTGTTTTTTCTGCCTCTGGAGATCTGCTGTTGTATGTCT
Source organism: Choloepus didactylus (assembly GCF_015220235.1). Taxonomy (NCBI): domain Eukaryota; kingdom Metazoa; phylum Chordata; class Mammalia; order Pilosa; family Megalonychidae; genus Choloepus; species Choloepus didactylus. Next base: position 4,397,365 of record NC_051334.1, on the reverse strand, counting down.
CCATTGTGTCTTTCATCTCTTGTATTGTGCCTTTCATTTCCATAGATTCTGCCAATTGTTTTTTCAAACTTTAGATTTCTACCTTGTGTAGAATGTGTTTTCATTATATGGTTCATCTCTTTTGCCATATCTTCCCTAAACTTTTTGCATTGATTTAGTATTAGTTGTTTCAATTCCTGTATCTCAGTTGAAGTGTAAGTTTGTTCCTTTGACTGGGCCATGACTTTGTTTTTCTTACGTTAGGTTGTAGTTTTCTGTTGTCTAGGCATCTGGTTTCGTTGGTTACGCCAATCCAGTTTTCCTAGACCAGAACGGGCTCAGGTTTCAGAAGGAGGCAGTAGTATCAGGTCTCCCTGAGGGTGTGACTTAAAAGATTGATATACCCTGCGAGGCCTCAAGCCACTGTGCTTTTCTGCCCTGCAGGTGGTGCCTGTCAGCCTGTCACTCCAGACTGGTGAAAGGAGGTGTGACCTGTGGCTGTTTCCCCCCAGGCTCTGGGGTCTGGTTCTAAATGGAGGGCGAGTAGTATAGCTTGGCACCACTTCTTTCCTCTTTGGGAAGATAAAACCCCTGGGGAGATATCAGTTGCATTCAAATAGTCTCTCTGACTCTGTTATCACCTCCCTTGTTTGGGTCAGAGCGCTGGGAATTGAAAATGGCGCTGGGAATTGAAAATGGCTGAGATTTTCTACACCGAGCCAAAAAAGAGACAGAAAGCACCCCTTCAGGGCCAGTCCACAGCTAGCCTCAGTTTCACCCGTCGGCCAGATATAGCACCTGGTCCTCTGGGCTACCCCTCCCTTCTGGAGAGGTCTTTTGGCTCTCCAAGGTCAGCTGTCACCAAAAGCTTCTGTCACCTTTTTGGGGATTTTTATCTGGTTTTGAGCAGTCCATGTTTGTTAATTAAAACCCCAGTTGGAGCTCAGCTGAGCAATAGTCACTTGCTCGGAGAGTGCTGCTCTCTAGCAGTGTGAGGCTTTGCAGTTCGGGCCATTGGGGTAGGGGTTCCCGGCTTGGGTCTGCAGTTTTTACTTACAGGTTTTATGCTGTGATCTCGGGCATTCCTCACACAGCAGGTTGATGTATGGTGTGTGGACAGTCACGTTTGTCTCTTAGCAGTTACTCCAGATTATTTACTAGTTGTTCCAGGGGTCTAACTAGCTTCCACTCCTCTCTATGCCGCCATCTTCTTCCGATTACCCCCAAATCAGTTTTTGATGTAGTTTGAGAATATAAAAATTTCCTTGTTTATAAATTCCTTGTTTCAGCTACAGACTAGTGGAGAATTTGAAAAGTACATATACTTTTTCATTATAATGGTTTGCATTTGGTTGGCTCAAAAAGATAGAATATCTACATGAAGTAGTGACTAGAATAGCTACTGAATGTGTCCCTGAGAATTAATTTTTTTTATATTCATTGTGACTTTATACTTAACTACTTACATGCAAAGGTCTGGCACATAATATGTTCATATAATTTGTATTTAAATGTCTTTAGAGGTTGTTGAGTTATGGTGTTAAAATAATCACTGTTTGCTTAAGCAACTATTATTGCATCTAATGGATTGTAATTTGTACTGATTTTAGTATTTAAACTTTGCAAAATATAGAACTAGAAACCCAGGCTTGCAAGGTAGTTATCATAATCCAGGTTTTCAGATATGCCTATATTTAATGCACTTTGAATTATGGAATTCAGGGGATAGATAACAAACACAAGTTCTCGCAACTTTGAGAATCAGAGATCTGATGGCAGAACATATGAAGGAATAAAAAGTAGCAAAGTTTTTTTTTTTTGGAGTAAATCAGTTGTAGTATACTAACAACCTTAAAGAGAATATTGTTTTTTTAGTTTTTTTTTTAGAGTTTTTTATTGTGAAATGTAACATATATACAGAGAAGTGATAACTTTCAAAGTACAACTTAAAGAGTAGTTGGCAAATTTCAGAGAACGTTATGGATTATAGTTCTACCATTTCAGTTTATTTCCTTCTAGATTTCTAATATCCTAGAGGCTAAAAAAATTATATGAATATGTAATATTAGTAATTCTTTGTTAAACTCTGTCTTGTCTGTTGCTATTCCTCCCTCTCGTTTGATCACTGTCTCAATCTTCAGCGATATCTGGGCAGTGATTACCCTAACTTTTTCATTTTGAAAAGGTGTATCTGCATCATGGGGAAGGGGAAACATCTGCTTGATGTTCTTGAGATTGTTGCCTCTGGGTTCTGGGACTTACCTGGCATAGGAAGCTCTGGAGGTTTTAAGTTTCTGAAAATTAAACTTACTGAGTGAAGCTATTCATAGCATTTCAGATAGGGACCTAGGTATTTTTTGAGATTTTCAGGACTACTGTTGATTTGGGCTTGGCATACTGTAGCCATTTGGAGTATCTAGTTGAAGGTTGCATAAGAGTGACCTCCAGGATACCTTCTTTTTTTTTTTTTTTTTTTTTAAATTCAGTTTTATTGAGATATATTCACATACCATACAGTCATCCATGGTGTACAATCAACTGTTCACAGTACCATCATCTAGTTGTGCATTCATCACCCCAATCTATTTTTTGAACATTTTCCGTATACCAGAAAAGTAAAAATAAGAATAAAAAATGAAAGTAAAAAAGAACACCCAAATCATCCCTTCCCCATTTTTCATTTAGTTTTTGTCTCCATTTTTCTACTCATCCATCCATACACTGGATAAAGGGAGTGTGATCCACAAGGTTTTCACAATCACACTGTCACCCCTTGTAAGCTACATTGTTATACAATCATCATCAAGAGTCAAGGCCACTGGGTTGCAGTTTGATGGTTTCAGGTATTTACTTCTAGCTATTTCAATACATTAAAACCTAAAAAGTGTTCTCTATATAGTGTAAGAGTGCCCGCCAGAATGACCTCTCGACTCCATTTGGAATCTCTCAGCCACTGAAATTTATTTCATTTCATTTTGCATCCCCCTTTTGGTCAAGATGTTCTCAATCCCATGATGTTGGGATTCATCCTCGGGAATCATATCCTGTGCTGCCAGGGAGATCAGGATACCTTCTTGACTCTATTTGAAATGTCTTAGCCATGTAAACCTTATTTTGTTACCATTCTTTCCCCCATATTGGTCAAGAAAGCATTCTCAATCCCTCGATGCTAGGGATAGGCTCATTCTTGGGGGTCATGTCCCACATTACCAGGGAGACTCACTCCCCTGGGAGTCACATCCTATGAAGCAGGGAGATTAATGCATCTATTTACAGACTTGGGCTTAGAGACAAAAAGGCCACATCTGAGCAACAAATGAGATTCTCTGGAAGTGACTCTTAGGAATAATTATAGGTAAGATTAGCCTCCCCTTTACAGCTGAAAGTTTCACAAGAGTAAGCCTCAGGTTCGAGGGCTTGAGTTGTTGTGTAGGAGTGTTCTCTTTTGCTAATACTTCTGGAATGCAAAACACCAGAAATGGACTGACTTTTATAAAAGGGGGTTTATTTGGTTACAAAGTTACAGTCTTAAGGATATAAAGTGTCCAAGGTAATGCATCAACAATCGGGTACCTTCGCTGGAGGATGACCAATGATGTCCGGAAAACCTCTGTTAGCTGGGACGGCATGTGGCTGGCATCTGTTATGGAGTTCTGGTTTCAAAATGGCTTTCTCCCAGGACGTTTCTCTCTAGGCTGCAGTTCCTCAAAAATGTCACTCTTAGTTTCTCTTGGGGCATTTTTCCTCTCTTAGCTTCTCCAGAGTCTGCTTTCAATGGCCATCTTCAAACTGTCTTCCAGCTGCAACTACTCTCTCAGCTCCTGTGCGATCTTCAAAGTGTCCCTCTTGGCTGTAGCAAGCTTGCTCTTTCTGTCTGAGCTTGTATAGTGCTCTGGTGTACTAATCAAGGCCCAGCTAAATGGGCAGGGCCATACCTCCATGGAAATTATTCAAGGAAAGATCTCACCCATAGTTGAGTGACCACATTTACATGGAAACATCCAATCAAAAGTTTCCAACCCAGTTAACACCAATATGTTTCCTGCCCACACAAGACTGCATCAAAGATAATGGCGTTTTGGGGACATAATACTTCCAAACCAGCACAAGGGGTTTCCTAATTTTACGTTGCATTTGTTCTGTCCAAGATAAACGATGAATGTCTCATACCGTCTTCACTAACTTTTACAGTCAACACTCTTAATTTTAAACAATTATAATAACCCAAAGTACCCCAAAGCTCTTATCACCCCCTCATTATTTATCTCTAATGTTAATGTGGTACTAGTAAGGTATTCCTATTACATATGCAATAGTCAGTTTTCCTCATATACCACTCTGTTGTTAACTCTGTACCAGTGTCACACCTTAGAAGTTGTTCATGCAAGCACTTACTTATTTCTTTAAATTTTATTTATCAAAGAATTGAAAAAAACCGTTCCAAGCAAAAGAATTAAAAAAAAAAACAAGCTAAAATAACTACATTGCTTCAAACATGTTCCAGTCATACTCAAGAAAATTAACAAACCATAATCATTCCTGAGCCTTCCCATAACATTAAGATTATCCTCTGTAATTTATCTGTTCTTATTAGATTATCATTCCCCCTTCAATAGTTGCTGTCTATCTCTAGGTCCCCAACAGTCTACAATATGAAACGTTCATTTTACATTTTTCACAGAGTTCACATTAGCAGTGACATACAATCCCTCTGTTTTTGTGTCTGGTTTATCTCACTCAGCTTAATGTCTTCAAGGTTCATCCATGGTGTCATGTCATATGTTTCAGAACCTTGTTCCTTCTTACTGCTGCTAGTATTCCATCATGTATGTATACCACATTTTGTTTATCCACTTATCTGTTGAAGGACATTTGGATTGTTTCCATTTCTTGGCAATTATGAATAATGCCGCTGTGAACATCAGTGTGCAAATATCTGTTCGTGTCACTGCTTTTGAATCTTCTGGATATATACTAAGAAGTGCAATTGCTGAATTGAAGGGTAACTCGATACCAGATTTTCTGAGGAGCCGCCCGACAGTCTTCCAGAGTGGCTGTACCATTATATAGTCCCACCAGCAATGAATAAAAGTTCTAATTTCTCTACATCCTCTCCAGCATTTGTAGTTTCCTGTTTGTTTAATGGCAGCCATTCTGATTAGTGTGAGATGATATCTCATTGTGGTCTTAATTTGTATTTCCCTAATAGCTTAGAGAAGATGAACATTTTTTCAGTTTTTTTTTAGCCATTTATATTTCCTGTTCAGAGGAATGGCTTTTCATATCTTTTGCCCATTTTATAATTGGGTTGTTTGTACTATTGTCGTTGAGTTGTAGGATTTCTTTCTAGATGCAAATATTTTTTTCTATTGAGTTGGCTGCTGCTTCACCTTTTTGACAAATTCCCCAGGGGAGACATTTGCTCTGCCTCTTCTATTCCACCATCTCTCCACATCTTGGTTTTAAGTACCATTCTCTGATTTTTGCCACCATAAAATGCTCCAGGTTCCCGTTGGATATTTCCCACTGCTGTCCAATGATTAGCTCATATTATTTTTATAATGTCAAGTTGTCGAGGGCTGGCCTAACCCTCAGCAACGGTCAGGGTCCTGATAGGGGGGCTGGAGTCGGCGAAAAAACGAGACAGACACCTTGTTGTGTCCGGGTACGAAGATGGAATCTCCGACCAAGCAGAGCATCAGAGCTTTATTTTTATAATTTTCTATAACATACACACTAGCATTTAGGCATACAATACTAGAATAGTTTGGCTAAATTTCAGACATCATTTATTCTTACACAATGATCAATGGGCTAGCAGGGACAGACTCCCTGAAGCGTAGCAAGACACAGTGTTTGGGCACAGGCATAACAGTTCCTATTATTTAGTACCAAGCAACCTATAACTATTTTTTGTGTTCATGTTTTAGAGTCTGTTAATCATTACCTTTTTATTTCTTCTAGCTAACTCTTTCAAAGCTTGGGAAGGGGGATTTTTAGCAGAAAGGGTGACCTATTGTTTTCTAAGAAAGGAGCAGGCATTTTCACTACGCTGACGCTAATGCAGGGTAAGCTGCTGACTCATTAAAGTAGCTAGGTGTGGGAACATGTCACCATCACAGAGCCCAAAAGACACCAAATGAGAAAAAGAAGCAGTATGAATATAAGAAACATATAAGAAACAGCATAAGAAACAAATTCCTTTTAGGCAGGAGTCATAGGTGCCACTCGACGCTCCGCCTTGCGGAACGGTCACCACGACATGTACTGAAGGCCCAGGGACCGTGCCACTAGGCCGACTGCTGGGTGCTGAGTTGGCTGCCCACAATTTTTATAATGTCAAGTAATATTTACAAATAGTTTTCAGGAAAATATGATTTGATGACCTCAAAGAGATGCAATAGTGGGAATAAAAGGATTGTCTTCTTTTTCCTTTTCTGCTCTTCCATAGTTACCTTGTCTCTTCTTGAAATTATAATTTTTTTTTATGCTTATGCATCATGATCACATAGTTCTATTGCAGTGAATCTGGCCAGAAGTTTTCATGAATGTTGATGTATATCAGTGTTACATTTAAGTGGAAATGTGTTTGGGGCAGCCTTAGAGTCATGAAAGTAAAAAGGTATCAGAGAGGTAGATAGGTGGTCAGCCACCTATCTTTTGTTCAAATAGAGTGTTACTTGTTTGAACAGTAGTTAATATGAGCTATGGGAGGCATCATTTCCTAGTGGAAGTACAGCTTTTCATTCTACTCTTAAACACAGAAACAATTCAAAGCAGCCTGTTGTGGCTTAAAAATTAGAGTTGATGCATCTGATAAAATTTTTTCATCCTTTTGTTTTTTCTTTCTATCAATGACTTACTAGTTCCTATTAACTAATCTGCTGTAACAGTAAGATACTGGGCTAGCTGCTAAAGGTGAAAAGAGAAAGGTTGAATACTGCCTGCAGTTAATGCATAGTCAAGTTAGGTTAATTGGTTAAGTTTTAACCAATTTTTTTAACCTCTTTTTTTTGTTGTTTTATTCTGTATCTACCTTTGAAGAAGCAGCCTTGACAGGCTACCGTCTTTCTCCTGCATCATCCATTATCTGTTATTCTTTTCAACTCTGTGCATTTGTATGAACTTGGGCGGTTACTCCCTATCTCTTGTATTGACAGTCTTGACGTAGGGACCTAATATTTTCCAGTGAATTTTTTTCCTCTGCAAAGATTAGATCAAGCATGCAAAGTTCTCTGGTTTTCTTGAGTTATCTTGGTCTGTCTTTTCCTTAGTTGATTTTTATAGGCCACTCTTTCATACTTCTTGTAAAATATGTGGCTCTTCTTCAGTTACTCCTTGAATCTTCACTAAAAAAAACATTTTAGGCTGCAGTGTTCTTTCAGGAAAGAATAAGTGACTGGAATTTGTGTCTATAAGATGGTCAGGTCAAGTGTGGAACCTGCTTCACACTAAGTGACTTCTTTTATGAATCTATCTTACTGCTTCTGTGGTGTCTTCCATTTCACACTGTTTACCCTTTCATATTTCTAAAACAAAACACAGAAATGTGTTTGTTTTAAACATTAGAAAAGTGTGTTTGTTGTTAAAAATTATAGTGTAGATAATAAAAAAACCAAACATGGGACTGTACAAACTAATGCTCTGTGATTTTTTTTTTAATTAAATTTAGTTTTATTGAGATATATTCACATACCATACAGTCATCTATGGTGTACAATCAACTGTTCACAGTATGATCATATAGTTAAACATTCATTACCCCAATCTATTTTTGAACATTTTCCTTACACCAGAAAAAATCAGAATAAGGAAAAAAAAGTAAAAAAGAACTTCCAAACCACACCCCCCACCCCACCCTATTTTTCATTTAGTTTTTATCCCCATTTTTCTGCTCATCCATCCATACATTGGATAAAGGGCATGTGATCCATAAGGTTTTCACAACCACACTGTCAACCCTTGTAAGCTACATTGTTGTATAGTCATCTTAAACATTTCTTAAAATGATTTCAAGTATTTGGAGAATTTCCTGTTTTTGTTGTTGCAGTTGTTACTGATTTGTAGTTTGATCCCATTGTACTCAGAGTACACAGTTTGTAATTTTGATTTGCTAAAAATTTGTTGAATTTTTGTTTATTTTTGACTCTACACCAAGACGTATTAGCCACTACCCTGCTGAGCAGGGGCAGACATCTTGTTTCTTTGTTGTGGTGTGAAAGTTCAGGCTCCCTGTATTTTTTTTTAAGTGTTTATACCGTTAATTTTCATCTGTTTTCTTAAATGCAGTTTTATTGAAATATATTCACATAACATAGAATCATTCAAAGTGTACTGTCAGTTCACAGTATCGTCATATAGTGTGTATTCATCACCACGGTCAATCTTTGATCATTTTCATTACTCCAAAAAATAAAATAAAAATTAAAATAAAAAGTGTCTAAAACAACCTCTCACCCTCCTCCCTCACATTGTTCATTTACTTCTTTTTAAAATACAGTTTTATTGAGATCTATTCACCCACCCTAAGTCATCCACAGTGTATAATTGATTATTCACTGCAGCATCATACATTTGTTCGTTCATCCTGAGAATCAAGTTTTGAACCTTTTGCTTACTCCAAAATAAAAATTAAAGCAAAAGTGAACACCTAGATCTTTCCATCCCACCATTTTTGTCCCCATTTTCCCACTCATCTGTCCATACGCTGGATAAAGGGAGTGCGAGCCACAAGGTTTTCACAATCACATAGTCACCCTGTGCAAACTACAAAGTTATATAATCTTCAAGAATTGCTGTTCAACAGCTTCAGGTATTTCCCTTTAGCCATTCCAACACACTAAAAACTAAAAGGTGTATCTATATAGCCCATTAGAATACCCTCCAGAGTGGCCTTGACTCCATTTGAGATCTCTCAGCCACTGGAACCTTAATTTTGTTTCATCTCTCTTCCCCTTTTTGGGCAAGAACATCCTCTCAGTCCCACAGTGCTAGGTCCGTGCTTGTCCCCAGGAGTCATTTCTAGCACTGCCAGGGGGATTCACACACTCACAGTAACTTTGTTTAGTTATTTCCATCATTGTGCTACCATCTCCCAACATTGTGTTCCATACCTCTCTCTCCTGTCTTTTCCTGTCTGTTTGTAGTGCTCTCTTTAGTATTTCCTCTAGAGTGTATCTTGTTCACAAACTCTCAGTGTCTGAAAATATTTTAAACTCTCCCTCAAATTTAAAGGACAGTTTTGCTGGATATAAAATTCTTGGTTGGTGATTTTTCTCTTTCAGTGTCTTAAATATATATACCACTGCCTTTTTGGCCCCATGTTTACTGCTGAGAAATCTGCTCATAGTCTTATTTTGATCTTCCCTTGTATGTGATGGAGTGCTTTTCTCTTGCTGTGTCCAGAATTCTTTGTCTTTGACATTTGATAATCTGATTATTAAGTGTCGTGGCATAGGTCTATTCAGATCTATTCTGTTTGGAGTTTGCTGTGCTTCTTGGATCTGTAATTCTGTGTCTTTCATAAGGGATGGGAAATTTTCAGTTACTATTTCCTCCAATTTTGCCTCTGCCCTTTTCCCTTCTCTTCTCCTTCTGGGACACCTGTGACATGTACATTCATGTGCTTCATGTTGTCACTCAGTTCCCTGAAACGTCGCTCATATCTCTCCATTGTTTCCCGTATCTGTTCTTTTGTGTGTAGGGTTTCAGATGTTCTGTTCTCCAGTTCACGAATCTTTTCTTCTGCCTTTTCAAATCTAGGGAACTACCAGACTGTCCTCTAGAGTGGTGTACCATTATACAGTCCCACTAACAATGAGTAAGAGTTCCAATTTCTCCACATTCTTTTCAGCATTTGTAGTTTACTGTTTGTGTAATGGCAGCCACTCTAATTGGTGTGAGATGATATCTCATTGTGGTCTTAATTTGTGTCTCCCTAATTGCTAGTGAAGCTGAACATTTTTTCATGTGTTTTTTTGCTATTTGTATTTCCTCTTCAGAGAAATGTCTTTTCATATCTTTTGCCCATTTTATAATTGGGCTGTCTGTACTATTGTCATTGAGTTGTAGGATTTCTTTATATATGCAAGATATCAGTCTTTTGTCAGATACATGGTTTCCAAAAATTTTTTCCCATTGAGCTGGTTGCCTCTTCACCTTTTTCACAAATTCCTTTGAGGTACAGAAGCTTTAAGTTTGAGGAGTTCCCATTTATGTATTTTTTCTTTTGTTGCTTGTGCTTTCAGTGTTAGGTCAAGGAAGTGACTTTCTAAAACAAAGTCTTGAAGATGTTTCCCTACATTATCTTTGAAGAGTTTTATGGTACTGTCTCTCTTATTGAGGTCTTTAATCCATTTTTAGTTAATTTTCATGCAGTTGTGGGGTAGGGGTCCTCTTTCATTCTTTTGGATATGGATATCCAGCTCTCCCAACCCTGTTTGTTGAGTAGACTCATATGTCCAGTTCAGTTGGTTTGGGTGCTTTATCAAAGAGCAGTCAGCCGTAGTTCTTTTGGAATCTGTCTCCAAATTCTCAGTTCGATTCCCTTGATCGATGTGTCTGTCTTTGTGCCAGTACCATGTTGTTTTGACTACTGTGGCTTTATGGTAAGCTTCAAAGTCAGGGAGTGTAACTCCTCCCACTTCGTTTTTCTTTTTTAGAATATTTTTAGCAATTCGAGGCATTTTCCCTTTCCAGATAAATTTGATAACTAGCTTTCCAAGTCTCCAAAGGAGGCTTTTGGAATTTTGATAGGAATTGCATTGAATCTGTAGATGAGTTTGGGTGGAATTTACATCTTAATGACATTTAAGCCTTCTTATGCATGAACATGGTATATTTTTCCATCTTTTTAGGTCCCCTTCTATTTCTTTTAGTAAAGTTAGCTAGTTTTCTATGTATAGGTCTTTTACATCCTCGGTTAAGATTATTCCTAGGTAGTTGATTTTTTTAGTTGCAATTGAGAATGGAATCTTCTTTTTGAGTTTCTCTTCTGTTAGGTCATTTGTAGTATATAAGAACATTACTGACTTTTATGTGCCTTAATCTTGTATCCTGCTACTTTCCTAAATTTGTTCATTAACTCAAGTAGCCGTGTCATTGATTTCTCAGTTCCCTGAGATGTCACTTGTATTTCTCCATTCTTTTTCCCCATCTTTTCTTTTGTTTGTAGGGTTTCAGATGTACTGTTCTCCAGTTCATGAATCTTTTCTTCTCCCTCTTCAGTGTGCTGCTATATGTCACCATTGTGTCTTTCATCTCTTTTGTTGTGCCAGATGTTCTGCCAATTGTTTTTTCAAACTTTGGATTTTTTCCTTGATTTTGCCCAATGTCTTCTTTATATCCTTCATCTCTTTTACCATATCTTCCTTCAACTCGTTGAATTGATTTTTGGATTCATTTTTAAATTGATTTAGGAGATTTGATTAACAATTAATTGTTTCAATTCCTGTATCTCAGTTGAAGTGTAAGTTTGTTCCTTTGCCTGGGCCATATCTTTGTTTTTCTTAGTGTGATTGTTGGTTTTCTGTTGTCTAGGCATCTGGTGTCCTTGAATGTCACAGTCATATTTTTGAAATCCCAGGGGCTCAGATCTCATGCGGAGGCAGTATTCAGTATTAGGTTTCCCTAAGGGTGGGTTCTAGAAGCTCAGTTGAGTTACTTTCCTTGTAACCTGTTTCTTTTTTCCACATGGCCATGTTTCAGCTTGGCCTGCCCTGTCCAACTGGGGAGGGGCTTCAGCTCTGGGTTTGCAGAGCAGTCTCATCTGCTCCACCCATTGCAGTCTGGTGTCTGTTGTGGATCCATTCACAGATGTCTCCCAACTGTTATTCCTCATTATTTACTAGTTGCCCTAGAGGACTAACCAAAATCCAAACCCTCTATGCCGCCATCTTGCTCCGCCCCCTCCATATATGTTGTGCACAGTCAAAATGGCAGACCAATATTAAGACAGAATGCTAGAGATAATCTAGTATAAACAGCAGTGATGAAAAAGAAATGAAGAAGAAAGGAACAGAGCCTTAAAGAAACATAGAACACCATTAAGAACACCAGTATAAATAGCAGTTACAGACTTTGAAGAAGAGCATTTGTTTTTAGGAGTCTTTCATGAGTATCTTTTACTATTCTTTTCATGTTTCTGGTTCGTCTGTCTATGGTATCACATTCATCACTTAACATCTACTAATTGCTGACTGATTAATTCTATCGTATTGGCAATACCCTGTGTTCTAGTGTTTGCTAATGCTGCAGAATGCAAAACACCAGAGATGGATTGGCTTTTATAAAAAGGGGGTTTATTTGACTACACAGTTACAGTCTTAAGTCCATAAAGTGTCCAAGGTAACACATCAGTAATCGGGTACCTTCACTGGAGGATGGCCAATGGCGTCCGGAAAACTTCTGTTAGCCGGGAAGGCACGTGGCTGGCATCTGCTCCAAAGTTCTGGTTTCAATGTGGCTTTCTCCCAGGACGTTCCTCTCTAGCAAGCTTGCTCCTCTTCAAAATGTCAGTCACAGCTGCACTGAGTTCCTTCTCTTTGAGTGAGCTCATTTATATGGCTCCACTGATCAAGGCCCACCCTGAATGGGTGGGGCCTTGCCTCCATGGGAATGTCTCATCAGAGTCATCACCCACAGCTGATTGGGGCACATTCCAAGCAAATCTAATCAGCACCAAAACGTCTGCCCCACAACATCAAAGATAATGGCATTTGGGGGACACAGTACATTCAAACTGGCACACCCTGGTGTATGAATTTTTCCAGAATCTGATCCAATTAAATTCCAGCCATTTTGCAGGAGTAGTCTTTTATGGTAGCCTTTCAGTTGTTGTGTTGATGAGAGAAGAATTATTGACTGTGTGTGTCTCTTAGTCTCTGTTAAACTCTTGACTTATCTCCAGTTTAGTTGTTACTGTGTAGACTTTTTCCTATGGATTTACTTTTTCTGAATGTCTTTTTTTTTATTGTGAACTTTAACATATATACATAATAATTTTCGAAGTACAGTTTAAAAAGTAGTTAGAGAACAGATTTCAAAGAATGTCACAGGTCACAGTTCCATAAGTTCAGCCGTTTCCATTATTGTAAAATAATTCATAGTTTAAAAGGTGTCAATTCTCTATATATAGCTCAACAAGCAGTTATATAGATAATTTCAAAAATTGTTCTGGATTAGAGTTCCACAGTCTCAGTTCTTTCCTCATTATGCAAATTAAGTTTTATTCAGAAAGTTGAAGACCTTCAAGGCGCAATTCAGTGAGCAACTATAGAAAAAAATCCCAAAGGATGCTATAGGCAATAGTTCCACCATGTCATTTACCTCCTTCCAGCCATTCCAACACCCCAGCATCCAAAAATGTGTATATAATTATATAGTGTTTCAGTATTCATAAACCTTTGTTAAATCTTTTTTGTTGCTACCTCTTCCTCCCACTTAGTCTCTTTCTCCATCTTTGGGGGTGTCTAGACAGTGAGCACCCTAACATTGTTTATATTAAAGGGGGTGTCAACAGTATGGGGAAGAGGGCTGCATCTGGTTGTTGACCTGAAAGAGGCTTTGCCTCTGGGTTATAGGATTTGTCTGGTATAGGAACCCTCTGGTGGATTTAATATTCTGAAAGATAAAACTAAGTGAATCTTTTCTAGAATCTCAGGTAGGTATTTGGGAACTACTTTTGGTAAGGGCATGGGGTACTGTGGACATTTGGATGTCTAGCTGGAGCTTGCAAAAGAGAAACTTTCAGGATAACCTCTCAACTCTATTTGGGTTCTCTCAGGCTTTGTGACTTCAGCTTCTTACATTTTTCCCCCTTTTGGACAAGTAGGCATTTTCAATCCATTGCTTCCAGAGTGAGGCTTACTCCTGGGAGTCACATCCCATGTTGCCTGGGAGATTCATTCCTCTGGGAGTTATGAGTGGAGACTATTTTTAATTGCTTACCATCAAAATCTATATTCGTTTCAACAAATTTTAGGTTTTAACTTCCTGCATGGTTTTTTTTTTTTTTTTTAATCATCATTTTATTGAGATATATTCACATACCACGCAGACATACAAAACAAATCGTACTTTCGATTGTTTACAGTACCATTACATAGTTGTACATTCATCACCTAAATCAATCCCTGATACCTTCATTAGCACACACACAAAAATAACAAGAATAATAATTAGAGTGAAAAAGAGCAATTGAAGTAAAAAAGAACACTGGGTACCTTTGTCTGTTTGTTTCCTTCCCCTACTTTTCTACACATCCATCCATAAACTAGACAAAGTGGAGTTTGGTCCTTATGGCTTTCCCAATCCCATTGTCACACCTCATAAGCTACATTTTTATACAACTGTCTTCGAGATTCATGGGTTCTGGGTTGTAGTTTGATAGTTCCAGGTATCCACCACCAGCTACCCCAATTCTTTAGAACCTAAAAAGGGTTGTCTAAAGTGTGCGTAAGAGTGCCCACCAGAGTGATCTCTCGGCTCGTTTTGGAATCTCTCTGCCACTGAAGCTTATTTCATTTCCTTTCACATCCCCCTTTTGGTCAAGAAGATGTTCTCCGTCCCACGATGCCGGGTCTACATTCCTCCCCGGGAGTCATATTCCACGTTGCCAGGGAGATTCACTCCCCTGGGTGTCTGATCCCACGTAGGGGGGAAGGCAGTGATTTCACCTTTCAAGTTGGCTTAGCCAGAGAGAGAGGGCCACATCTGAGCAACAAAGAGGCATTCAGGAGGAGACTCTTAGGCACAAATATAGGGAGGCCTAGCCTCTCCTTTGCAGCAACCGTCTTCCCAAGGGTAAAACTTATGGTAGAGGGCTCAACCCATCAAAACACCAGTCCCCTATGTCTGTGGTGATGTTAGCAACCATGGAGGTGGGGTAGGCGAATACCCCTGCATTCTCCACAGGCTCCTCAAGGGGGCACTACATCTTTTTTTCCTTGTTTTTCTTTTTTTTTTTTTTAACTTTCCCTTCTTTTTTAAATCAACTGTATGAAAAAAAAGTTAAAAAGAAAACAAACATACAATAAAAGAACATTTCAAAGAGACCATAACAAGGGAGTAAGAAAAAGACAACTAACCTAAGATAACTGCTTAACTTCCAACATGTTCCTACTTTACCCCAAGAAAGTTACATAATATAGCAACATATCTGTGAACTTGTTCCTACTATATCCATCAGAAATTAACAGACCATAGTCATTCCTGGGCATCCCCAGAACGTTAAATAGCTTATCTGTTCTTCTTGGATTATTGTTCCCCCTTCCTTAATTGCTCTCTATTGCTAGTTCCCCTACATTCTACATTATAAACCATTTGTTTTACATTTTTCAAAGTTCACATTAGTGGTAGCATATAATATTTCTCTTTTTGTGCCTGGCTTATTTCGCTCAGCATTATGTCTTCAAGGTTCATCCATGTTGTCATATGTTTCACGAGATTGTTCCTTCTTACTGCCGCGTAGTATTCCATCGTGTGTATATACCACATTTTATTTATCCACTCATCTGTTGAAGGACATTTGGGTTGTTTCCATCTCTTGGCAATTGTGAATAATGCTGCTATGAACATTGGCGTGCAGATATCTGTTCGTGTCACTGCTTTCCGATCTTCCGGGTATATACCGAGAAGTGCAATCGCTGGATCGAATGGTAGCTCTATATCTAGTTTTCTAAGGAACTGCCAGACTGACTTCCAGAGTGGCTGAACCATTATACAGTCCCACCAACAATGAATAAGAGTTCCAATTTCTCCACATCCCCTCCAGCATTTGTAGTTTCCTGTTTGTTTAATGGCAGCCATTCTAACCGGTGTTAGATGGTATCTCATTGTGGTCTTAATTTGCATCTCTCTAATAGCTAGTGAAGCTGAACATTTTTTCATGTGTTTCTTGGCCATTTGTATTTCCTCTTCAGAGAACTGTCTTTTCATATCTTTTGCCCATTTTATAATTGGGCTGTCTGTACTATTGTCATTGAGTTGTAGGATTTCTTTGTATATGCAAGATATCAGTCTTTTGTCAGATACATGGTTTCCAAAAATTTTTTCCCATTGAGTTGGCTGCCTCTTTACCTTTTTGAGAAATTCCTTTGAGGTGCAGAAACTTCTAAGCTTGAGGAGTTCCCATTTATCTATTTTCTCTTTTGTTGCTTGTGCTTTGGGTGTAAAGTCTAGGAAGTGGCCGCCTAATACAAGGTCTTGAAGATGTTTTCCTACAGTATCTTCTAGGAGTTTTATGGTACTTTCTTTTATATTGAGATCTTTGGTCCATTTTGAGTTAATTTTTGTGTAGGGGGTGAGGTAGGGGTCCTCTTTCATTCTTTTGGATATGGATATCCAACTCTCCCAGCCCCATTTGTTGAAAAGACCTTTATGGCTCAGTTCAGTGACTTTGGGGGCCTTATCAAAGATCAGTCGGCCATAGATCTGAGGGTCTATCTCTGAATTCTCAATTCGATTCCATTGATATATATGTCTATCTTTGTGCCAGTACCATGCTGTTTTGGCAACTGTGGCTTTATAATAAGCTTCAAAGTCAGGGAGTGTAAGTCCTCCCACTTCGTTTTTCTTTTTTAGAGTGTCTTTAGCAATTCGAGGCATCTTCCCTTTCCAAATAAATTTGATAACTAGCTTTTCCAAGTCTGCAAAGTAGGTTGTTGGAATTTTGATTGGGATTGCATTGAATCTGTAGATGAGTTTGGGTAGAATTGACATCTTAATGACATTTAGCCTTCCTATCCATGAACATGGAATATTTTTCCATCTTTTAAGGTCCCCTTCTATTTCTTTTAGTAGAGTTATGTAGTTTTCTTTGTATAGGTCTTTTACATCTTTGGTTAAGTTTATTCCTAGGTACTTGATTTTTTTAGTTGCTATTGAAAATGGTATCTTTTTCTTGAGTGTCTCTTCAGTTTGTTCATTTCTAGCATATAGAAACATTACTGACTTATGTGCATTAATCTTGTATCCCGCTACTTTGCTAAATTTGTTTATTAGCTCTAGTAGGTGTATCGTTGATTTCTCAGGGTTTTCTAGATATAAGATCATATCATCTGCAAACAATGACAGTTTTACTTCTTCTTTTCCAATTGGGATGCCTTTTATTTCTTTGTCTTGCTGGATTGCCCTGGCTAGCACTTCCAGCACAATGTTGAATAACAGTGGTGACAGCGGGCATCCTTGTCTTGTTCCTGATCTTAGAGGGAAGGCTTTCAGTCTCTCACCATTGAGTACTATGCTGGCTGTGGGTTTTTCATATATGCTCTTTATCATGTTGAGGAAGTTTCCTTCAATTCCTACCTTTTGAAGTGTTTTTATCAAAAACGGATGTTGGATTTTGTCAAATGCTTTTTCAGCATCTATTGAGATGATCAATTGATTTTTCCCTTTCGAGTTTTTAATGTGTTGTAATACATTGATCGATTTTCTTATGTTGAACCATCCTTGCATGCCTGGAATGAACCGCACTTGGTCATGGTGTATGATTTTTTTAATGTGTCTTTGGATTCGATTTGCAAGTATTTTGTTGAGGATTTTTGCATCTATATTCATTAGGGAGATTGGCCGGTAGTTTTCCTTTTTTGTATCATCTTTGCCTGGTTTTGTTATTAGATTGATGTTAGCTTCATAAAATGAGTTAGGTAGTGTTCCATTTTCTTCAATGTTTTGAAAGAGTTTGAGTAAGATTGGTGTCAGTTCTTTCTGGAAAGTTTGGTAGAATTCCCCTGTGAAGCCATCTGGCCCTGGGCATTTATTTGTGGGAAGATTTTTGATGACTGATTGGATCTCTTTGCTTGTGATGGGTTGGTTGAGGTCTTCTATTTCTTCTCTGGTCAGTCTAGGTTGTTCATATGTTTCCAGGAAATTGTCCATTTCCTCTACATTATCCAGTTTGTTGCCATACAGTTGTTCATAGTATCCTCTTATAATTTTTTTAATTTCTTCAGGATCTGCAGTTATGTCACCTTTTTCATTCATTATTTTGTTTATATGGGTCTTCTGTCTTTTTGATTTTGTCAGTCTAGGTAGGGGCTTGTCAATCTTGTTGATCTTCTCAAAGAACCAACTTTTGGTGATATTTATCCTCTCTATTGTTTTTTTGTTCTCTATGTCATTTATTTCTGCTTTAATCCTTGTTATTTCTTTTCTTCTACTTGGTTTAGGATTGGTTTGCTGTTCGTTTTCTAGCTTCTTCAGTTGATCCATTAGTTCTTTGATTTTGGCTCTTTCTTCCTTTTTAATATATGCGTTTAGTGTTATAAATTTCCCCCTTAGCACTGCTTTTGCTGCATCCCATAGGTTTTGGTATGTTGTGTTCTCATTTTCATTCGTCTCTGTATATTTAGCAATTTCTCTTGCTATTTCTTCATTAACCCACTGATTGTTTAGGAGTGTGTTGTTTAACCTCCAGGTATTTGTGAATTTTCTAAGTCTCTGATGGTTATTGACTTCTAATTGTATTCCATTGTGGTCAGAGAATGTGCTTTGAATAATTTCAATCTTTTTAAATTTATTGAGGCTTGTTTTATGTCCCAGCATATGATCTATTCTGGAGAAAGTTCCATGAGCACTAGAAAAGTATGTGTATCCTGGTGATTTGGGATGTAATGTCCTGTATATGTCTGTTAAATCTAATTCATTTATCAGATTGTTTAGGTTTTCAATTTCCTTATTGGTCTTCTGTCTGGTTGATCTATCTATAGGAGAGAGTGATGTGTTGAAGTCTCCCACAATTATTGTGGAAACATCAATTGCTTCCTTTAGTTTTGCCAGTGTTTCTCTCATGTATTTTGTGGCACCTTGATTGGGTGCATAGACATTTACGATTGTTATTTCTTCTTGTTGAATTGCCCCTTTTATTAGTATGTAGTGGCCTTCTTTGTCTCTCAAAACATCCCTGCATTTGAAGTCTATTTTATCTGAGATTAATATTGCTACACCTGCTTTCTTTTGGCTGTAGCTTGCATGAAATATTTTTTTCCATCCTTTCACTTTCAGTTTCTTTGTGTCCCTGTGTCTAAGATGAGTCTCTTGTATGCAACATATTGATGGTTCATTTTTTTGATCCATTCTGCGAATCTATATCTTTTAATTGGGGAGTTTAATCCATTTACATTCAACGTTAAAACCGTGAAGGCATTTCTTGAATTGGCCATCTTATCCTTTGGTTTATGTTTGCCATATTTTTCCCCTCTCTCTATTAATATCCTTTATTCTACCCATACCGAATCTCTTTAGTACTGAACCTTTCTCCAAGTCTCTCTGTCCTGTCTTTGTTTCTCTGTCTGTAGGGCTCCCTTTAGTATCTCCAGTAGGGCAGGTCTCTTGTTAGCAAATTCTCTCAGCATTTGTTTGTCTGTGAAAAATTTAAGCTCTCCCTCAAATTTGAAGGAGAGCTTTGCTGGATAAAGTATTCTTGGCTGGAAATTTTTCTCACTCAGAATTTTAAATGTATCGTGCCACTGCCTTCTTGCCTCCATGGTGGCTGCTGAGTAGTCACTACTTAGTCTTATGCTGTTTCCTTTGTATGTGGTGAATTGCTTTTCTCTTGCTGCTTTCAGAACTTGCTCCTTCTCTTCTGTGTTTGACAGTGTGATCAGTATATGTCTCGGAGTGGGTTTATTTGGATTTATTCTATTTGGGGTTCGCTGAGCATTTATGATTTGTGTATTTATGTTGTTTTGAAGATTTGGGAAGTTTTCCCCAACAGTTTCTTTGAATACTCTTCCTAGACCTTTACCCTTTTCTTCCCCTTCTGGGACACCAATGAGTCTTATATTTGGACGTTTCATATGATCTATCATATCCCTGAGGTCCATTTCAATTTTTTCAATTTTTTTCCCCATTCTTTCTTTTATGCTTTCATTTTCCATTCTGTCATCTTCCAGGTCACTGATTCGTTGTTCAACTTCCTCTAGTCTTGCACTATGAGTGTCCAGAATCTTTTTAATTTGGTCAACAGTTTCTTTAATTTCCATAAGATCATCCATTTTTTCGTTTAGTCTTGCAATGTCTTCTTTATGCTCTTCTAGAGTCTTCTTGATTTCCTTCATATCCCGTACTATGGTCTCATTGTTCATCTTTAGTTCTTTGAGTAGCTGCTCTAGGTGCTGTGTCTCTTCTGGTCTTTTGATTTGGATGCTTGGGCTTGGGTTATCCATATCGTCTGGTTTTTTCATATGCTTTATAATTTTCTGTTGTTTTTGGCCTCGTGGCATTTGCTGAACTTGATAGGGTTCTTTTAGGGTTTGTAGACCAGTTGAAGTCCTTATCTCTAATTTATCAGATCTACAGCTTCGTGGAGTACTTTCTCTAACTAACCAGCAGGTGGCGTCCACGAGCCACCTGTTCTCCACAAGCCAGTTCTCCCCTGGTTAGCCTTTTTGGTGAGTGGGGGAGTGAGTCTTGTGGGGCTCAGTTGGTGTACCAAGCTTGCGTGTGTAGTTGGTGTTGCCTGCCCTGTATGTGGGGCATGTTTCTGGGCAGTCGGGGAGGGGTGGTGGCCCTAACAATCAAATCTCCCTGGTGATCCTAGAGTTTTAAAGCTGCTGCAATAGTCTAATCCTTCAGTTCAGTCCTGCCACAGTTTGTCTCTGCCACTGACCCACAAGTCTTTGGTATTGGCGTATGGCTCCTGAGACTTGCAAGTGGGCCCCTCTTCCAGGCTGTGCACCCCGGGTCCTCTGTTGAGGGATGACTGTGCTATGTCACTGGTGAGTGCCGTCCCCCCAGGGCAGTTCTGGGCTTCTGGGCTGTGTAGGGAGGCTCCCAGTCTGCTCAAATGATGGCTGAATGGGGCTTTGTTAATTCACACTGCTCCACCTTCTCAGCTCTGGGACAATCAGCTGAGGTTGCAGGGAAGGCTAATGTCCACGCCCAGTTTTGTGGTGTGTGCCTGTTATTTGAAGCACTTCCGTCACACTGGGTTGTCTGGGGCAGCTCTGGGCTATGGGGCTGGCGATGGGCAGGAGTGTTTCCTGTCCACCAGGATGGTGGCTGTGAGCAGACACCCCCCTTTTCTTGGGAAGTTGTGGTGTTTAGTGAATTTTCTCAGCCACTGGTTTATTGCCTTTTGTCTCAGAGCTCTCTTAGTTCTGCTCTTGACTTGACGTGCCCAAATTGCAATTCTTTGAAGCTTTCTGTATTGGGCTTAGATTTCGCTGATCTCAGCAGTTCGACATTTTCATGAGTGTTGTATGAAGTATGCCCAAAGTCAGATTGCTCTGTGGTGTCCAGTCCACGCAATTCCTGGCTTTTTACCTACTTTCCTGGAGGAGTATCTAAAACTTACAGCTCACCAGTCTGCCATCTTGCCCCGCCTCCTCCCTGCATGGTTTTTTAAATGTAAGTTCAGTCTTCTTGGTAGAGGTACTGAGTACTTTGTTGTTTTGACTTGCGCTACTTCTCTGGAAGGATGGCCTGCATAGTGTCTCGCTTTTCTTTGAGTGATATCTAGCTTTATAAGTGGCGATTTTGCTCACACTGGTAGTACTGGTCTTATCTGCTGGCGATTTCCCTCTATGAGTGCTACAGTTGGTGCTAGGGTGATTGAGGCCCTCCTTCCTCGGTGGTATGCCCTACAGATGTGTTTCGGTGCAGAAAAAGTCTCATATCTCACCTGCATTTGCCTGAAATATAGCCTCTGCACGTCAGAGCTGGGTGAGAAAGAGAAAAGATTGCAGCCTTCTTCTCTTAGGGAGATAGCAAAATTTTAGAATGGAACCTGGGGAAAGAGGGCACTCTGCTGTTGTGACACAGTCAGCATGGTTATTGTGTTCCTGTCTTGCTGAGCTGGGACAGTGTATTGGTAAGGGTTCTCTAGGGAAACAGAACCAACAGAAGATACCTGATATTATTATGAGTTTTTATAAATGTCTCATAGAGTTGTGGGGATGCACATGTCCAAATTTTGTTCAGCAGGCTGCAAGCTTTCAAGTCCAAAGAAGGTTTTTGATGAATTCCCCAGGAGAAGCTGGCTGGCTGAATTAGAGATGAAAATTCTTTCTGCGTGCTGAAGTCATTATCTCCCTTTAAAGTCTACAACTGATTGGATAAAATGTCATTGCTGAAGACACTCTCCTTAGTAATTGTAGATGTAATCAGCCATATTGCAAACAATTAATGTTTAAGTTCATGAGATGTCCTCTCAAGTGATTGGTTGACTGGACAACTGGGCACTGTTACCTGGTCAAGTTGGCACATGAATCTAACCGTACATGCTATCCATTGTCAACTTGGCAGCTAAACACGTCAACTTAACCCATAGCTAATTTCTAATTGAAAAACAAGTGAACATATTTTTCTCCTTATAATACTTAGTTGTTTTGTGTACATCTGGAAACACACTAAATCTATCCAGAATGGGGTGCATGTCCTTTGAGAATATTCATTCTTAAACTTGATATCCTATTACTTAAATATTACAAAATTAACAATACAATTATGTCATATAAGAGGATAAAATAGAGAATAAAATAAAGATGTTTGCTTTTTGTACATACACCAACATATTCTTAACAAAACAAGGAAGAGCTATTCATAGGATAACAATACTCATTTCTGTGATTAATCATGTAGTCATAGTTCATATTTATGTCTACCTTCTTCTACTACCTATTCCATGTTACCTTTACCCTTAGCAAGCATCTCAGCTGACTGTGCTTCTTTGCCTGGTAGGGGGAAACACCTTCATTCCTGAAGTTTCTGGGTGAAACCCATGTCTGGAGTATGTGTCTATTCCATTTAGAACACATTGCTGCCCGTTCCATGATGAGATGCACCAATATAATCAGCTGTCACCTGGTAGGCTGATCGCCTCAGGAAATGGTGCCATATTAAGGACTGAGTGTGGGTCTCTGTGCTGGCAGACTGGGCACTCAGCAGGGGCTGTAGCCAGGTTTGGCCTTAGTGAATGGAAGTTCATGTTGCTGAGCCCACCCATGCATAACCTCTCTTCCTACCGCCATGAACACTTTGTTCATGAGCCCTTTAGGCAATGACAGGAGTGGCTGGGGAAAGAGGCTGCCTGATATGCAGAGAATGGGTCATCTTATCCACTTGATTATTACACTTGATTATTTAAATCTTCCTCTGCTGACATCACCCCGTGGTGAGCATTCACATGGGATCCAAATATCTTCATGTTTTTGCCCATTCAGGATGATCTGTCCACATGCCTCTTCCCCAGACTTCTTTGTCACCAGTTTTCCAATCATGTCCCTTCCAAGTCCCTGACCATCTAGCCAAACCGTTCAACAGCCCATGAATCAATATATAGATGCACATCTGACCAGTTCTCCTTCCAAGCAAAATGAACAACCAGGTGCACTGCTCAAAGTTCTGACCACTGAGAGGATTTCCCTTCACCACTGTCCTTCAGGGAAATCCCAGAAATGGCCTGCAAAGTTGCTGCTGCCAGTTTTCAGGTGGTACTTGCATATAATGTAGAATCGTTGGTAAACAAGGCCCGAGTTTTCTCTGTTCTTTGGTCAGCTGATTGTAAGGAACTCCCCAGGAGGCTGTAGCTGTGGGCTCTAATTGCTGAAGACACTTTCTTTAGTTAATTGTAGATGTAATCAGCCATAAATATAGTCAACTTAGTGATGATTTCAGTCCATGAAATGTCCTCACAGTAACAGGCTGGTGATTGCTTGACCAGAAGACTACTGGACACCATCACCAGACCAAGTTGACACATGAACCCAACCATCAGAGACAGGATGTGAGTGTGAAGAGAGGGAATGAAGCCTGACTCAAAGATATTCACTGTTCTAACTAAGATTTAGTAGTATATTTTACCATATTAATATGTCTCCATTTCCTTGGTATCTTTAGAAAAATTTCCAGGGACTCTAAATGCTTGTTTTTGTTTATTTTTGTTTTTATTTTTACTTTATTTATCAAATTAAAAACATTTCCAAACAAAACTAATGAAGTAATGGGAGAAACAAAGATCCTGAAATAAGTTAATTCCTTCCAATATTCAAAAATGCTTGTTTTTAAATAATACACGTTTTGGTTGTCTCTCTATCGAAAAAGTCTGTGGACTACCAGGCTGCCTTTCTGGAAGTCACTCCCCTCTACTTTTTCATCTTTAAGTTAAATATTTTAGAAACAGAATTCTTAATATATTTGACTTGAAATGCATCCTATATCCTAGGAACATCCTTATGAACACTACTGTCTCTCTCTTTCCCTGTTTTTAAGGAGAGAAGTTTAGATTCGTAGAAACAATTTGTGCTTAAAATACAGGATTTTCAACTACCATCCTATGGTTAGCACCTTGCATTGACTGATGTCATTTGTTATAATTGATGAAAGCACATTTTAAAAATTGTACTATTATCTCTAGCCCATGGTTTATCTTAGGGTTTAATATTTCTGTAGTGCAGTTCCATGGAATTTAAAAAAACAATTTTTATCATAAATACAACTTCATAGTTCCTTTTAACTACATTCGTCAGATAAATATTACAGTGTTCTTACTTCAGTTCACAAAATCTCAATACTATCTTTTTTTTTAAATAGCAGTTATTGTTTTTCAAAGTTTTAAATTAATTGCGCTATATAGAAAACTGAAAAGCTTAAGAAGCGAAGAACACAAAAGTCATCCAGAATCACAAGCAATTTACAGTTTGACTTGTCCTTTTAGGTCTTTTATATGTATACACACAACTGAGCATATACATTTTTAAGTGCTTGAGATCACAAGGAATATATCATGCTGTTTCATGAACATTTGTTTACCAATTCAAAGTCCCAAAGAGATGAGTATGGGGATAACCAAGAATACATGATGCCATCTCAATCAGGGAGAAAAAATGTATTCCTGCCTTTCTTGGGGACGAAAATTTCATAGAAGACAAAATGTAACGGGCCTCTATAGATATTGGCAAGAGTTACAAATATTGCATTCCCTTAATGCTCAATTTAAAATGAGACATAAAGCAAGAGAACAGTAAGTATAATGCGTCAAAGAGAATTCATTGTCAGATCTATATTGAAATAGCAAGGTGTGTTTTCACTGAATTATTTTAACAACATTTTCTGTGGTACAGCCAAGAGTTGTGTACGTACAGTGGTTACATCAAAATGGAAACATGAACATATCTGCATACATCTCTCCCCCTGCACTTTCTTCTGCCCCTCTGCAGCCAATCTAATGAACAAGTTCTAATGCCAACTGCACAGAGGTGATTTAACAATTCCCATGTCAGAGATGCTTCTTTTCTATTAACAAAAGGATATTTATAAATTGGTTAATTCACTAGCTCTGTATTTTTTTGTTTGTTTAAGGTGTTGTTACTTTATTTTCTTTTTTACTCATTCATTTTTTTTAATTTTATCTAAAAATTAAAAAACAAACAATAAAAAAGCATTTCAAACAAAACACTAGCTCTACTTTTTTTTTTTTTTTTTTTTTTTTTTTTTTTTTTTTTTTTTTTTTAAATCATCATTTTATTGAGATATATTCACATACCACGCAGTCATACAAAACAAATTGTACTTTCGATTGTTTACAGTACCATTACATAGTTGTACATTCATCACCTAAATCAATCCCTGACACCTTCATTAGCACACACACAAAAATAACAAGAATAATAATTAGAGTGAAAAAGAGCAATTGAAGTAAAAAAGAACACTGGGTACCTTTGTCTGTCTGTTTCCCTCCCCTACTTTTCTACACGTCCATCCATAAACTAGTCAAAGTGGTGTTTGGTCCTTATGGCTTTCCCAATCCCATTGTCACCCCTCATAAGCTACATTTTTATACAACTGTCTTCGAGATTCATGGGTTCTGGGTTGTAGTTTGATAGTTTCAGGTATCCACCACCAGCTACCCCAATTCTTTAGAACCTAAAAAGGGTTGTCTAAAGTGTGCATAAGAGTGCCCACCAGAGTGACCTCTCGGCTCCTTTTGGAATCTCTCTGCCACTGAAGCTTATTTCATTTCCTTTCACATCCCCCTTTTGGTCAAGAAGATGTTCTCCGTCCCACGGTGCCAGGTCTACATTCCTCCCTGGGAGTCATATTCCACGTTGCCAGGGAGATTCACTTCCCTGGGTGTCTGATCCCACGTAGGGGGGAGGGCAGTGATTTCACCTTTCAAGTTGGCTTAGCCAGAGAGAGAGGGCCACATCTGAGCAACAAAGAGGCATTCAGGAGGAGACTCTTAGGCACAGATACAGGGAGGCCTAGCCTCTCCTTTGCAGCAACCGTCTTCCCAAGGGTAAAACTTATGGTAGAGGGCTCAACCCATCAAACCACCAGTCCCCTATGTCTGTGGTCATGTTAGCAACCATGGAGGTGGGGTAGGCGAATACCCCTGCATTCTCCACAGGCTCCTCAAGGGGGCACTACATCTTTTTTTTTTTTTTTTTTCCCCTTGTTTGTCTTTTTTCTTTTTTTTTTTTTTTTTTTTTTTTTTTTAACTTTCCCTTCTTTTTTCAAATCACCTGTATGAAAAAAAAAGTTAAAAGGAAAACAAACATACAATAAAAGAGCATTTCAAAGAGACCATAGCAAGGGAGTAAGAAAAAGACAACTAACCTAAGATAACTGCTTAACTTCCAACATGTTCCTACTTTACCCCAAGAAAGTTACATAATATAGCAACATTTCAGTGAACTTGTTCCTACTACAACCATCAGAAATTAACAGACCATAGTCATTTCTGGGCATCCCCAGAACGTTAAATAGCTTATCTGTTCTTCCTGGATTATTGTTCCCCCTTCCTTAATTGCTCTCTACTGCTAGTTCCCCTACATTCTACATTATAAACCATTTGTTTTACATTTTTCAAAGTTCACATTAGTGGTAGCATATAATATTTCTCTTTTTGTGCCTGGCTTATTTCGCTCAGCATTATGTCTTCAAGGTTCATCCATGTTGTCATATGTTTCACCAGATCATTCCTTCTTACTGCCGCGTAGTATTCCATCGTGTGTATATACCACATTTTATTTATCCACTCATCTGTTGAAGGACATTTGGGTTGTTTCCATCTCTTGGCAATTGTGAATAATGCTGCTATGAACATTGGCGTGCAGATATCTGTTCGTGTCACTGCTTTCCGATCTTCCGGGTATATACCGAGGAGTGCAATCGCTGGATCGAATGGTAGCTCTATATCTAGTTTTCTAAGGAACTGCCAGACTGACTTCCAGAGTGGCTGAACCATTATACAGTCCCACCAACAATGAATAAGAGTTCCAATTTCTCCACATCCCCTCCAGCATTTGTAGTTTCCTGTTTGTTTAATGGCAGCCATTCTAACCGGTGTTAGATGGTATCTCATTGTGGTCTTAATTTGCATCTCTCTAATAGCTAGTGAAGATGAACATTTTTTCATGTGTTTCTTGGTCATTTGTATTTCCTCTTCAGAGAACTGTCTTTTCATATCTTTTGCCCATTTTATAATTGGGCTGTCTGTACTATTGTCATTGAGTTGTAGGATTTCTTTGTATATGCAAGATATCAGTCTTTTGTCAGATACATGGTTTCCAAAAATTTTTTCCCATTGAGTTGGCTGCCTCTTTACCTTTTTGAGAAATTCCTTTGAGGTGCAGAAACTTCTAAGCTTGAGGAGTTCCCATTTATCTATTTTCTCTTTTGTTGCTTGTGCTTTGGGTGTAAAGTCTAGGAAGTGGCCTCCTAATACAAGGTCTTGAAGATGTTTTCCTACATTATCTTCTAGGAGTTTTATGGTACTTTCTTTTATATTGAGATCTTTGGTCCATTTTGAGTTAATTTTTGTGTAGGGGGTGAGGTAGGGGTCCTCTTTCATTCTTTTGGATATGGATATCCAACTCTCCCAGCCCCATTTGTTGAAAAGACCATTATGGCTCAGTTCGGTGACTTTGGGGGCCTTATCAAAGATCAGTCGGCCATAGATCTGAGGGTCTATCTCTGAATTCTCAATTCGATTCCATTGATCTATATGTCTATCTTTGTGCCAGTACCATGCTGTTTTGGCAACTGTGGCTTTATAATAAGCTTCAAAGTCAGGGAGTGTAAGTCCTCCCACTTCGTTTTTCTTTTTTAGAGTGTCTTTAGCAATTCGAGGCATCTTCCCTTTCCAAATAAATTTGATAACTAGCTTTTCCAAGTCTGCAAAGTAGGTTGTTGGAATTTTGATTGGGATTGCATTGAATCTGTAGATGAGTTTGGGTAGAATTGACATCTTAATGACATTTAGCCTTCCTATCCATGAACATGGAATATTTTTCCATCTTTTAAGGTCCCCTTCTATTTCTTTTAGTAGAGTTATGTAGTTTTCTTTGTATAGGTCTTTTACATCTTTGGTTAAGTTGATTCCTAGGTATTTGATTTTTTTAGTTGCTATTGAAAATGGTATCTTTTTCTTGAGTGTCTCTTCAGTTTGTTCATTTCTAGCATATAGAAACATTACTGACTTATGAGCATTAATCTTGTATCCCGCTACTTTGCTAAATTTGTTTATTAGCTCTAGTAGGTGTATCGTTGATTTCTCAGGGTTTTCTAGATATAAGATCATATCATCTGCAAACAATGACAGTTTTACTTCTTCTTTTCCAATTTGGATGCCTTTTATTTCTTTGTCTTGCCGGATTGCCCTGGCTAGCACTTCCAGCACAATGTTGAATAACAGTGGTGACAGCGGGCATCCTTGTCTTGTTCCTGATCTTAGAGGGAAGGCTTTCAGTCTCTCACCATTGAGTACTATGCTGGCTGTGGGTTTTTCATATATGCTCTTTATCATGTTGAGGAAGTTTCCTTCAATTCCTACCTTTTGAAGTGTTTTTATCAAAAAGGGATGTTGGATTTTGTCAAATGCTTTTTCAGCATCTATTGAGATGATCAATTGATTTTTCCCTTTCGAGTTTTTAATGTGTTGTAATACATTGATTGTTTTTCTGATGTTGAACCATCCTTGCATGCCTGGAATGAACCCCACTTGGTCATGGTGTATGATTTTTTTAATGTGTCTTTGGATTCGATTTGCAAGTATTTTGTTGAGGATTTTTGCATCTATATTCATTAGGGAGATTGGCCGGTAGTTTTCCTTTTTGGTAGCATCTTTGCCTGGTTTTGGTATTAGATTGATGTTAGCTTCATAAAATGAGTTAGGTAGTGTTCCATTTTTTTCAATGTTTTGAAAGAGTTTGAGTAAGATTGGTGTCAGTTCTTTCTGGAAAGTTTGGTAGAATTCCCCTGTGAAGCCATCTGGCCCTGGGCATTTATTTGTGGGAAGATTTTTGATGACTGATTGGATCTCTTTGCTTGTGATGGGTTGGTTGAGGTCTTCTATTTCTTCTCTGGTCAGTCTAGGTTGTTCATATGTTTCCAGGAAATTGTCCATTTCTTCTACATTATCCAGTTTGTTGCCATACAGTTGTTCATAATATCCTCTTATAATTTTTTTAATTTCTTCAGGATCTGCAGTTATGTCACCTTTTTCATTCATTATTTTGTTTATATGGGTCTTCTCTCTTTTTGATTTTGTCAGTCTAGCTAGGGGCTTGTCAATCTTGTTGATCTTCTCAAAGAACCAACTTTTGGTGATATTTATCCTTTCTATTGTTTTTTTGTTCTCTATGTCATTTATTTCTGCTTTAATCCTTGTTATTTCTTTTCTTCTACTTGGTTTAGGATTGGTTTGCTGTTCATTTTCTAGTTTCTTCAGTTGATCCATTAGTTCTTTGATTTTGGCTCTTTCTTCCTTTTTAATATATGCGTTTAGTGCTATAAATTTCCCCCTTAGCACTGCTTTTGCTGCATCCCATAGGTTTTGGTATGTTGTGTTCTCATTTTCATTCGTCTCTATATATTTAGCAATTTCTCTTGCTATTTCTTCTTTAACCCACTGATTGTTTAGGAGTGTGTTGTTTAAACCTCCAGGTATTTGTGAATTTTCTAAGTCTCTGATGGTTATTGACTTCTAATTGTATTCCATTGTGGTCAGAGAATGTGCTTTGAATGATTTCAATCTTTTTAAATTTATTGAGGCTTGTTTTATGTCCCAGCATATGATCTATTCTGGAGAAAGTTCCGTGAGCACTAGAAAAGTATGTGTATCCTGGTGATTTGGGATGTAATGTCCTGTAGATGTCTGTCAAATCTAATTCATTTATCAGATTGTTTAGGTTTTCAATTTCCTTATTGGTCTTCTGTCTGGTTGATCTATCTATAGGAGAGAGTGATGTGTTGAAGTCTCCCACAATTATTGTGGAAACATCAATTGCTTCCTTTAGTTTTGCCAATGTTTCTCTCATGTATTTTGTGGCACCTTGATTGGGTGCATAGACATTTACGATTGTTATTTCTTCTTGCTGAATTGCCCCTTTTATTAGTATGTAGTGGCCTTCTTTGTCTCTCAAAACATCCCTGCATTTGAAGTCTATTTTATCTGAGATTAATATTGCTACACCTGCTTTCTTTTGGCTGTAGCTTGCATGAAATATTTTTTTCCATCCTTTCACTTTCAATTTCTTTGTGTCCCTGTGTCTAAGATGAGTCTCTTGTATGCAACATATTGATGGTTCATTTTTTTTGATCCATTCTGCGAATCTATATCTTTTAATTGGGGAGTTTAATCCATTTACATTCAACGTTAAAACCGTGAAGGCATTTCTTGAATCGGCCATCTTATCCTTTGGATTATGTTTGCCATATTTTTCCCTCTCTCTATTAATATCCTTTATTGTACCCATACCGAATCTCTTTAGTACTGAACCTTTCTCCAAGTCTCTCTGTCCTGTCTTTGTTTCTCTGTCTGTAGGGCTCCCTTTAGTATCTCCAGTAGGGCAGGTCTCTTGTTAGCAAATTCTCTCAGCATTTCTTTGTCTGTGAAAAATTTAAGCTCTCCCTCAAATTTGAAGGAGAGCTTTGCTGGATAAAGTATTCTTGGCTGGAAATTCCTCTCTCTCAGAATTTTAAATATATCGTGCCATTGCCTTCTCGCCTCCATGGTGGCTGCTGAGTAGTCACTACTTAGTCTTATGCTGTTTCCTTTGTATGTGGTGAATTGCTTTTCTCTTGCTGCTTTCAGAACTTGCTCCTTCTCTTCTATGTTTGACAGTGTGATCAGTATATGTCTCGGAGTGGTTTTTTTTGGATTTATTCTATTTGGAGTTCGCTGAGCATTTATGATTTGTGTATTTATGTTGTTTAGAAGATTTGGGAAGTTTTCCCCAACAATTTCTTTGAATACTCTTCCTAGACCTTTACCCTTTTCTTCCCCTTCTGGGACACCAATGAGTCTTATATTCGGACGCTTCATATTATCTATCATATCCCTGAGGTCCATTTCGAGTTTTTCAATTTTTTTCCCCATTCTTTCTTTTATGCTTTCATTTTCCATTCTGTCATCTTCCAGGTCACTGATTCGTTGTTCAACTTCCTCTAGTCTTGTACTATGAGTGTCCAGAATCTTTTTAATTTGGTCAACAGTTTCTTTAATTTCCATAAGATCATCCATTTTTTTATTTAGTCTTGCAATGTCTTCTTTATGCTCTTCTAGGGTCTTCTTGATTTCCTTCATATCCCGTACTAGGGTCTCATTGTTCA
This sequence comes from Choloepus didactylus, assembly GCF_015220235.1. Classification (NCBI taxonomy): domain Eukaryota; kingdom Metazoa; phylum Chordata; class Mammalia; order Pilosa; family Megalonychidae; genus Choloepus; species Choloepus didactylus. The sequence goes on along the minus strand of NC_051334.1, from coordinate 4,365,832 downwards.
TCTTTAGTTCTTTGAGTAGCTGCTCTAGGTGTGTCTCTTCTGGTCTTTTGATTTGGGTGCTTGGGCTTGGGTTATCCATATCGTCTGGTTTTTTCATATGCTTTATAATTTTCTGTTGTTTTTGGCCTCGTGGCATTTGCTGTCCTTGATAGGGTTCTTTTAGGGTTTGTAGACCAGTTGAAGTCCTTATCTCTAATTTATCAGATCTACAGCTTCGTGGAGTACACTTTCTCTAACTAACCAGCAGGTGGCGTCCACGAGCCACCTGTTCTCCACAAGCCAGATCTCCCCTGCTTAGCCTTTTTGGTGAGTGGGGGAGTGAGTCTTGTGGGGCCCAATTGGTGTCCCAAGCTTGCGTGTGTAGTTGGTGTTGCCTGCCCTGTATGTGGGGCGTGTTTCTGGGCAGTCGGGGAGGGGGGGTGGCCCTAACAATCAAATCTCCCTGATGATCCTAGAGTTTTAAAGCTACTGCAATAGTCTAATCCTTCAGTTCAGTCCTGCCACAGTTTGTCTCTGCCACTGACCCACAAGTCTTTGGTATTGGCGTATGGCTCCTGAGACTTGCAAGTGGGCCCCTCTTCCAGGCTGTGCACCCCGGGTCCTCTGTTGAGGGATGACTGTGCTATGTCACAGGTGAGTGCCGTCCCCCCAGGGCAGTTCTGGGCTGCTGGGCTGTGTTGGGAGGCTCCCAGTCTGCTCAAATGATGGCTGAATGGGGCTCTGTTAATTCACACTGCTCCCCCTTCCCAGCTCTGGGACATTCAGCTGAGGTTGCAGGGAAGGCTAATGTCCACGCCCAGTTTTGTGGTGTGTGCCTGTTATTTGAAGCACTTCCGTCACACTGGGTTGTCTGGGGCAGCTCTGGGCTATGGGGCTGGCGATGGGCAGGAGTGTTTCCTGTCCACCAGGATGGTGGCTGTGAGCGGACACCCCCCTTTTCTTGGGAAGTTGTGTTGTTTAGTGAATTTTCTCAGCCACTGGATTATTGCCTTTTGTCTCAGAGCTCTCTTATTTCTGCTCTTGACTTGACGTGCCCAAATTTCAATTCTTTGAAGCTTTCTGTATTGAGCTTCTTAGAGTACTTGTTTTAGAAAAAGCAAAAAGGATTTAAAAAAAAAAAAAAAAAAAAAAAAAAAAACGGCCCTCCTCAGAGATCTAATGGGTTATTGAAATGCTAATAGACAAAGCAACCAGGGCCATTAAGGAAAGGTGCCCTGGGCAGAGAGATCAGCCTTGCTTCGGGATTTGCATATGCGCCTCAAGGCCTGATCTCCGCCTTTCCCCTTTCTGTGTTCACCAGAACTCCAAAAATCCTCTGCTTTTACTTTGGAGCTTCTCGTGTTGTTTTCCTTCTATGCCCGTCTCCTCTCTGCTGGGCTGGCTGCTCTCAGAGTCTCTGGTGTCTGGCCTCAGTCTATCTATGGTTGGAGTTTGAATCAGTAGAATGAGTTTCCGATGAGAGCAGCCACTGCAATTCTCCCTTCTCCTTCCTGGAGCTGACAGCCCCTCCTCCCCCGGGACTGAGCCTGGCAGGGAGGGGCGCGGGTCCCCTGGCCGCAAAAACTTACAGATTTCGCTGATCTCAGCAGTTCCACGTTTTCATGAGTGTTGTATGAAGTATGCCCAAAGACAGGTTGCTCTGTGGTGTCCAGTCCACGCAGTTCCTGGCTTTTTACCTACTTTCCTGGAGGAGTAACTAAAACATACAGCTCACCAGTCTGCCATTTTGCCCCGCCTCTGATCTAGCTCTACTTTTTACCATGTGTTGTCACCTCAAGATATCCAGAAAGCTTAGGTGTTACGAAATAATGAATCTTATCCACAATAAACACAGGTATTTTACAAAATTGCACAAAGTAATATGTTTATAATTTAAAACTATCTTCTAGTAGAGATACTAGCAAAGAGCCCCTCCTTTTCCCCTCCTCTTCTTCCTTTTCTACCATTTCAATGACGTAACTACAGAAATGCGTCTACCTCTAAGAGGTGGATTAGTAAAGATCACTCTCAGATAACAGTCCTTCCTGTAAACTAACACAAGGACGTTTCTATAGGGATTGTCTTTCTACCTCTATTTTTTTTTTTTAATTCAATTTTATTGAGATTGGTCACATACCATACAGTCATCCAAAGTGCACAATCAGTTGCCCATGGTATACCATTATACAGCTGTGCATCCATCACCACAATTAATTTTTTTCCCAAATTTTAGAACATTTTCATTATTCCATAAAAGAAATAAAAACAAAAAAGAAAACTCAAATCCTCCTATACTCCTAACAACCCCTTCCATTATTGACTCATAATATTGATATAGTACATTTGTTACTGTTGATGGAAGAATTAAACTATTATTAACTATAGTACATAGTTTGCAATAGGTATATTTTTTCCCTATATACCCTTCTATTATTAACTTCTAGTTATAGTGTCATACGTTTGTTCTAGTTGATGAAAGAGATTTCTAATATTTGTACAGTTAATCACGGACATTGTCCACCACAAGATTTACTGTTTTATACATTCTGATGTTTTAACCTCCAACTTTCCATCTGGTGACGTACATGACTCTAAGCTTCCCCTTTCCACTGCATTCACACACCATTCAGCACTGTTATTCTTACAATAACCTGCTACCATGACTTCTGTCATTTCCAAACACTTAAGTTCAACCTAGTTAAATATTCTCCGTATATTAAGCAATCACTCCCCATTCTTGAGCTTTAGTCTATATCCCTGTAACCTATATTTCATGTCTGTGAGTTTACATATTATAATTAGTTCAATCAGCGAGATAATAAAATATTTGTCCTTTAGTGTCTAATTTCACTCAACACAGTGTCCTCAAGTTTCATCCATCAACCTGTGTTTTTTTTGTAAGATAGGATGGAATGTATCGTGCATGAACAAAACTAAGTAAAGAGTCGATGGTTCTCTGTATAGTCATGTAATTATGCATTCACCACCACTACCATTATCTATATAAGGACATTTCCATTTCTACCACAAAGAAAGAGGAAGAGTCAAAAAAGGTAGAAAGACAAAGAAAAAAAAGAAAAAATATAAATATATTTTAAAATATACTTTTAAAAATTATAAGATTTTACAAAGTTGTCTCACACAGCTGTGGGGATGCATAAGTCCATACTCTGTAAGGTAGGCAGCAAGCTGGCAACACCAATGAAAATGTTTGATGAACTCCCCAGGCAGTGAACTGGCAACTTTGATGAACTCCTCAGGAAACGCTTTGCTGGTTTGCTGAAGAAGTGAAGGTCCTCTCCCTCTCTTTCTTAAAAGTCTTCAACTGATTGTATTACATCCAGCTGATTGAATTCTCTCATGGTAGAAGACATGCCCTTCATTGATATAATCAGTTCCAGCTGCAGTCAATTGACTGATTTAATGAACCAGCTTTCTGGTTTATTAACCAGCCACAAATGTCCTTGGAGTAGTGATCAGGCCAGTGCTTCCTTGACCAGACACCTGGACACCATCACCTGGCCAAGTTGACACATGAACCTAATCATCACAGTACCTGACTGTTGATGCCTTACCTTGGATACTTTATGGTGTTCGGATGGTAAATTTGTAACCAAATAAACCCCCTTTCTAAAAGCCAGTCCATTTCTGGTGTTTTGCATAATGGCAGCACTAGCAAACCGGAACAGATTTGGTACCAGAGAAGTGGGGTGCTGCTGTACTTACAAATACCAAACATGTTAGAACTGCTTTTTGAATGGGTAAGGGGAAGATTCTGGAAGGATTGCCAGGAGCTTGATAGAAAAGGCCTAATCTCCTTTGAAGAGACTGTTGGTTAGAAATATGGGCTCTAAAGATACTTCTGATGAGGGCTTGAGCAGAAATAATGTGTTGTTGCAAACTGGAAGGAAGGTGACTCCTGTTTTAAAGTGGCAGAGAATTTGGTAAAATTGTGTCATGGTGTCAGATGGAAGGCAGAATTTGAGAACTGAAGAGATTTTCACACTAAATATCAAAAGTGTGGCCTAGGTTCTCCTGGCAGCTTATAGTAAAATGAGAGTGGAGAGAGAGAAACTTAGAACTGAATTCTTGGGTACAAAGAAACCAGAAACTGATAGTTTGGAGAATTCCAGGCTTCCAGAAAGTGAGACTCCAGAAGCTACAGCTCCATATGAGGATTTAACCAAACATGAAACTTGACCTCCGTTAACAGTTCAAGCCAGGACTGGAGATGGAGTTATCCAGAAAGGATTTGTGGGAAGTCCTATTGTCTGATGCTGTGACCTCTGTAAACTGCATGTCAAGCCAACGATGTTTTTGTGACTCTGTATAGAAGGAGCCACTGCCGTTCTGGACTGGAGGGGATACAAGGAACGATTGAAGGAAAAATTTCTTGAGGACAGAATCATGGAAATTGAGGTCTGGAGTCAAGAGGTCTCAGGCTGGGAGAGTGGAGCGGCCCATGCATGTGGAAAGGATGAGTTTGCCCCATAGATAGAGGGTTGGTCTTCCACCTCCATGCTCAGGGAGAGTGCTATCACACCAGGCCCCAAAGAGGATGGAACACATTCCCTGGGAACTGGGGGGAGCCTGGCCACCACCACAGTGTTCAGAAAAGGGAGAGCCTTTGCCCAGGAGATGCAGAGTCCAGGTGGTACCCCAATGTTTGAAGAGGGTGGGGCCAAGAAGGTAGTCTCCCCAATATTTGGATATGTTGGAGCACTCACCCCAGAGTTTGGAGAGAATAGGGCTGCCACGAAGGCTTTTGGAAAGGGTTGGACAACCTGCTCTCTCAAGCCCCACAGATAAAGTGTCATTGTATAAATGACTGTCAGACTTTGAAATCTGACGGAGTTTGCCTTGTGGGTTTTAGGAATTGTTTTGGTCCTGTGAACTCTGTTTTCCTTTCAGTTACTTCTATGGCAGTGGGAATGTTTATCCTATGACTGGCTGTCCTTTGTATGTTGGAAACAGATAACTTGTTCTAAGCTTCACAGGTCCACAGCCAGAGGGGAATTTTGCTTTGGGACAAGACCACACTTGTAACTGATTTTGATGGGATCTTGTACTAACCTAGTGTTCTGAAATGATTTAAGTTTCTCTGATATTATGATGGGATAAATGTATTTTGTATTTGGAAAGAATATGTTTTTCTGGGGCATGGGGGGTGGAATGTGCCAGTTTGTATATATTATGTCCCCCAGAAAAAGCCATGTTTTTTAATGCAGTCTTGTAGGGGCAGACATATTAGTGTTGGAACCTATTGATTAAGTGTTTCCGTGGAGATATGACTCAATCAACTGTGGACAAGACCTTTGATTGGACAATTTTCATGGAGGTGTTACAGTACTCATTCAGGGTGGGTCTGAATTAAATCACTGGAGCCATATAAAGAGCTGACAGAAGGAACTCATAGCAGCTGTGAGTGTCATTTTGGAGAGAAACTGAGAGTGACATTTTGAAGAGCAGCTGCAGCTAAGAGAGGACAACACACCCCAAGAGCAACATTTTGGAGAATGCCATTTTGAAATGCCACCTGGGGGCCTGTAGATTCCAGCCACGTGCCTTTTGAGCTAACAGAGGTTTTCCAAATGCCAATGGCCATCCTTAAATGAAGGTACCTAATTGTTGATGCCTTACCCTGGATACTTTATGGCCTTCAGACAGTACGTTTGTAACCAGATAAACCCCCTTTATAAAAGCCAATCCATTTCTTTGCTTAACAGCAACATTAGCAAACTGGAACACTGCTCTTGTATGTCTCCATTGTGTTTTTCATTTCTTGTATTGTGCCTTTCATTTCTATAGGTTCTGTCAATTATTTTTTTCAGACTTTTGAGTTTTTCCCTACTTTTGCCCAATGTTTTCTTTATATCCTTCATCTCTTTTGCCACGTCGTCGCTCAACTTGCTGAATTGGTTTTTGAATTGATTTAGTGTATTAATTTGAAGATTTTAATTAGTTGTTTCAGTTTATCTCAGTTGAAGTGTAAGTTTATTCCTTTGACTGTGGGCCATATCTTCAGTTTTTCTAGTGTGGTTTGTAGTTTTTTGTTTCCTAGGTGGCTGGTTTCCTTGATTTCCCCAATCAGATTTTCTGAGACCAGATTGGCTCAGTTCTCAGAATAGGGCTATATTCAGTAACAGGTTTCCCTAAGGGTGTGTCTTAGAAGACTGACAGACTTTCCTTTAAGGCCTCTAGACTCTGTGCATTTCCTAAGTTGCCCAGAAGGTGGTGCCTGTCAGCCTGTTGCTCCTAACTGGTGTACAAGTGTGGTCCCTTTAATTCTCAGCTTACATTGTTTCTGGTTGGATTGATTGTTTTCCTCCAAGTCCTGGGGTCTGAGTTCTTAAGGGAGGGCAGCCACTTAAGCTGGGCCCCACCCCCCTCCTCTTAGGGAAGATATATCCCCTCAGAAGTTATCTTCTGCACTTAAGTTACTCCCTTGTCTCTCAGACTCTGTTAACTCCATGCCTGCCTGGATCAGGTCTTTGAGAAATGAAGATGCCTGAGGCTTCCTCCACTGAGCCACTCAGATTGAGAGAGAGACAAAAAGGAGAAAGAAAACCCCTTTCCAGAGCCAGTCCCTCGCCTCCCAGCTTCGCCAGAAATACTACTTGGTTCTGCACTCCTTTTCTTGGGACACAGCTGTTTTCCAGTATCCTAAGCTCAACTGTCTCCAAAAACCTCTGCATTTTTTTTCCCATAATCCCCACCTCCTCCCCACTGGCAGCGACCTCAGGGTACTTTTCAGGTTTTTAGGGGTTTGTCTGTGTTTGTAGCTTGTATTCAGCAGTCTGCATTTATTAATTAAAATCACAGTGGGAGCTTGATTGAGCTATATTCACTTGCTCTGGACAGGAACTGCTGCTTTCTCCCACAACAAAGTTTTGCCGTTCAGCCTGCTGGTGGGGGGAGGGGTGCTGGTTCTGCAGTTTTTCCTTACAGTTTTTGTGCTGGGATCTCAGCCATTCCACCCTTCCAGGCTGGTGTATGATATGTGGACAGTCATGGTTGTGCTCCAGGAGTTGTTCCAGACTATTTACTAGTTCCTGGCTATTTACAGTTGCTCTAGAGGACTAACTAAATTCTACACCTCTCTATGCTGTCACCTTGCCCGCAACTGTGCTCTCTGCTTTTAACACATGTTGTATACTCTTAAGCATATAGAAAGACTAGATGTTTCAAATAAGGACTTAAATTTGTCCATGATTTACACAGTTGCTTTGAATAGACCACACACATGTAACAAAGGATATAATCTGAAAGTGTCTTCAAAATAGGAAATTCTGACCTAGAACCGTTCCCTTTCTCATCTCTGTCAGTGGTTGCATCTGCAATGCTTAGAAAGTATTTTAACAGTTTTGCTGGCCGTTTATAGAAGGTCTGTGTATATAATATGAAAAAACTGCTCTCAATTTCCCCCCCAACCTTTTAAAAGAAAACTTTTGCCACATCTAGGCTTTCTAGATGTAAACAGGTTGCCGACCTGTGATAAAGTAGTTTGAAACTCAGATGTCATGTAATGCCCATTTATTTGTTAGGGAAAAAACACCTTTAAATGACTTCTGGAAGTGACTTTGAAATGGAATTTAGACCGCCTCTGGAAGCAACACCAGGAGAGACACACACCCATGCTAGTTCTGTGGGTTAGAGAACATGGAGCAGAAGGCTAAGAAAGAGGAAGAGAGAGGTTCTAGGCCATACTGATCACATTTAGAAGATGTTTCCATATTATAACCACTGTTCAGTTTTTACATTTTATTCCTCACTACTGTAAAAATGATTGACAATAATAAGTACTTTTTGAAATATCACCTCTTCTTAAAGGTTTTGAAGTGCCTGACATATGTTAAAAGTAGAGGTAGTAGAAGAAGACATTTTGTAATTATCTTTTTGCTAAAATTCATATGAAATATTGTGGGGTTTTTTGGAATGGCCAAACCATCTCTCTGAGTAGTACACATTTTGTGCACTGGTTTGGTGGAGGATGGAAAAAGAAGTGCAGAGAGCTCTGTGCCAGTGTGTTTATAATGAGACAAGATTAACCATTGTTCCTATGTTTGTGCATTTGATTTTACTTTGCTTTGTATGTAGTGTATATAATGGGTGTACACCTCCTAAATTACATCTAGTCTTCTATATGTTCAAGAGGTTGCCGGTGTATAACAAAAGCAGAGTTAGTAAACTACTACCTCTTGCACATTTTGTGTTAAAATTCATAAGAAAGATTGTTTTCTGTAATTTTGAGCATTATATCCCCCACGGTTGGTGGAGGAAGGGTAAGAAGGAAGGATTCTAGAGCAGAAAGTTCTTATTTAGAACACGCTGTCTGATTCCTAGTTGTTACTTGTGTGCAGTTTATTCAAGACTCTTCTGTTTTAGGGGACAAACTAAGTCCTTAGTTGTAACATCTAGTCTGTGTAGATGTTTGGAAGTGCCTGGTATATGTTAAAACTAGAAGTAGTAAAGTATTACTTTGTAAGTATTGGTTTGCTCACATTCCTAGGAAATAGTGTCTTTTGGATTGTGGTGGTTAAACCATCTCTGTGAGCAGCGTTTACTTGTTTAGTGATTTGGAGGAAGTGGGAGGGAAGCAACTACAAAAGGTAATTTGCTAGTGTGTTCAAAGAAAACTTTTTCTGTATGTTCTGTGATTTTGTTTGGCTGTATGTATAGTGTATATAATGGACAAATGAGTCCTAATTTTGCAGTATCTAGTCTGTAGATGTTAAAGAGATTGCCAGTGTGTGACAAAGTAGAGTTAGTATAATTATCATGTTTTGTGTATGTGTTGAAATTTATTGTAAAACTTGTCTTCTGCAGATGACTTTTGGGTATAAATTTGTTCAGTCGCCTGTAAGCATTACACTTGCCCATAGTTACTTACTGAACTGTGGTGGAGAATAGGGACTGAGGAGGGAATTGTTGGAGGTGAAGATGGTCATGTTTAGGCACTATCTTACTACTGTCTTCAAAATTAAGTTTTTTTGTTTTTTTTTTTAAATTTGATAAATTTTATTTTGAAATAAATTCAAACTTACAGGAACAGTTGCAAAAACAGTACAAACCCCATACATAGAACTCCAGCATACCCCGACCCCCCTCCCCTTTAACATCCTGTAACACATTTCTTTCTTTCCCTCCCTTTCTTCCTCCCTCCCTCCCTCCCTATCTGTCATCCATCATCTATTGCTCTGTGCTCTGAACATATGAGAGCAAGCTGCACATATCTTTGAACAAACAATGTAATTCACATATACCTTTCCCATGGACAAGAACATTCTTTTATGCAATCCCATTAAGTGCAGCTAAGAAGTTCAAGAAATTCAACATTGATACAAAGCTTACATTCTGTATTTCCTTTTTTTTTTTCTTTTATGTCCCATCTGTGTCCCTTTGAGCGTCCTCTTGTCCACCTCAGATCCCATCCAGGATCATCCTTGGCATTTAATTGTCATCTATTTAGACTTTTTTTTTTTTTTTTCCAATTGTGGAAACATGTATACAGCCTAAATCTTCCCATTCCACCCCTTCCCTAGCCTTCCATTAGTGGGATTAATCACATTTAGAATGTTGCAATGCTATCACCTTCCCACCATCCATTTCTAGAAGTTTCTCTTCACCCCAGACAGAAACCCTACACTAATTTCTTAACTCCCCATTGCCCCTTCTCTCACTTCTCCTAACCCATACTCTACTTTTCATCTCTATGGTCATATTCTCTGATACTTTGTGTTTACCATGAGGCTTAAATTTAACATCTTAAATCTGTAACAATCTTGTTTTTCTTTGATACCTACTTACCTTCAATATGGCACATAAACTATGTTCCTATGCTCCTCCATTCCCCCACCTTTATGTAGTTCTTGTCAAAAATTACATATTTTACATCAAGTCCAAAACCACTGATTTATCGTTACAGTTTATGTATTTTAGATCCTGTAGGAAGTAAATAGTGGAGTTACAAATCAAAAATACAGTAGTATTGGTATTTATATTTACCATGTGATCTTTACTGGAAATCTTTATTTCTTCATGTAGTTTCAGTCAATTGTTTAGTGTCCCTTCCTTTCAGGCTGCTCAACTCATTTTAGCATGTCTTATAGGACTGACCTACTGGTGTTGAAGTCCCTCAGCTTTTTTTTTTTTTTTTTTTTTTTTTTTTAATCATCATTTTATTGAGATATATTCACATACCACGCAGTCATACAAAACAAATTGTACTTTCGATTGTTTACAGTACCATTACATAGTTGTACATTCATCACCTAAATCAATCCCTGACACCTTCATTAGCACACACACAAAAATAACAAGAATAATAATTAGAGTGAAAAAGAGCAATTGAAGTAAAAAAGAACACTGGGTACCTTTGTCTGTTTGTTTCCTTCCCCTACTTTTCTACACATCCATCCATAAACTAGACAAAGTGGAGTTTGGTCCTTATGGCATTCCCAATCCCATTGTCACCCCTCATAAGCTACATTTTTATACAACTGTCTTCGAGATTCATGGGTTCTGGGTTGTAGTTTAATAGTTTCAGGTATCCACCACCAGCTACCCCAATTCTTTAGAACCTAAAAAAGGTTGTCTAAAGTGTGCGTAAGAGTGCCCACCAGAGTGATCTCTCGGCTCGTTTTGGAATCTCTCTGCCACTGAAGCTTATTTCATTTCCTTTCACATCCCCCTTTTGGTCAAGAAGATGTTCTCCATCCCACGATGCCGGGTCTACATTCCTCCCCGGGAGTCATATTCCACGTTGCCAGGGAGATTCACTTCCCTGGGTGTCTGATCCCACGTAGGGGGGAGGGCAGTGATTTCACCTTTCAAGTTGGCTTAGCCAGAGAGAGAGGGCCACATCTGAGCAACAAAGAGGCATTCAGGAGGAGACTCTTAGGCACAAATACAGGGAGGCCTAGCCTCTCCTTTGCAGCAACCATCTTCCCAAGGGTAAAACTTATGGTAGAGGGCTCAACCCATCAAACCACCAGTCCCCTATGTCTGTGGTCATGTTAGCAACCATGGAGGTGGGGTAGGCGAATACACCTGCATTCTCCACAGGCTCCTCAAGGGGGCACTACATCTTTTTTTTTTTTTTCCTTGTTTGTCTTTTTTCTTTCTTTATTTTTTTTTAACTTTCCCTTCTTTTTTAAATCAACTGTATGAAAAAAAAAGTTAAAAAGAAAACAAACATACAATAAAAGAACATTTCAAAGAGACCATAACAAGGGAGTAAGAAAAAGACAACTAACCTAAGATAACTGCTTAACTTCCAACATGTTCCTACTTTACCCCAAGAAAGTTACATAATATAGCAACATTTCAGTGAACTTGTTCCTACTACATCCATCAGAAATTAACAGACCATAGTCATTTCTGGGCATCCCCAGAACGTTAAATAGCTTATCTGTTCTTCTTGGATTATTGTTCCCCCTTCCTTAATTGCTCTCTACTGCTAGTTCCCCTACATTCTACATTATAAACCATTTGTTTTACATTTTTCAAAGTTCACATTAGTGGTAGCATATAATATTTCTCTTTTTGTGCCTGGCTTATTTCGCTCAGCATTATGTCTTCAAGGTTCATCCATGTTGTCATATGTTTCACCAGATCGTTCCTTCTTACTGCCCGCGTAGTATTCCATCGTGTGTATATACCACATTTTATTTATCCACTCATCTGTTGAAGGACATTTGGGTTGTTTCCATCTCTTGGCAATTGTGAATAATGCTGCTATGAACATTGGCGTGCAGATATCTGTTCGTGTCACTGCTTTCCGATCTTCCGGGTATATACCGAGAAGTGCAATCGCTGGATCGAATGGTAGCTCTATATCTAGTTTTCTAAGGAACTGCCAGACTGACTTCCAGAGTGGCTGAACCATTATACAGTCCCACCAACAATGAATAAGAGTTCCAATTTCTCCACATCCCCTCCAGCATTTGTAGTTTCCTGTTTGTTTAATGGCAGCCATTCTAACCGGTGTTAGATGGTATCTCATTGTGGTCTTAATTTGCATGTCTCTAATAGCTAGTGAAGCTGAACATTTTTTCATGTGTTTCTTGGCCATTTGTATTTCCTCTTCAGAGAACTGTCTTTTCATATCTTTTGCCCATTTTATAATTGGGCTGTCTGTACTATTGTCATTGAGTTGTAGGATTTCTTTGTATATGCAAGATATCAGTCTTTTGTCAGATACATGGTTTCCAAAAATTTTTTCCCCTTGAGTTGTCTGCCTCTTTACCTTTTTGAGAAATTCCTTTGAGGTGCAGAAACTTCTAAGCTTGAGGAGTTCCCATTTATCTATTTTCTCTTTTGTTGCTTGTGCTTTGGGTGTAAAGTCTAGGAAGTGGCCTCCTAATACAAGGTCTTGAAGATGTTTTCCTACATTATCTTCTAGGAGTTTTATGGTACTTTCTTTTATATTGAGATCTTTGGTCCATTTTGAGTTAATTTTTGTGTAGGGGGTGAGGTAGGGGTCCTCTTTCATTCTTTTGGATATGGATATCCAACTCTCCCAGCCCCATTTGTTGAAAAGACCATTATGGCTCAGTTCGGTGACTTTGCGGGCCTTATCAAAGATCAGTCGGCCATAGATCTGAGGGTCTATCTCTGAATTCTCAATTCGATTCCATTGATCTATATGTCTATCTTTGTGCCAGTACCATGCTGTTTTGGCAACTGTGGCTTTATAATAAGCTTCAAAGTCAGGGAGTGTAAGTCCTCCCACTTCGTTTTTCTTTTTTAGAGTGTCTTTAGCAATTCGCGGCATCTTCCCTTTCCAAATAAATTTGATAACTAGCTTTTCCAAGTCTGCAAAGTAGGTTGTTGGAATTTTGATTGGGATTGCATTGAATCTGTAGATGAGTTTGGGTAGAATTGACATCTTAATGACATTTAGCCTTCCTATCCATGAACATGGAATATTTTTCCATCTTTTAAGGTCCCCTTCTATTTCTTTTAGTAGAGTTATGTAGTTTTCTTTGTATAGGTCTTTTACATCTTTGGTTAAGTTTATTCCTAGGTACTTGATTTTTTTAGTTGCTATTGAAAATGGTATCTTTTTCTTGAGTGTCTCTTCAGTTTGTTCATTTCTAGCATATAGAAACATTACTGACTTATGTGCATTAATCTTGTATCCCGCTACTTTGCTAAATTTGTTTATTAGCTCTAGTAGGTGTATCGTTGATTTCTCAGGGTTTTCTAGATATAAGATCATATCATCTGCAAACAATGACAGTTTTACTTCTTCTTTTCCAATTTGGATGGCTTTTATTTCTTTGTCTTGCCGGATTGCCCTGGCTAGCACTTCCAGCACAATGTTGAATAACAGTGGTGACAGCGGGCATCCTTGTCTTGTTCCTGATCTTAGAGGGAAGGCTTTCAGTCTCTCACCATTGAGTACTATGCTGGCTGTGGGTTTTTCATATATGCTCTTTATCATGTTGAGGAAGTTTCCTTCAATTCCTACCTTTTGAAGTGTTTTTATCAAAAAGGGATGTTGGATTTTGTCGAATGCTTTTTCAGCATCTATTGAGATGATCAATTGATTTTTCCCTTTCGAGTTTTTAATGTGTTGTAATACATTGATTGTTTTTCTTATGTTGAACCATCCTTGCATGCCTGGAATGAACCCCACTTGGTCATGGTGTATGATTTTTTTAATGTGTCTTTGGATTCGATTTGCAAGTATTTTGTTGAGGATTTTTGCATCTATATTCATTAGGGAGATTGGCCGGTAGTTTTCCTTTTTTTGTAGCATCTTTGCCTGGTTTTGGTATTAGATTGATGTTAGCTTCATAAAATGAGTTAGGTAGTGTTCCATTTTTTTCAATGTTTTGAAAGAGTTTGAGTAAGATTGGTGTCAGTTCTTTCTGGAAAGTTTGGTAGAATTCCCCTGTGAAGCCATCTGGCCCTGGGCATTTATTTGTGGGAAGATTTTTGATGACTGATTGGATCTCTTTGCTTGTTATGGGTTAGTTGAGGTCTTCTATTTCTTCTCTGGTCAGTCTAGGTTGTTCATATGTTTCCAGGAAATTGTCCATTTCTTCTACATTATCCAGTTTGTTGCCATACAGTTGTTCATAATATCCTCTTATAATTTTTTTAATTTCTTCAGGATCTGCAGTTATGTCACCTTTTTCATTCATTATTTTGTTTATATGGGTCTTCTCTCTTTTTGATTTTGTCAGTCTAGCTAGGGGCTTGTCAATCTTGTTGATCTTCTCAAAGAACCAACTTTTGGTGATAGTTATCTTCTCTATTGTTTTTTTGTTCTCTATGTCATTTATTTCTGCTTTAATCCTTGTTATTTCTTTTCTTGTACTTGGTTTAGGATTGGTTTGCTGTTCATTTTCTAGCTTCTTCAGTTGATCCATTAGTTCTTTGATTTTGGCTCTTTCTTCCTTTTTAATATATGCGTTTAGTGCTATAAATTTCCCCCTTAGCACTGCTTTTGCTGCATCCCATAGGTTTTGGTATGTTGTGTTCTCATTTTCATTTGTCTCTATATATTTAGCAATTTCTCTTGCTATTTCTTCTTTAACCCACTGATTGTTTAGGAGTGTGTTGTTTAACCTCCAGGTATTTGTGAATTTTCTAAGTCTCTGATGGTTATTGACTTCTAATTGTATTCCATTGTGGTCAGAGAATGTGCTTTGAATAATTTCAATCTTTTTAAATTTATTGAGGCTTGTTTTATGTCCCAGCATATGATCTATTCTGGAGAAAGTTCCGTGAGCACTAGAAAAGTATGTGTATCCTGGTGATTTGGGATGTAATGTCCTGTAGATGTCTGTTAAATCTAATTCATTTATCAGATTGTTTAGGTTTTCAATTTCCTTATTGGTCTTCTGTCTGGTTGATCTATCTATAGGAGAGAGTGATGTGTTGAAGTCTCCCACAATTATTGTGGAAACATCAATTGCTTCCTTTAGTTTTGCCAGTGTTTCTCTCATGTATTTTGTGGCACCTTGATTGGGTGCATAGACATTTACGATTGTTATTTCTTCTTGCTGAATTGCCCCTTTTATTAGTATGTAGTGGCCTTCTTTGTCTCTCAAAACATCCCTGCATTTGAAGTCAATTTTATCTGAGATTAATATTGCTACACCTGCTTTCTTTTGGCTGTAGCTTGCATGAAATATTTTTTTCCATCCTTTCACTTTCAGTTTCTTTGTGTCCCTGTGTCTAAGATGAGTCTCTTGTATGCAACATATTGATGGTTCATTTTCTTTGATCCATTCTGCGAATCTATATCTTTTAATTGGGGAGTTTAATCCATTTACATTCAACGTTAAAACCGTGAAGGCATTTCTTGAATTGGCCATCTTATCCTTTGGTTTATGTTTGCCATATTTTTCCCTCTCTCTATTAATATCCTTTATTGTACCCATACCGAATCTCTTTAGTACTGAACCTTTCTCCAAGTCTCTCTGTCCTGTCTTTGTTTCTCTGTCTGTAGGGCTCTCTTTAGTATGTCCAGTAGGGCAGGTCTCTTGTTAGCAAATTCTCTCAGCATTTCTTTGTCTGTGAAAAATTTAAGCTCTCCCTCAAATTTGAAGGAGAGCTTTGCTGGATAAAGTATTCTTGGCTGGAAATTCCTCTCACTCAGAATTTTAAATATATCGTGCCACTGCCTTCTCGCCTCCATGGTGGCTGCTGAGTAGTCACTACTTAGTCTTATGCTGTTTCCTTTGTATGTGGTGAATTGCTTTTCTCTTGCTGCTTTCAGAACTTGCTCCTTCTCTTCTATGTTTGACAGTGTGATCAGTATATGTCTCGGAGTGAGTTTATTTGGATTTATTCTATTTGGAGTTCGCTGAGCATTTATGATTTGTGTATTTATGTTGTTTAGAAGATTTGGGAAGTTTTCCCCAATAATTTCTTTGAATACTCTTCCTAGACCTTTACCCTTTTCTTCCCCTTCTGGGACACCAATGAGTCTTATATTTGGACGTTTCATATTATCTATCGTATCCCTGAGGTCCATTTCGAGTTTTCCATTTTTTTCCCCATTCTTTCTTTTATGCTTTCATTTTCCATTCTGTCATCTTGCAGGTCACTGATTCGTTGTTCAACTTCCTCTAGTCTTGTACTATGAGTGTCCAGAATCTTTTTAATTTGGTCAACAGTTTCTTTAATTTCCATAAGATCATCCATTTTTTCGTTTAGTCTTGCAATGTCTTCTTTATGCTCTTCTAGGGTCTTCTTGATTTCCTTCATATCCCGTACTATGGTCTCATTGTTCATCTTTAGTTCTTTGAGTAGCTGCTCTAGGTGCTGTGTCTCTTCTGGTCTTTTGATTTGGGTGCTTGGGCTTGGGTTATCCATATCGTCTGGTTTTTTCATATGCTTTATAATTTTCTGTTGTTTTTGGCCTCTTGCCATTTGCTGAACTTGATAGGGTTCTTTTAGGGTTTGTAGACCTATTGAAGTCCTTATCTCTAATTTATCAGATCTACAGCTTCGTGGAGTACACTTTCTCTAACTAACCAGCAGGTGGCGTCCACGAGCCACCTGTTCTCCACAAGCCAGTTCTCCCCTGCTTAGCCTTTTGGTGAGTGGGGGAGTGAGTCTTGTGGGGCCCAATTGGTGTACCAAGCTTGCGTGTGTAGTTGGTGTTGCCTGCCCTGTATGTGGGGTGTGTTTCTGGGCAGTCGGGGAGGGGGGGTGGCCCTAACAATCAAATCTCCCTGATGATCCTAGAGTTTTAAAGCTGCTGCAATAGTCTAATCCTTCAGTTCAGTCCTGCCACAGTTTGTCTCTGCCACTGACCCACAAGTCTTTGGTATTGGCGTATGGCTCCTGAGACTTGCAAGTGGGCCCCTCTTCCAGGCTGTGCACCCCGGGTCCTCTGTTGAGGGATGACTGTGCTATGTCACAGGTGAGTGCCGTCCCCCCAGGGCAGTTCTGGGCTGCTGGGCTGTGTAGGGAGGCTCCCAGTCTGCTCAAATGATGGCTGAATTGGGCTTTGTTAATTCACACTGCTCCACCTTCCCAGCTCTGGGACATTCAGCTGAGGTTGCAGGGAAGGCTAATGTCCACGCCCAGTTTTGTGGTGTGTGCCTGTTATTTGAAGCACTTCCGTCACACTGGGTTGTCTGGGGCAGCTCTGGGCTATGGGGCTGGCGATGGGCAGGAGTGTTTCCTGTCCACCAGGATGATGGCTGTGAGCGGACACCCCCCTTTTCTTGGGAAGTTGTGTTGTTTAGTGAATTTTCTCAGCCACTGGATTATTGCCTTTTGTCTCAGAGCTCTCTTAGTTCTGCTCTTGACTTGACGTTCCCAAATTGCAGTTCTTTGAAGCTTTCTGTATTGGGCTTCTTAGAGTAATTGTTTTAGAAAAAGAAAAAAGGATTTAAAAAAAAAAAAAAAAAAACGGCCCTCCTCAGAGATCTAATGGGTTATTGAAATGCTAATAGACAAAGCAACCAGGGCCATTAAGGAAAGGTCCACAGGGCAGAGAGATCAGCTTTGCTTCGGGATTTGCATATGCGCCTCAAGGCCTGAGCTCCGCCCTTCCCCTTTCTGTGTTCACCAGAACTCCAAAAATCCTCTGCTTTTATTTTGGAGTTTTTCGTGTTGTTTTTTTCCTATGCCTGTCTCCTCTCTGCTGGGCTGGCTGCTCTCAGAGTCTCTGGTGTCTGGTCTCAGTCTATCTATGGTTGGAGTTTGAATCAGTAGAATGAGTTTCCGATAAGAGCAGCCACTGCAGTTTTCCCTTCTCTTTCCCGGAGCTGACAGCCCCTCCTCCCCCGGGACTGAGCCTGGCAGGGAGGGGCGCGGGTCCCCTGGCCGCAAAAACTTACAGATTTCGCTGATCTCAGCAGTTCCACGTTTTCATGAGTGTTGTATGAAGTATGCCCAAAGACAGATTGCTCTGTGGTGTCCAGTCCACGCAGTTCCTGGCTTTTTACCTACTTTCCTGGAGGAGTAACTAAAACTTACAGCTCACCAGTCTGCCATCTTGCCCCGCCTCTCCTCCCTCAGCTTTTTATTATCCAGGAATGTTTTCATCTCCCCCTCATTTTTATCCTCCAGGTGTTTGTGAATTCTCCAAGCCTCTGATGGTTATTGACTTCTATTTGTATTCCATTGTGGTCAGAGAATGTGCTTTGAGCAAATTCATTTTTTTTTTTTTTTTTAAATTTATTGAGGCTTGTTTTTATGTCCCAGCATGCGGTCCATTCTAGAGAAAGATCCGTGATCACTACAGAAGAACGTGTGTCCCGATGACCTGGGATGTAATATTCTACATATGTCTGTTAAAATTCTCTCTCTCTCTTTCTCCTTTCTTTGTTTCACTGTTGATAGGGCAGGTCTTTTATTAGCAAAATTTCTCAGCATTTGTTTGTCTGTGAAAAATTTAAGCTCTCCCTCAAATTTGAAGGAGAGTTTTGCTGGATAAAGTATTCTTGGTTGGAAATTTTTCTCTCTCAGAATTTTAAATATGTCATCCCACTGCCTTCTCACCTCCATGGTGGCTGCTGAGTAATCACTACTTAGTCTTACATTGTTTCCTTTGTATGTGGTGAATTGCTTTTCTCTTGCTGTTTCCAGAACTTGCTCCTTCTAGTGAGTATTTGACAGTCTGATGAGAATATGTCTTGGAGTGCGTTTATTTGGATTTATTCTATTTGGAGTTTACTGGGCATTTATGCTTTGTGTATTTATATTGTGTAGAAGGTTTGGGAAGTTTTCCCCAACAATTTCTTTGAATCTTCTTTCTAGACCTTTACCCTTTTCTTCCCCTTCTGGGACACCAATGAGTCTTAAATTTGGATGTTTTATTTTATCTATCGTATCCTGAGATCTGTTTCGATTTTTTTCCCTATTCTTTCTTTTGTTCTTTCATTTTCTGTTCTGTGGTCCTTCAGGAGGCCGAGTTGTTGTTCATCTTCCTCTAATCTTGTATTATGAGTATCTGGAGTCTTTTAAATTTGGCCTACAGTTTCTTTAATTTCCATAAGATCTTCTATTTTTTTATTTACTCTTGCTGTTTCTTCTTTATGCTCTTCTAGGGTCTTCTTTATGTGCTTTATATCCTGTGCCATGCTCTTGTTGCCTGTCTGTAGTTCTTTGATTAATTGCGCCAAGTACCGTGTGTCTTCTGATCTTTTGATTTGGGTATTTAGGTTTGGGTTCTCCATATCGTCTGGTTTTATCACATGCTTTAAGATTTTCTGTTGTTTTTGGCCTCTTGGCATTTGCTTTACTTGATCTCTAATTTGTCAGAACTGCAGCTTGGTGGTGTACAGTTTCTCTAACTAACCAGCAGATGGCATCTGTGAGTCACCTATTCCTCTCAAGACAGTTCTTCCCAACTTTGTCTTTGTGGTGTGTGGGGATCTGACTCTTATGGGGTTCAATTGGTGCACTAAATTTGTGTATGTTGTTGGTGCTGTCTGCCCTGAATGTGGGGTGTGTGTCTGAGCGGTTAGGGAGGGAGAGCAGCTGTAAAAATCAAACCTCTCAGGTGTTCCTGGAGATTTAAGGCTGTTGCAAGAGTCTAAGCCTTCATTTCAGTCTTGCCGCTGAACCACAAGTCCTTGGTATTGGTGTAGGTTCCCTGGGATTTCTGAGTGGTTCCCCCTTCCCTACCGTGCTCTTCCAGGACCTCTGCTGAGGGAGAGAGGGCTGCACCACGTCACAAGTGTGTGCTGGCCTCCAGGGAAGCCCTGGGACGCCGGGCCATGCAGGGGCGTTCCCAGCCCACTTCAAAGATGGTTGAATGGTATGCATTAACTTCCCCCTTTTCGCACAGCTGCGCCCTCCCAGCTTTGGGACAATCAGCCGTGGGTGTATTAAAGGCCCCTGTCCACGGCGGATATTGTGGCATGTGTGCGGTGTTGCGGGAAAGATTCCCTGTAACACTGGGTTTATTAGTGCGGCTCTGGGCTGTGGGTCCTTCCCGGGCAGCAGTGTCCCCAGCCCTTGGGGGAGATGGCTGCAAGTGGTGCAGTTTTTGTCTCCTTTTGGCTCCCCTTTGCTTCCCTGGCCTCAAGACAATCAGCAGGAGGTGTGGGAAGGGGTATCCTCCATGCCAGACACCGAGGCGTTAGCCCAGCATGCTCCCGCCATGCTTCGCCGCGTAGTTCTCCCCGTTGTATCCACAGCCGCTCCCGGGTTTTTTTTTTTTTTAAAGAACCAGTCTGGCTCCAAATGCCAACCCACTGTTTCCCCACACCACAGCACGGCCGAGAGACTTTCAGCCGACTCACTCACTTGTTTCAGAATGCAGACTCCTGGTTTCACCAAATGCACAGTCCCTGTAGATTTAGCAGACCTTGTCTGGCTGGTGCTACTCTGGAACTGATGTTCTGGGTCACTTTCTCGTTTTTATCTAGTATTTTTCACGGAGGTGTTTTTTTTGTCTTGTGTCACCTAGCTGACATCTTAGGTTCTTCTCAACATTAAGTTTTGTTTTTTAAAATTTCTAACTTTTAATTTTATAATATCTGATAGAAAAGTTTTGTTTAGATTTTTTTTCTTAATTGTCTTTTGTTAATTTCATGAAAGGCTTTATGAAGTCAAGGTATTGACAGAGGCAGCAACAGCTTTATTTGTATTTAGGATAAAAACATGGATTTGCAAATATAGGTAAACTAAAATTTATACCTTCACCTCATGGCAGTTTTAAGGGTGTTACTATGGTTTATATTGTTTTAGAAGATAAATTTTTTTTGTGGTGAATAAGAATGATGGAGATCCTTTTGATAATGTTAACCATTTATTTCTATTTTGAAGATGTCTAAAATGTATAAAAGTACTTTGAGACAAACATCTCCATTACATTACAGTGTGTTAAGCAGCTTTCCCTTTGGTATGGTATGCTTCTGTTCTAATTTTACTTCTTTAGATATTAAGAGTGATGTTTAATCCTTCGGTATACTTTGTGCTAAAAGTTCACCAGGGAGACTTTAACAAATAAATACTTAGCTTCCATTCAAAGAGATTCTGATTCACTTGATCAGCAATGTGGTTTGCTGTTTGTTATTTTGTTAAATGTTCTCCTCAGTAATTTGCTTTTACCTTTTAATTCCATCTTCATGTGCCTGTTTTAAGCTGATAGAATTAGTTTATCTTTCATGTCTTTCCATGGATCTTTGGGCATTGGGTACCTATCATGGAATTAAAAATGTCGAAAGCCAAAAGCATTAATTTTAACTGTGTGATACATCCCAAAGTAAGAGTTCTCCTCAGGTGCTTGGAATTCAGTGTTTCTGAAAATTTAGTGATACGTTGAGAAGAAATTTGAAAATTTATCATATTATACAACAGCCTTAGAAAATTTTATTCTCTATCATTTTTGTTCCTCCAGGGACTTGAAATTGATTGAACTAATTTCCTAGATTTTTAAAAATCTTTTTATATGTATGTGTGAGATTCAGCCATTGGTGTATATATTTGAATTGCTATAGATCAGTTTTTTGTTACATTGGGTAATTTAGGTGGGAGGCCACAAAATGATATGGTCTCTGAAATATCACACTTTTCTGAGGGTGGGGGGAGTGGGCAACTTGTTACGAGTTTAAAACTCTGTAATACAGGTTTTAAAATTGAACATAATTTGACTAAGAATTATTTTCCACTTTTCAGCATTATCTGCTTATCAGAGATACTACAGTTTGCAATCTGACTACTGGAAGGTTAGTACACCATTGTATGGCAATTTTTTTTTTCTTTTCTTGTGGGTAGACTATACTAGAATTCAACGGTTGTCTATTAATTAAAACAGGCATTGATTCTAGAGGGAACATTGAAAGCCGAGAAAGTATGAGCTATTTTGTGTAAAGTATTTTATTCTTAGTTTCTTTTTATTCATTTTCTAAACTATGGTAAACTACTCGTTACTTAAAAATCTTTTAAATCGTTTTTAATGCTATTTTATTGAGATATATTCACATACCATAGAAAGTATCTGAAGTATACTTTCACAGTATAATCAGATGGTTGTGCATAGAGTCTCCTGACCAAATTTAGAACATTTTCATTACTCCAGAAAAGAAACGAAAGTAAAAAAGAAAACCCAAATTCTCCCATACTCTTCATCCCCATATATTATTGACCCATAGTGTTGATGTGGTATATTTTGTTATTGTTGATTAAAGAGTATTGAAATATTGTTAACTACAGTTTGTAGTTTGCAGTAGGTACATTTTTTCCCGTATACCCCTTGTGTCTATTTGCTAAAGCCCCTGGAATGTGAAATACCAAAAGTGGATTGGCTTTTAGAATGGGAGTTTATTAGTTCACAAATTTGCAGCTCTAAGGTGATAAAAGTGTCCATACTAAGGCATCAACAAGAGTATACCTTCATTGAAGAAAGGCCAATGGTGTCCCAAACACCTCTGTCAGCTGGGAAAGCACATGGCTGTTGTCTGCTGGTCCTTTGCTCCTGGGTTGTATTGCTTTTAGCTTCTGATCCCAGTGGCTTTTCTTAAAGCATGTGTGGGTTCTCATTTAGCTTCTCAGGCAAACTCTGGGTTTATTCTCTTAGCTTAGCATCTCTATGTCTGTGTCTGCTCTGAGCTTGCTCTTTTTCTCTTAGTTTCTTAAGGACACCGGTAAACTAATTTAAGACCCACTTCTCCATGGAAATAACTATAATCAAAAGCTCCTACCCACAAGAGGTCTGCCCCCACAATAATGGATTAAACGATCCTAGTCTTTTATGGGTATCTAACAGATTCAAACCAGCACACACCTCTAATATTAATTCCTTATAATAGTGTCGTACATCTGCTCTAGTTGATGAAACAACTTTTTTATATTTGTACAGTGTATCATGGTCATTGTCCACCACAAGTTTCACTGTCTTATACATTCTCATGCTTCAACCTCCAACTTCTTTTCTGGTGACATGCATGACTTTAAACATCCCCTTTCTACCACACTCACTCACTGTCCAGCGCTGTTAATAATTCTCACAATAATGTGTTACTGTAGCCTCTGTCCATTTCCAGATGTTTAAGTTCACCCCAGTTAAACATTCTGTACATTTTAAGCAATGCTCACCGTTCTTTAACCTCATTCTGTATCCTGGTAATCTGTATTCTATATTTTAAGACTGAGAGTTTACATAGTGTAATTACTTCTTATCAGTGAGATCATAAAATGTTGTGGAATTTAATGACACTGAGTACAGTGTTGCATTACTAGTATTATTATATAATTCCAGAATGTTTTTACCACCCAAAATAGAAACTCATACCCATTAAGTAATAACTTCCTTTCTGCCCTTCCCTCAGACCTTGGTGTAACCACTATTCTACCTCTCTGTGAATTTCCTTATTTTTAAGTATTTCTTAAAGAGAAATCATGCAGTATGTGACCTGTTGTGTCTGGTTTATTTCAGTGAACATGAAGGCAGCAAGATACGTTTGTGTTGTAGCATGCATCAGTACTTTATTCCTGTAAAAGGCTGAATAACATTCCACTCTTTGTAGATTCCACATTTTGTTTGTCCACTCATCTGTTGATGGATACTTGTGTTGCTTTCCCTTTTCAGCTATTGTGAATAATGCTGCTATGAATATTGGTGAACAAATACTGTTTGAGTCTCTGTTTACAATTCTTTTGGATATATACCTTAAAGGGGGATTGCTGGGTCATATGATAATTCTCTCTCCAACCTTTTGAGGAGCTGACAAACTGATTTCCACTGTATTTGTATCATTTTACAATCCCACCAGTAATGTGTGAGGGTCCCTGTTTTACTTTATCTTTGTTAATACTTGTCGTTTTACTTGTGTGTGTGTATTTTTGTAATAGCTATTCATGTGGGTGTGACGTTCAATCTTTGTGATTTTTATTTGCATTTCTTTCATGGTTAATGCTGCTGAGCATTTTTTTATGTTCTTATTGGCTACTTGAATAACTTCTTTGGAAAAATGTCTATTCAAGTCCATTGCCCACTTAATTTTATTATATTTTTGTTATACAGTTATGGAAATTCTGCCTATATTCTAGATATTAAAAGTTGTTCAGATATCTGTTTCCAGATATTTTCTACTGTTCTGTCAGTTGTCTTTTTTTCTTCTTTTGCTCTTCTTTTTGGTATAAAATTTAAGAATCCATTGGCTAATAAAATGCCCTGAAGGTATTTCCAACTTAATTCTTTAGCGTGTGGAAAGTCAGTTTTCCCAGGACCATTTGTTGGAAGATTTTTTTTCAAGGTAAAGTGTCATGTTTATTGAAATATTCAATGTATTTCTCAACCATTTAACATGTGAAAATGTTTTTATTAGGTTTCTTTATTTTGTTTTTAATGTGCCACAGATGACTTCTTTTAAATACATTTTTTACTTTAAAATTTAACGTATACAGAATGCTGGTAACTTTAAAAATAGAATATAACAAATAGAGAGCAAATTTAAAAAAATGTTATGGGTTCTAGTTCTACAATTTTAGTTATTTCTTTATTGTGATGTTTAACGTGTGTGTGTGAGATTACTTTCAAAGTATGATTTAACAGGTAGTTATATAGGTAACTTCAAAGAATATTATGGGTTACAGTTCCACAGTTTCACTTTTTCCTTTCTATCATAATACCCTAGAATCTAAAAATATATCTATCTGTTTATATAAAGAATTCAGTATTTGTAATCCTTTGTTAAATCCTATCTTGCCTGTTGCTCCTTCCTGAAGAGGGGAAAAACATAAATAAAAGTACAGGCTTTTGAGGACAGCTGAGCTCAGAATACTGGAAAAGGTCTGTGTCCCAAGAAAAGGTACCTACAGAACTGGGTACCAACTCTGATTCTTGAATGGTGAACTGTGATGCTGAGGACTGGCTCTGAAAAGGGGATTTCTTTCTTTTTTCTTTCATTCTAAGGAGTAGGCGTTCTCAGTTTTCAGCAGGGACTCAGTCAAGGGTGGAGTTAAGATGGTCAGAATGTCAATGGAAAAAGTCAAGTGTAGGAGATAATTCTGCAAAGTGCTTATCTCCTCTAACAAAGGGAGGGGTGGGGCCCAGGAAAAAGGGAAAACAAAACAGAAACAGCTTAAGCTTGGCTTCTAACACCCTTGGTTCCTGGCTGGGAAAGACTCTACTTGAAATTAAAGGTACCACACCTCTTTACTCTGGTGGGGAATTGCAGGTAGACAAGTACCACCTGCTGGGAAGGATCGGAAAAGCAGAGAGTCTAGAGGCCTCACAGGAAAAGTCTGACAACCTGCTACATCCCACCATCAGGGACACCTGACACTGAATACACTCTCCTCCTGAGACCTGGTCTGGGAAAATCTGATTGGGGTAATCAAGGAACTCAGATTCCTAGACAACAAAAAATTAACAAATATCACTAAGAAAAATAAAGATATGGCCCAAAGGAACACACTTAAACAGTTCTAAAGAGACACACTGAACAAAAATGCCTGTGAGTAAAGCTGAAAGAGGAGTACTAAGGGCAAAATGACACCAGAGGGAAAGATAGATAATAAAGATGGAAACTGTATAGCTTAGTGAAACCTAGAGTAGTCAGTGATGGTTACTAAATGTACAGAAATAAAAATGTTGTTACATGTGGGAGAACAAATGAATTTCAACCTTGGAAGGTGTTGAAAAGGGATGGTATTGGGGAAAAATATAATCAAAGCAAACTGGTGTCTATCGTTAACAGTAGCATTGTAATATGCTTCCATTAAATGTAACAAAGGCAATATACGAAAGCTAAATGTCTATGAGAGGGGATATAAGGGAAGGGTATGGGATTCATGGTAGTGATGTTGGTGCCTGACATTATTATTGTATTGCATAATATGGTATTTTAATTTATTTAAAAATTTCTTTGGAAGTAATGAATATGTTCAAGTGCTGATTAT
Organism: Choloepus didactylus; assembly: GCF_015220235.1. NCBI lineage: Eukaryota > Metazoa > Chordata > Mammalia > Pilosa > Megalonychidae > Choloepus > Choloepus didactylus. The sequence continues at coordinate 4,340,023 of NC_051334.1, read as the reverse complement.
GGTGATGAATGCACAACTATATGATGATACTGTGAACAGTTGTACATTGTGGATAATTGTATGATATGTGAATATATCTAAAATTTCAGGGAAAATATAAATATGGATAAAAATGATGGAAAAAACATGGAGAGAGTGATGTACCCATTTACTGTTGGTGGGGAGATAGAATGGTGTAGCCTTTCTTGAGGACAGGGTGGTGTTTCCACAAGAAGCTAGGGATGTAGGTGCTATAAGGTCGTGCAACTTCATTATGAGGTATATACTTGGAAGATCTGAGAGCAGGGCCATGAATGGACATCTGCTCACTGGTGTTTATGGAGAGAGTGTGCATTATTTGCAATGGGAGGAGGTGGCCTAAGGGTGCATTGACTGATGAACAGAATAGTGAACTGTGACGTATGCATACAGTAGAATTTTGAGCAGCTGCAAGAAGGAATGAAGTTGTGAGACATGCAGCTAGGTGAATAGATCTTGAGGACAGCATGTTGAGTGTAGTACACCAGAAACGAAAAGGCAAACATTATAATGCATCATTAATATCGATTAATTACAATGTGTAAACTCTGAGAATTGAATCTTACAGCACATGTCAGGGGAATGCTTATTGTAATGGTTCCTAGATTCTGAGCTCTTATAGCAGTCACATCTGTTCTTGAGTTGTAATGGTTTATCACTAAATTCTGAAATGCTGAGCTCTTTGTGTATTACCTGGTTGGTCTGCAGAATTTTGGGTATCCGTATGACACCTGAAACTCAAGCTAGAGCTTGGCAGCTATGAATGTCTGTATTATCTTATATAGCAACTGTTAAAAAAGCTAAAAATGAGCTCAGACCTCAATTAGAGATATGAGTGAAGCAGATCTGGTTAGGACTAACGTAATCAGACCAAAGGGTAAAGGATGATATTGACTGTATGGTTTTTTTTCCTTAATGCAATTTTATTGAGATATATTCACATGACATATAATCCTTCAAAGTGTACAATCAGTTGACTGTGTTTTAAAACCCAATTTCTATGTGAGACCAAGAGAAGAGTTTATTTGATGCAGGATCTATGTTTTCTGTAGTATACTAAGTAATTTGACTTGTATGGTCAGTTTATTCAAACACCATAATTACATGGAACTTTGACTAGGAAGTGAGATCTCATAGGTTTGCAAAGGTTAGTGTGAAATTAAAATACATCCCAAAGTAATTTGGGCAGAGAATGAGGCTATATTTGCAGGGACCCTTGGACAATTTGTTGTTACTGGTGTTCTCACAAACATTGAAGACTGACAATTTGGTAGGATTATAGCTCTTGAATGTGGGGCATGCCCTTGTGAAGCTTGTTGCTGCGAAAAAGAGGCTAAACCTACTTATATTTGTGCCTAAAAGTCTCCCCAAGAGAATGTTTTTATGGCTCAGATGTGGCCTTTCACAGGGCTTGTGAACTCACTGCCCTCCCCCATATGTGGGACGTGACTCCCAGGGGTATAAATTTCCCTTGCAGTATGGGCCATGACTCCTGTGGTGAACCTGGACCCCATATTGTGGGATTGAGAAATTCTTCTTGACTAAAATGGGGAAGTGAAGTGTAGCAAAATAGTTTCAGTGGCTGAGTGATTTCAAATGGAATCGAAATCACTGGGGGGCATTCTTATGCACTACACAGATATCCCTTTTTAGTTTTTGGTGTATTGTAATAGCTAGAAGTATATATCTGCAACTGTCAAACTGCAACCCAGTAGCCTCGATTCTTGAAGATGATTGCATAACTATGTACCTTACCAGGGTGTGACTGTGTGATTGTGAAAACCTCATGACCGACATTCTCTTTGCCCTGTGTGCTGGTTTGAATGTATTATGTCCCCCAGAAAAAGCCGTATTCTTTGATGCAATCTTGAGGGGCAGACATATTAGTCAGGATTAAGTTGGAACGTTTGGATTAGGTTGTTTGCATGGAAGTGTGGCCCCCCCCCCCCCCCCAATTGTAGGTGATAACTCTGATGAGATAATTTCCATGGAGGCCTGGCTTCACCCATTCAGGGTGGGCCTTGATCAGTGGAGCCATATACATGAGCTGGCAAACAGAAGGAACTCAGTGCGGCTGAGACTGACATTTTGAAGAGGAGCTACACAGCGAAGAGGGACACTTTGAAGAAAGCACAGGAGCTGCAGATGGGAGACAGTTTGAAGACGGCCTTGAAAGCAGACTTTTGCTCTGGAGAAGCTGAGAGAGGACAAATATCCCAAGTGCAACTAAGAGTGACTTTTTTAAGGAACTGCAGCCTAGAGAGGAGTATCCTGGGAGAAAGCCATTATGAAACCAGAACTCTGGAGCAGACACCAGCCACATGCCTTCCCAACTAACAGAGGTTTTCTAGACACTATTGGCCATCCTCCAGTGAAGGTAGCCAATTGTTGATGACTTACCTTGGACACTTTATGGCCTTAAGACTGTAACTGTGTAACCAAATAAACCCTCTTTTATAAAAGCCAATCCATCTATGGTGTTTTGCATTCCAGTAGCGTTAGCAAACTAGAACACCGTGTATGGACAGCTGAGTAGAGAAATGTGGACAAAAACTAAATGAAACAGGGTGCGATTGGGGGGGAAGGGATGGAATGTATTAGGTGTTCTTTTTCATTTTTATTTTATTTTAGGTTTTTTTGGCATAAGAAAAATTTTTATAAGTTAATTCTGGTGATGAATGATGGTACTGGGGATGATTGTAGGTTATGTGAGTATACCTTAATAAAACTGTGTTAAAAAAGAGATACAGGAGTTGAAACAACTAAGTAAAGAACTCCAAGCAAAAATGCTAAATCAATTAAAAAATCCGATCAATGAGTTGAGGAATATATGCCAAAAGGGATGTAGGTATAAAAAATACATTGGGTGAGCATGAGGAGGAAATTCAAAAGTTTGAAAAAATCAGTTGGCAGAACTTATGGGAATGAAAGGCACAATACAAGAGATGAAAAATGCAATGAAGATGTACTACTGTTGATTTGATGAGGCAGAAGTAAGGATTAGTGAACTAGAAGTCAGCGTCTCAAATCCTACACACAAATGAACAGATAGGGAAAAGAATAGAAAAATATGAGCACCATCTCAGGGAACTGAACAACATGACATGCCTGAATATAATGTCATGGGTGTCTCAGAGTAGAAGAGAAGGTAAAAGGGGCCAAAAGAATAAGGAGGGGCTTAATCACTGTTAATTTCCCATCTCCTATGAAAATCATAAAATTACAGATCCAAGAAGTGCAGTGTATCTCAAACATAATAGATTTGAGTAAACCTACTCCAGGATACTTACTGATCAGATTGTCCAATGTCAAAGACAAAGAGAATTCTGAAAGCAGCAAAAGAAAGTGATCTATCATATACAATGGAGGCTCGTTAAGACTATATGTGGCTTTCTCAGTAGAAATGATGGAAGTGAGAAGGAAACGGTATGGTATATTTAAGATACCGAAAGAGGAAAACTGCCAGTCAAGAATTCTACCTCTGGCAAAACTGTCCTTCAAAAATAAGGGAGAGTTTAAAATATCTTCAGACAGACACAGAGAGAGTTCATGAACAGGTGACATCTTCTACAGGAAATCCTAAATACAGATAGGAAAAGACGGGAGAGAGAGGATTGGAAAAAAGTATAGATATGAACACTGTTAGTAAGGGTAAAAAGAAAGAGAGAGAAAAAAATGAAAATAAATTAAGATATATATAAAATCCAAAAGACAAAATGGTAGACAGTAGATGTTATTTTGACTGAAATTAGTTAGAAAGAAATAGATGGATATTGCATGATCTCCCTAATATGCACTAACATTTATGACTGAACTTTGAGAGTTAAAGTTGAGAACACAGGTTATCAGTAGATAGAAAGAGGTTATGATCGGGTATTTGATGCTGAAGGAGTACAGAAGGTTCAAAAGATTGTGTACGTCCAGAAACTGATAGTATAAAACCGTGTGATGGTAGCATAAGATTATAAGTACTCTGAAGAACAAAGAGCAGTGTCAGTGTGGTTGAAAAGGAAAGCTAGGGGCAGGTATGACACCAGAAGGAAAGATAGAAGATAAAGGCTGGGATTGTATAATTTAGTAAAACCTCAAGTGGTCAATGACAGTGATTAAATGTACAAATATAAGAATGTTTTTAAATGAGGGAGAACAAGTGAATATCACCATTGCAAGGTGGTGTAAAATGGATGATATGGGGGAAAAATACAACCAATGACAACTAGAGACCTTAATTAATGGTAAATTGTAAGATGTTTCCATTAATTTTTACAAAGGCAGTACATTGAATCAAAATGTCTATAAGAGGAGATATAAGGGAATGGTGTGGAATTCTTGGTGGTGATGGTGTTTTCTGATCTTTTCATTATATTTCATTTTATTTTTATTTTTCTTTATATTTTGTTCTTTATTTTTTCCCTTTCTCTTCCCCTTTCTTTGCAGAAGAAATGGAAATGTCCTTATATAGATTTGGGGGGTGAATTCATGTTTATGTGATTATACCTAAAATCATTGGTTGTTTACTTAGGGTGGATTGTGTGGTGTGTGTATAAAACTGTAAAAAAAAAAAATAAACAGAAAGATAGAAGTGCTCCACAAAATGTGGAGAGGGGGATGTATCTATTCATTGTTGGTAAGGAAGTAGAATGATGCAGCCCATCTGTAGGGCAGTGTGGTGGTTCCTTAAGAAGGTAACTATGAGTTGCCATATGGTCCTGTAATCCTATTATTGGGTATATACTTGGAAGAATTGAGAGCAGAGACAAGAATGGATGTAGCACACTGGTGTTTATGGAGGCAGTATTCATGATTCACAGTGGATGGACACGGAATAAGTATAACATCGACTAATAAATGGAATTGTGAACTGTTGTGTATACATACCATGCCATCAGTGAAGGTGTGAGGCATGCAATTAGGTGAATGGACCTTGAGGACAGTATGTTGAGTGACATAAATCAGAAATGAAAAAAAGACATTATAACACCTTACTAATATGAACTGAATATAATGTGCAAACTGAGAATTCATTCTTAGGTCATAGGTTATCAGGGGAAGGCTTATGGTAAAGGTTCTTAGATTGTAAGCTCCTACAGCAGTCATGTCTATTCATGAGTTGTAATGGTTATTTCTAAATTCTGAGATGCTGTGCTTTTTGTGTATAACCTGGTCGGTCCCTGGAACTTTGGGTTTCTGTGTGACCCCTGAGACTCAGAGTCAGAGTTTGGTGGCTTTGAATGTCAGCATTACCCCATACAGCAACTGTTAAAGGGGCTGACAAAGAGATCAGTCTTCAATTAGAGATATGAATGAAATGCACTTGGGTAGGACTAGGGTAAACCAGTGTAAAGGGAAAAGGATAATATTGACTGTGTTTTAAAACTTCAACTTATGTGTGTGACTAAAGCAAGAGATGTTTATTTGGTGGAAGATCTATTTTTTGTAGCACACTATATAATTTAATTGTATGTTCAGTTTAGTCAAACACCAGAATTACATGGAACCTTGAATAGGGATTGAGGTGTTGTTGGTTTGTACAATACAGGTTAGCTTGAAGTTCTGATACATCTCAGAGTAATTTGGGCAGAGAAAAAAAATTATCTGCAAAGCCCCCTTGAAGGCCTGGGGAAAAATGTGGAAATATTAAACTTTCCTACCTGGGGAATCCCTGATATTCTTGCCGGCATTTGGGACTACCAGTGTAATAGGCTGAGTCCTTGATCTTGGGGCTTGCCCTTATGAAGCTTGTTACTGCAAATGAAAGGTTAAACCTACTTGTGATTGTGCCTAAGTGTCACTCCTAGTGAATTTCCTTTGTTCCTGGGTTGTGGCTTCTCTCTCTAAGCCAACACTGCAGGTCAACTCACTACCCTCCCTGCTGTGTTACACATGACTCCCAGGGGTAGAAATCTCTCTCTCATTGTGGGATATGACTCCCGGGGATGAGCATGGATAGGGCTTCTTCATAGGATTGAAAAAGCCTTCAGGACCCAAAGGGGGAAGAGAATTGAAGCAAAATAAAGTTTCATTGGCTGAGAGATTTCAAATGGAGTCAGGAGGTCATTCTGGAGGTTATTCTTGTGCATTATTTAGATATCCCTTTTTAGTTTTTAGTGTATTAGAATAGGTAGAAGGAAATACTTGAAACTTTTGAACTGCAGTGCAGTAGCCTTGATTCTTTTTTTTTTTTTCTTTTTTTTTTTTTTTTTTCTTAATAATTCAATTTTATTGAGATATATTCATATACCATGCAGTCATACAAAGCATACAATCAATTGTTCACAGTACCATTACATAGTTGTGTGTTCATCACCAAAATTAATTTTTGAACATTTGCATTACCACACACACAAAAGTAGTAAGAATAAAAATTAAAGTGAAAAAGAACAATTAAAGTAAAAAAGAACACTGGGTGCTTTTTTTTTTTGCCCCTGTTTTTCTACTCATCCATCCATACAAAGGGGAGTGTGATCCACATGGCTTTCCCAATCACATTGTCAGCCCTCATAAGCTACATTGTTATACAATCATCTTTAAGATTCAAGTGTTCTCAGTTGTAATTTGATAGTTTCAGGTATTTACTGCTAGCTATTTCAAGTAGCTGTAATATGTTTTTAAATTTAAAAGCAATATGTTGTCATTGTAAAATATTTAAATGTCACAGAAAAAATGTAGAAAGTATAAGTTCCTGTTGTTCTGCATTCCAGTGATAACCACTATTATCAGTTTTGTGTAAAGTCTTCCATATGTTTTTTTTAGTAGACTTTATTTTTTTAGAGCAGTTGTAGGTTTATAGAAAACTCAAGCAGAGAGTACGGAGAGTTTCTATATACCCCCTTCCCCACCACCAGTTTCCCCTGTTATTAACATCTTGCATTACATTAGCATGGTACATTTGTTACAACCAAGGAACCAATATTGATGCATTATTACTAAAGCCCTTAGTTAAATTAGGGTTTACTCTTTGTGTTTTACCATTCTATGGGATATGACAAATGCATAATGTATATAGTGATCATTCCAGACCTTTTTTAAAAGTGATTTAGTTTTTTTTTAAATAATTCAATTCTATTGAGATATATTCACATACCATGCACTCATACAAAGCATACAATCAGTTGTTTACAGTACCACCATACAGTTGTGCATCCATCACCAAAATTAATTTTTTGAACATTTTCATTACCACACACCCAAAAGTAGTAAGAATAAAAATTAAAGTGAAAAAGAACAATTAAAGTAAAAAAGAACACTGGGTGCTGTTTTTTTTTTTGCTCCCGTTTTTCTACTCATCCATCCATACACTGGACGAAGGGGAGTGTGGTCCATATGGCTTTCCCAATCACATTGTCAGCCCTCATAAGCTACATTGTTATACAATCGTCTTCAAGATTCATGGGTTCTGGGTTGTAGTCTGATAGTTTCAGGTATTTACTGCTAGCTATTCCAAGTAGCTATAATATATTTTTTAATTTAAAAGCAATATGTTGTCATTGTAAAATATTTAAATGTCACAGAAAAAATGTAGAAAGTGTAATTTCCTGTTCTGCTTTCCAGCGATAACCACTATTATCAGTTTTGTGTAAAGTCTTCCATATCTTTTTTTTAGTAGACTTTATTTTTTTAGAGCAGTTTTAGGTGTACAGAAAACTCAAGCAGAGAGTATGGAGAGTTCCCATATACCCCCTCCCCCTTGAGTTTCCCCTGTTATTAACATCTTGCATTAGCCTTAGCGTGGTACATTTGTAACAACCAAGGAACCAATATTGATGCATTATTATTAAAGTCCTTAGTTAAATTAGGGTTAACTCTTTGTGTTTTGCCGTTCTATGGGTATGACAAATGCATAATGTATATAGTCATCATTCCAGACCTTTTTAAAAAGTGGTTTAGTTTTGTTTTGTTTTATGCGATTTTATTGAGATATATTTACACACTATAGAAACCATCTGAGGCAGATCTTTTTTTTTTTTTTTTTTTGTCTTATATTTGCATTTATTTTTTTTTTTTTAATCATCATTTTATTGAGATATATTCACATACCACGCAGTCATACAAAACAAATTGTACTTTCGATTGTTTACAGTACCATTACATAGTTGTACATTCATCACCTAAATCAATCCCTGACACCTTCATTAGCACACACACAAAAATAACAAGAATAATAATTAGAGTGAAAAAGAGCAATTGAAGTAAAAAAGAACACTGGGTACCTTTGTCTGTTTGTTTCCTTCCCCTACTTTTCTACACATCCATCCATAAACTAGACAAAGTGGTGTTTGGTCCTTATGGCTTTCCCAATCCCATTGTCACCCCTCATAAGCTACATTTTTATACAACTGTCTTCGAGATTCATGGGTTCTGGGTTGTAGTTTGATAGTTTCAGGTATCCACCACCAGCTACCCCAATTCTTTAGAACCTAAAAAGGGTTGTCTAAAGTGTGCATAAGAGTGCCCACCAGAGTGACCTCTCGGCTCCTTTTGGAATCTCTCTGCCACTGAAGCTTATTTCATTTCCTTTCACATCCCCCTTTTGGTCAAGAAGATGTTCTCCGTCCCACGGTGCCAGGTCTACAGTCCTCCCTGGGAGTCATATTCCACGTTGCCAGGGAGATTCACTTCCCTGGGTGTCTGATCCCACGTAGGGGGGAGGGCAGTGATTTCACCTTTCAAGTTGGCTTAGCCAGAGAGAGAGGGCCACATCTGAGCAACAAAGAGGCATTCAGGAGGAGACTCTTAGGCACAAATACAGGGAGGCCTAGCCTCTCCTTTGCAGCAACCGTCTTCCCAAGGGTAAAACTTATGGTAGAGGGCTCAACCCATCAAACCACCAGTCCCCTATGTCTGTGGTCATGTTAGCAACCATGGAGGTGGGGTAGGCGAATACCCCTGCATTCTCCACAGGCTCCTCAAGGGGGCACTACATCTTTTTTTTTTTTTTTTTTTTTCCCTTGTTTGTCTTTTTTCTTTTTTTTTTTTTTTTTTTTTTTTAACTTTCCCTTCTTTTTTCAAATCACCTGTATGAAAAAAAAAGTTAAAAAGAAAACAAACATACAATAAAAGAGCATTTCAAAGAGACCATAGCAAGGGAGTAAGAAAAAGACAACTAACCTAAGATAACTGCTTAACTTCCAACATGTTCCTACTTTACCCCAAGAAAGTTACATAATATAGCAACATTTCAGTGAACTTGTTCCTACTACAACCATCAGAAATTAACAGACCACAGTCATTTCTGGGCATCCCCAGAACGTTAAATAGCTTATCTGTTCTTCCTGGATTATTGTTCCCCCTTCCTTAATTGCTCTCTACTGCTAGTTCCCCTACATTCTACATTATAAACCATTTGTTTTACATTTTTCAAAGTTCACATTAGTGGTAGCATATAATATTTCTCTTTTTGTGCCTGGCTTATTTCGCTCAGCATTATGTCTTCAAGGTTCATCCATGTTGTCATATGTTTCACCAGATCGTTCCTTCTTACTGCCGCGTAGTATTCCATCGTGTGTATATACCACATTTTATTTATCCACTCATCTGTTGAAGGACATTTGGGTTGTTTCCATCTCTTGGCAATTGTGAATAATGCTGCTATGAACATTGGCGTGCAGATATCTGTTCGTGTCACTGCTTTCCGATCTTCCGGGTATATACCGAGGAGTGCAATCGCTGGATCGAATGGTAGCTCTATATCTAGTTTTCTAAGGAACTGCCAGACTGACTTCCAGAGTGGCTGAACCATTATACAGTCCCACCAACAATGAATAAGAGTTCCAATTTCTCCACATCCCCTCCAGCATTTGTAGTTTCCTGTTTGTTTAATGGCAGCCATTCTAACCGGTGTTAGATGGTATCTCATTGTGGTCTTAATTTGCATCTCTCTAATAGCTAGTGAAGCTGAACATTTTTTCATGTGTTTCTTGGTCATTTGTATTTCCTCTTCAGAGAACTGTCTTTTCATATCTTTTGCCCATTTTATAATTGGGCTGTCTGTACTATTGTCATTGAGTTGTAGGATTTCTTTGTATATGCAAGATATCAGTCTTTTGTCAGATACATGGTTTCCAAAAATTTTTTCCCATTGAGTTGGCTGCCTCTTTACCTTTTTGAGAAATTCCTTTGAGGTGCAGAAACTTCTAAGCTTGAGGAGTTCCCATTTATCTATTTTCTCTTTTGTTGCTTGTGCTTTGGGTGTAAAGTCTAGGAAGTGGCCTCCTAATACAAGGTCTTGAAGATGTTTTCCTACATTATCTTCTAGGAGTTTTATGGTACTTTCTTTTATATTGAGATCTTTGGTCCATTTTGAGTTAATTTTTGTGTAGGGGGTGAGGTAGGGGTCCTCTTTCATTCTTTTGGATATGGATATCCAACTCTCCCAGCCCCATTTGTTGAAAAGACCATTATGGCTCAGTTCGGTGACTTTGGGGGGCCTTATCAAAGATCAGTCGGCCATAGATCTGAGGGTCTATCTCTGAATTCTCAATTCGATTCCATTGATCTATATGTCTATCTTTGTGCCAGTACCATGCTGTCTTGGCAACTGTGGCTTTATAATAAGCTTCAAAGTCAGGGAGTGTAAGTCCTCCCACTTCGTTTTTCTTTTTTAGAGTGTCTTTAGCAATTCGAGGCATCTTCCCTTTCCAAATAAATTTGATAACTAGCTTTTCCAAGTCTGCAAAGTAGGTTGTTGGAATTTTGATTGGGATTGCATTGAATCTGTAGATGAGTTTGGGTAGAATTGACATCTTAATGACATTTAGCCTTCCTATCCATGAACATGGAATATTTTTCCATCTTTTAAGGTCCCCTTCTATTTCTTTTAGTAGAGTTATGTAGTTTTCTTTGTATAGGTCTTTTACATCTTTGGTTAAGTTGATTCCTAGGTACTTGATTTTTTTAGTTGCTATTGAAAATGGTATCTTTTTCTTGAGTGTCTCTTCAGTTTGTTCATTTCTAGCATATAGAAACATTACTGACTTATGTGCATTAATCTTGTATCCCGCTACTTTGCTAAATTTGTTTATTAGCTCTAGTAGGTGTATCGTTGATTTCTCAGGGTTTTCTAGATATAAGATCATATCATCTGCAAACAATGACAGTTTTACTTCTTCTTTTCCAATTTGGATGCCTTTTATTTCTTTGTCTTGCCGGATTGCCCTGGCTAGCACTTCCAGCACAATGTTGAATAACAGTGGTGACAGCGGGCATCCTTGTCTTGTTCCTGATCTTAGAGGGAAGGCTTTCAGTCTCTCACCATTGAGTACTATGCTGGCTGTGGGTTTTTCATATATGCTCTTTATCATGTTGAGGAAGTTTCCTTCAATTCCTACCTTTTGAAGTGTTTTTATCAAAAAGGGATGTTGGATTTTGTCAAATGCTTTTTCAGCATCTATTGAGATGATCAATTGATTTTTCCCTTTCGAGTTTTTAATGTGTTGTAATACATTGATTGTTTTTCTGATGTTGAACCATCCTTGCATGCCTGGAATGAACCCCACTTGGTCATGGTGTATGATTTTTTTAATGTGTCTTTGGATTCGATTTGCAAGTATTTTGTTGAGGATTTTTGCATCTATATTCATTAGGAAGATTGGCCGGTAGTTTTCCTTTTTTGTAGCATCTTTGCCTGGTTTTGGTATTAGATTGATGTTAGCTTCATAAAATGAGTTAGGTAGTGTTCCATTTTTTTCAATGTTTTGAAAGAGTTTGAGTAAGATTGGTGTCAGTTCTTTCTGGAAAGTTTGGTAAAATTCCCCTGTGAAGCCATCTGGCCCTGGGCATTTATTTGTGGGAAGATTTTTGATGACTGATTGGATCTCTTTGCTTGTGATGGGTTGGTTGAGGTCTTCTATTTCTTCTCTGGTCAGTCTAGGTTGTTCATATGTTTCCAGGAAATTGTCCATTTCTTCTACATTATCCAGTTTGTTGCCATACAGTTGTTCATAATATCCTCTTATAATTTTTTTAATTTCTTCAGGATCTGCAGTTATGTCACCTTTTTCATTCATTATTTTGTTTATATGGGTCTTCTCTCTTTTTGATTTTGTCAGTCTAGCTAGGGGCTTGTCAATCTTGTTGATCTTCTCAAAGAACCAACTTTTGGTGATATTTATCCTTTCTATTGTTTTTTTGTTCTCTATGTCATTTATTTCTGCTTTAATCCTTGTTATTTCTTTTCTTGTACTTGGTTTAGGATTGGTTTGCTGTTCATTTTCTAGCTTCTTCAGTTGATCCATTAGTTCTTTGATTTTGGCTCTTTCTTCCTTTTTAATATATGCGTTTAGTGCTATAAATTTCCCCCTTAGCACTGCTTTTGCTGCATCCCATAGGTTTTGGTATGTTGTGTTCTCATTTTCATTCGTCTCTATATATTTAGCAATTTCTCTTGCTATTTCTTCTTTAACCCACTGATTGTTTAGGAGTGTGTTGTTTAACCTCCAGGTATTTGTGAATTTTCTAAGTCTCTGATGGTTATTGACTTCTAATTGTATTCCATTGTGGTCAGAGAATGTGCTTTGAATAATTTCAATCTTTTTAAATTTATTGAGGCTTGTTTTATGTCCCAGCATATGATCTATTCTGGAGAAAGTTCCGTGAGCACTAGAAAAGTATGTGTATCCTGGTGATTTGGGATGTAATGTCCTGTAGATGTCTGTTAAATCTAATTCATTTATCAGATTGTTTAGGTTTTCAATTTCCTTATTGGTCTTCTGTCTGGTTGATCTATCTATAGGAGAGAGTGATGTGTTGAAGTCTCCCACAATTATTGTGGAAACATCAATTGCTTCCTTTAGTTTTGCCAATGTTTCTCTCATGTATTTTGTGGCACCTTGATTGGGTGCATAGACATTTACGATTGTTATTTCTTCTTGCTGAATTGCCCCTTTTATTAGTATGTAGTGGCCTTCTTTGTCTCTCAAAACATCCCTGCATTTGAAGTCTATTTTATCAGAGATTAATATTGCTACACCTGCTTTCTTTTGGCTGTAGCTTGCATGAAATATTTTTTTCCATCCTTTCACTTTCAATTTCTTTGTGTCCCTGTGTCTAAGATGAGTCTCTTGTATGCAACATATTGATGGTTCATTTTTTTTGATCCATTCTGCGAATCTATATCTTTTAATTGGGGAGTTTAATCCATTTACATTCAACGTTAAAACCGTGAAGGCATTTCTTGAATCGGCCATCTTATCCTTTGGATTATGTTTGCCATATTTTTCCCCTCTCTCTATTAATATCCTTTATTGTACCCATACCGAATCTCTTTAGTACTGAACCTTTCTCCAAGTCTCTCTGTCCTGTCTTTGTTTCTCTGTCTGTAGGGCTCCCTTTAGTATCTCCAGTAGGGCAGGTCTCTTGTTAGCAAATTCTCTCAGCATTTCTTTGTCTGTGAAAAATTTAAGCTCTCCCTCAAATTTGAAGGAGAGCTTTGCTGGATAAAGTATTCTTGGCTGGAAATTCCTCTCTCTCAGAATTTTAAATATATCGTGCCATTGCCTTCTCGCCTCCATGGTGGCTGCTGAGTAGTCACTACTTAGTCTTATGCTGTTTCCTTTGTATGTGGTGAATTGCTTTTCTCTTGCTGCTTTCAGAACTTGCTCCTTCTCTTCTATGTTTGACAGTGTGATCAGTATATGTCTCGGAGTGGGTTTTTTTGGATTTATTCTATTTGGAGTTCGCTGAGCATTTATGATTTGTGTATTTATGTTGTGTAGAAGATTTGGGAAGTTTTCCCCAACAATTTCTTTGAATACTCTTCCTAGACCTTTACCCTTTTCTTCCCCTTCTGGGACACCAATGAGTCTTATATTCGGACGCTTCATATTATCTATCATATCCCTGAGGTCCATTTCGAGTTTTTCAATTTTTTTCCCCATTCTTTCTTTTATGCTTTCATTTTCCATTCTGTCATCTTCCAGGTCACTGATTCGTTGTTCAACTTCCTCTAGTCTTGTACTATGAGTGTCCAGAATCTTTTTAATTTGGTCAACAGTTTCTTTAATTTCCATAAGATCATCCATTTTTTTATTTAGTCTTGCAATGTCTTCTTTATGCTCTTCTAGGGTCTTCTTGATTTCCTTCATATCCCGTACTAGGGTCTCATTGTTCATCTTTAGTTCTTTGAGTAGCTGCTCTAGGTGTGTCTCTTCTGGTCTTTTGATTTGGGTGCTTGGGCTTGGGTTATCCATATCGTCTGGTTTTTTCATATGCTTTATAATTTTCTGTTGTTTTTGGCCTCGTGGCATTTGCTGTCCTTGATAGGGTTCTTTTAGGGTTTGTAGACCAGTTGAAGTCCTTATCTCTAATTTATCAGATCTACAGCTTCGTGGAGTACACTTTCTCTAACTAACCAGCAGGTGGCGTCCACGAGCCACCTGTTCTCCACAAGCCAGATCTCCCCTGCTTAGCCTTTTTGGTGAGTGGGGGAGTGAGTCTTGTGGGGCCCAATTGGTGTCCCAAGCTTGCGTGTGTAGTTGGTGTTGCCTGCCCTGTATGTGGGGCGTGTTTCTGGGCAGTCGGGGAGGGGGGGTGGCCCTAACAATCAAATCTCCCTGATGATCCTAGAGTTTTAAAGCTACTGCAATAGTCTAATCCTTCAGTTCAGTCCTGCCACAGTTTGTCTCTGCCACTGACCCACAAGTCTTTGGTATTGGCGTATGGCTCCTGAGACTTGCAAGTGGGCCCCTCTTCCAGGCTGTGCACCCCGGGTCCTCTGTTGAGGGATGACTGTGCTATGTCACAGGTGAGTGCCGTCCCACCAGGGCAGTTCTGGGCTGCTGGGCTGTGTTGGGAGGCTCCCAGTCTGCTCAAATGATGGCTGAATGGGGCTCTGTTAATTCACACTGCTCCCCCTTCCCAGCTCTGGGACATTCAGCTGAGGTTGCAGGGAAGGCTAATGTCCACGCCCAGTTTTGTGGTGTGTGCCTGTTATTTGAAGCACTTCCGTCACACTGGGTTGTCTGGGGCAGCTCTGGGCTATGGGGCTGGCGATGGGCAGGAGTGTTTCCTGTCCACCAGGATGGTGGCTGTGAGCGGACACCCCCCTTTTCTTGGGAAGTTGTGTTGTTTAGTGAATTTTCTCAGCCACTGGATTATTGCCTTTTGTCTCAGAGCTCTCTTATTTCTGCTCTTGACTCTTGACTTGACGTGCCCAAATTTCAATTCTTTGAAGCTTTCTATATTGAGCTTCTTAGAGTAATTGTTTTAGAAAAAGCAAAAAGGATTTAAAAAAAAAAAAAAAAAAAAAAACGGCCCTCCTCAGAGATCTAATGGGTTATTGAAATGCTAATAGACAAAGCTACCAGGGCCATTAAGGAAAGGTGCCCTGGGCAGAGAGATCAGCCTTGCTTCGGGATTTGCATATGCGCCTCAAGGCCTGATCTCCGCCCTTCCCCTTTCTGTGTTCACCAGAACTCCAAAAATCCTCTGCTTTTACTTTGGAGCTTCTCGTGTTGTTTTCCTTCTATGCCCGTCTCCTCTCTGCTGGGCTGGCTGCTCTCAGAGTCTCTGGTGTCTGGCCTCAGTCTATCTATGGTTGGAGTTTGAATCAGTAGAATGAGTTTCCGATGAGAGCAGCCACTGCAATTCTCCCTTCTCCTTCCTGGAGCTGACAGCCCCTCCTCCCCCGGGACTGAGCCTGGCAGGGAGGGGCGCGGGTCCCCTGGCCGCAAAAACTTACAGATTTCGCTGATCTCAGCAGTTCCACGTTTTCATGAGTGTTGTATGAAGTATGCCCAAAGACAGATTGCTCTGTGGTGTCCAGTCCACGCAGTTCCTGGCTTTTTACCTACTTTCCTGGAGGAGTAACTCAGCCTTGATTCTTGAAGACGATAGTATAACTATATAGTTCACACAATGTGACTGTGTGATTGAGAAAACATTGTGGCTCACATTTCCTTTATCCAGTGTATGGGTAAATGAGAAGAAAAAAGGGAGACAAAAAGTGGATGGATAATGAGGGCAGGGGAGGAGTATGAGAGGTTTTGGTGTTCTTTTATACTTCTATTTTTAGTCTTAATTTTATTATTATTTTGGAACAATGAGAATGTTCAAAAATTGATTGTGTTGATGAATGCAGAACTATATGATGATACTGTGAACAACTGATGGTACATTTTGAATGTGTGTATGGTATGTGAATATAACTGAAAATTAAATTAAAAAATTGAAAAGTCAATTGACCATAGATATCATACCTATTTCTCAATTATCAGTTTGATTCCATTTGTTTAATATATCTTCCCATATGCCAATAACATGCTGTTTTGACCACCGTGGCTTTGTAATATGCTTTAAAATCAGGAAATGTAAGTCCTTCAATTTTGTTCTTCTTTCTCAACATGTTTTGTCTATTCAGGGTCCCTTACACTTCCAGTAAATTTGACATTTAGTTTTTCCATTTCTGCAAAGTAGGCCATTCGCATTTTGATTGGGTTTGTGTTGAATCTCTAAATCAATTTGGTACAATTGACTTCTTAATGATATTTGGTCTTCCAATTCATCAACACAAAATGCCCTTCCATTTATTTAGGTCACCTTTGATTTCTTTTGGCAATGTTATGTAATTCTCTGTGTGCAATCTTGGTTAAATTTATTTTTAGATAATTGTTTCTTTTAGCTGCTATGGTAAATATAGTTTTTTTTCTTGATTTCCTCCTTGTGTAGCTCATCAGTAGTGTTAGAAACACTACTGATTTTTCCACATTGATCTTGTACTCTGCCAACTTTGCTGCACTCATTTATTAGCTCTAGTAGCTTCATGTAGTTTTTTTGGAACTTTATAAGTATAGGATCATGTCATTTGCAAATAGTGAAAATTGTACCTCTTCTTTTCCAATCTGAGTTCCTTTCATTTCTTTTCTTGCCAAACTGCTCTGTCTAGAAGTTCCATTATAATATCAAATAACAGTGATGGCAGTTGTCATACTTGTCTTGGTGCAGATTTTAGAGGGAAAGCTTTCAGTTTTCACCATTGAGTATGTTAACTGTAGATTTTTCATATAGGTCCTTTATCATGTTCAGGAAATTACCCTTTATTACTGTTTTTCTAACGGAATTTCTATTTTGTCAAATGCCTTTTATACATCAATCCAGAAGATTCTATGATTTTTGCCCTTTGTATGTTGATGTGGCATATTACATTAATTGAACCACCATTGCATACCTACTTGATCATGGTGTATAATTCTTTTAATTTGTTTTGAATTTGATTTTCAAGTTCTTTTAATTTGCTCTTGGATTTGATTTGCAAAAATTTTTTTTTTTTGAGAAGTTTTGCACCCATATTAACTAGAGAAATTGGTCAGTAATTTACTTTTCTTATTGTCTCCTTATCAGGCTTTCGTATTAGGATGATGGTTGGATTCATGTAATGAGTTAAGTCGTGTTCCCTTCTCTTCAATTTTTTGGGCTAATTTGAGCAGGTTTGGTATAAATTCTTCTTGGAATGATTGATAGAATTCACCTGTGAAACCGTCTGGGTCCTGGGTGTTTTTTTTTTCTTTGGAGGTTTTCAATGACTGATTCTATGTCTTTACATGTAACCAGTTTCTTCAGGTCTTCTAATTCTTCTCGAGTTAGGGTTGGTTGTTCATGTGGTTTGTTTTGGTTTGCTAATACTGCTGTTAGCAAAATATCAGAAAATGAATTGATTTTTATAGTGGGTATTTATTAAGTTAAAAATTTAGGTCGTAAGATCATAAAAGTGTCCAAACTAAAGCATCAACAAGAGGATACCTTCATAGAAGGTATCGGATCCCATCTGTCAGCTTGGAAGGCACGTGGCTGGTGTCTTGTTCCTCTGCTCCCGGGTTGTGTTTCAAAATGGCTTTCTCCAAAAGGTCTCTGGGTCTCCCTTAGCTTCTTCGAGGCAAACTCTGGGCTTCATCTCTTAGCTTACCGTCTCCAAATGTCCTTCTGTTTGTATCTCCAACCATCTCTAAGTATCAGCCCCCATCTGCATCTTTGTTGGCACTTTTATGGGACCCCTGCGATTTAATTAAGACCCACCCTGAATGGGCAGGGCTCACACTTCCAAGGAAGTAATTTAATCAGTTGTTACCCACAGTTGTTTTTGAGTCACATCTCCATGGAACACTCTACATGTTCCAATCAACAAGATTGGGTTAAAAGATCATGGGTATTCTGGGGGGCACAGTATTTCCAAACTGGCACATGGTTCTAGGAATTTGTCCATTTCGTCTGGGTTGTCTTAATTCGTAGCCATACAGTTGTCCATATTATGCTCGTAGGATCATTTTTATTTTTTGATGTCGGTAGCGATGTTGCTCCTCTTATTTCTGATTCTATTTATTTCCATCTTCTCTCTGTTTATTTTTTTGTCAGTCTAGCTAAGGGTTTGTCAGTTTTTATTGATCTTCTCAAAGAGCCAACTTTTGATTTTGTTTAATCTGTTGTTTTTTTCTCTATTTCATTTATTTCTGCTCTAATCTTCATATATATTTCCTTCTGCTTGCTTTGGTGTTAGTTTGCTGTTCCTTTTTCCTAGTTCTTCCAATTATGTAGTTAGGGCCTTCATTTTAGCTTGTTTTCTTTTTTCATAAATGTTTCAGGGCAATAAATTTTCCTCTCAGCACCATCTTTGCTGCATCCCATAAGATTTGATTTTTTTTTTTTTTCATTTTTGTTATGGATGTTGAGATATTTACTGATTTCCCTTGCATTTTGTTCTTTGCCCTCATGATTATATTTAATAGTTGTTTATAATTTTCATGCATTTGTGAATTTTCCAGTTCTCTGCTTGTTTCGGATTTCCAGCTTCGTTCCATTATAGTCAGAGAAAGTGCTTTGTATAATTTCAATCTATTTAAATTTATTCCTTCATGTATTTTGGGGCACCCTGGTGAGGTGCATAAATAGTTATGATTGCTATTTCTCCTTGGTGGATTGCCATTTTTATTATTATACAGTATCCTTCCTTGTCTCTTAAAATGGTTTTGCAATTAAAGCCTATTTTTTCTGATATATGGCTACAGCAGCTCTTTTTGGGTTACTATTTGCATGAAATGTTTTTTTGCAATTAAAGCCTATTTTTTCTGATATATGGCTACAGCAGCTCTTTTTGGGTTACTATTTGCATGAAATGTTTTTCTGCAACCTTTCACTTTCAACTTGCTTGAGTCTTTGAGTCTAAGCTGAATCTCTTGTTTTTTTGTATTCTTCCATTCTGTGTCTTTTGATTGGGCAGTTTATTCCATTAAGATTAAACTGTAATGTTAAGTAATGTTATTCCTCTAAAGGCAGTACTTCAGATGTTTTTTTCCTTTGGCTTTTGTATGTCATTTTTTTTGTGTGTGAGTCTGTTTTTACCCTTTAGCTGCCCTTACTCATATCTACTTTTCTTCACACTACTCAAAGCCACTCTCTCCTGTTATGTTTTTGCTTTTCAAAACTCCTGGTGGTATTTCTTTTGGGGCAGTTCTCTTATTCATGAACTCTCTCAGTTTCTCTTTATCTGCAAATATTTTAAACTCCCACCGTCTATGAAGGAAGATTTTGCCCAGATAAAGAACTTTTGACTGGCAGTTTTTCTCATTCAGTATCTTAAATACACAATACCACTGCCTTCTTGCCTCCATGGTTCATAATCAGAAATTGGAACTTAGTCTTACTGTGGATTCTTTGTATGTGGTGCTCTCAGAATACTCTCTTTTATCTTTGGAATTTGAAATTCTGATTTGTATGTGTCTCTGTGTACAACTATAAGGGATTTATTCTGTTTGCTGTATGTTGTACTTCCTGGACATTGTTTCCTCAGTTTTTCTTCCTGTCTCCTTTCCCTTTTCTTCTCCTTGTGGGGTGTGTATATAGATTCATGCTCTTCATGTTGTCTTGCAAATCCCTGAGATAGTGCTCAAAATTCTCTTCTTTGCTCTCTCTGTTCTTCTTTCTGTATGATTTCTATTGTCCTGTCTTATAATTTGCTGATTCTTTATATTCAAATCTGCTGTTGTGTGCCTCCAGTGCATTTTTAATCTCTTTTATTGTGCCTTTCATCCCTGTATTTTGTTTTTTTCCAATATTTATTATTTCAAATTCATCTTTATGCACACACAATATCTTCCTAATATGTTTTATATCTGTAGTCATATTTTCTTCATCTCCTTGAAGTGCTTTAGATTTTTTTGAGCTCTTTTATTAATTGTTCCAAATCTGTCTCCTGAAGTTTTTAACTTTTCCCTTGACTGAGCCCATGTCTTCCTGTTTCTTAGTGTTTTGGTTTGCTAATGCTGCTATAATGCAGTATAATGAGGGTTTATTAACTTACCATTTACAGTTCTTTGGCTGTGAGAATGTCAAAATTAAGGCATCAACAGGCCGATACCTTTGCTGAAGAAAGGCTCCTGGCATCTGGGACACTTCTGTCACATGGGAAGGCATATGGTTGGTGTCTGCTGGTACTTCTTTCCCAGATTGTATTGCTTTTCGCATCTGCCTTCAGTGGTTTTCTCTTACAGCAACTGTGGGCTTTTTCTCTCTGAACCTTCTGGGCTTTTTCTCTCTTTTATCCTCATATAGGACTCCAGTAAAGGATTAAGATCCACCTTGAATTGTGTGGGTCACATCTCAGTTGAAACAATGTAATCAAAAGTTCTCACCTCCAGTAGGTCCACACTCATAGGAATAGATCAAAAGAACATGCCTAGGATAAAAAGGATAATTTTTATGGTTGCCTTTTATGTGGAATTGTTTCACTTCTAGGAGAAAGCTTCCTTTCCTCTGTTCCTTTTGTAGATCTTGAGCTGTTCTTTTTGTTTTTGTACAGCATTTCCTCCCCAACTCCTATGACTTGTTTAAATTCCTCCCTCAGTTATTGTCCATTTTTCTTGTGCTTTACAGTTCTGAGAATCTCCTGTCTTGCAGTAGTTAAGTTTTAAACACCTCACATCCCCATTTATCTTCTCTCCATGAGGTATTTCTGCCTCCGGTAGGGTATCCCTCTCCGTGGAGCCAAATGGGATCAATTCAGAAAGGTGGTCACCCCAGAAAAGTCTGATTGCTCATTGAGTGGGTGCACCACTTTATAGTTGTGACTTTTTTTTCACCTCTGGGTCCCTTATGTATGTGGCACTCCCAAGTGTTCTGCCCTGGGTTTCTGTGTATATGGCACCTGGTGCCTGGATAATATACGTGGGGTTCTAGTAGTCTCCTCCAAGTGGCTCTACTGTCTGTGACTACAGTTGGAGAGAGACATTCTAGATGCTCTCTGAGGGGCTCCCAAGATGTGTATGACGGAATGAGTAGAGGGAGTGGAATTGGCATTCTGGGAGAGGAGTTTACTATTATCTGTTATTTTCCTTTTTTTTTTCTTTGCTTCAGCATTTGTGGATTTCTTCTCCTATCTTACAGTAATTCAACTTATTACCTTCCCCTGCCCCCACTTTATTTTTTTTTGAGGCCTTTCTGCCTCCAGCTATTTCACCATTTAGGGAATACTGCCTTGGTGGACTGATGGAGTCCATTCAGAAAGATGGATCAGTTCAGAAAAGTCCATTTTGCTTTTAGATGATCTTTCTGAAACTGGATTGAATGAGGACACAACAGTTCTTTCCAGCAATTTTATCACTGTTTCTCTCTCTCTCTTTTTTTTAAACCCCTGGAAGACATTTTGTATGCAGCACTCCTTAGGTGACTTGTGCTCCACCTTGAGTCTTTGTGGATTTAGATCCCTGTTCCTGGATATGTGTGGTGTTCTGACTTGCTGCTGTAAGTGACTCTGCAGTCTCTTGTGTTTAATTGGAGGATCTTAACTGTGCTGTCTCTGAGTAATTTCCATGTTGCCAAGGAATAATAAGGGGGGGTTGAGTGGGGGAACAGGGAATTAAGCGCTGGTCTGAGATGGAGTTTTCCTACCTGATCTTTCTCTGTTTCTTTGATTCAGCGTTTGTGGAGTCCTTCTCCAGTCTGTACCATCCTTCAGTGTTCTTAGCAAGTGTGATTTGTCCTTTTATTTGCTATATCTCTGGGGAGGCTTTTTCAGGGGATGTCTTAAACATTGCCATTTTGATGATGTCGCCTGCTATCCTTTTGTTTACTACTGGATTTTATATGTGTCAGTGAATTTTGCAGATCCATTCATAGTGGGTATTTGTCTGTAATTGTCTTTTCCGGTGCTGTCTTTATCTGGCCTTGCTTTGGGATAATGCTAGCCCTGTAAAACGAGTTAGGAAATGTTCTCTATCACTTACTTTTGGTAAAGGAGGTTTGGTTTTAATTGTTCTTGAAATCTTGGTAGAACTAAGCAGTGAATTCTAGCAGGAATTTATTTGTTGGTATTTTAGCCTCCTAGGCTGCTAATGAAAATACCTTGAAAAGATTTCAGTTAAACAACGGGAATTTATTTATTCATGGGTTTGAAGCTAAAGAGAAAGTCAAGCATCATCAGTGCCTAAAGATTGGCATTATGTGGCTGACTATGGAGGATCCTTGGTCTTTAGTTTCTTCATGTGGCAAAGCACATGGTGGAGTTCCCTGGTCTTTCCCTTCTCTTCTGAGTTCTGTTGATTTCAGCTTCTAGCTGCTTTTTTTTTCTTTCTCTTTTGGTCTGAATTTCACTCCCTTAATAAGGACCACAGTAATTGGATTAAGACCCATCTTGCCTTATCTGAAGTAGCTGCATCAAAAGGTCCTACCTACAGTGGGTTCACATACACAGAAATTGGTTAGGTTAATGAACATATTTTTCTCGTGTACATAGCTCCAAATAACTACAGTTGGTTTCTATTAAGGAGTCAATCTCTTTACTTGTTATTGGTCTTTTGAGATTTTTTATTTCTTTTTTTGTTATGTTGGGTAATTTATGTGTTTCTCGGAATTTGTCCATTTCATCTAATATGTTGGTGTTCAATTCCTCATAGTATTCTCTTATTATTTTTATTTCTGCGAGGTTGATCCCTCCCTTTACTCTTGATTTTAGTTGTTTGTGTCCTCTCATTTTTCTTCTTAATTCTGGCTAAAGGATTGTAGATAATATTGATCCTTTCAAAGAACCAGCTTTGCTTTAATCTTTATGTTTTCTTCCTTCTGTCAAGTTTGGATTTTGTTTGCTCCTTTTTCTATCTAGTTCCTTAATGTGTGGAGTTAGGTAACAGATTCCTGATCTTTCTTCTTTTTAAATATGCTGTAGGCATTTATAGCTGTAAATACCCCTCCCTTCAGTGCCCTGTCTTTGCTGCATCCCATTATTTTGTGTTGTTTTCATTCATTTTTTATTTTTAGACTTGCTTAAAATTGTGGTTTAATTTCCAAATATTTTTTAAGTATTTTGGTTTTCTTTGATACTGATTTCTAGCTTCATAACTTTGTATGATTTCTGTCTTTTTGATTTAAAACTTAATTTGTGTTCTGGTCTTTCATCCTGAGCATTCATGTGCAATTGACAAGTAATATTCTGTGTTTCTGGGTGGATCATTCCATATATGCCTGTAAGGTGTAATTGTTTCGTAATTGTGTTCAAGTCCACTGTTTTCATATTAGTCATCAGTTTCAACAATTACTTATTGAAAGTGGTATATTGAATCTTCATATATTGCTATAGAATTTTCTGTTTGTCCTTTCTGTTTTGTCAGTTTTTGCTTCATATATTTTTGGGACTGTTACATTAAGTGCAGATATGTTTATAATTCTTTTTTCTTCCTGCTGGGTTGTACTTTTTAGAAATCAGTTTATAATGTCCATTGTCGCTTTGGCTTTTTTACTTCTTTTTTTTTTTTTTTTTTTTTTTTTTTTTTTCCCTTATGTGGTGCTATAGTTACTTGAGCTGTCTGTAGTTACTATTGCATGGAGTATCTTTTTCTGGTGTCTTTTAACCATGTTGTGTCTTTGTATCTAAAGCGAGTGAGTGTAGATATTTACAAGGGTATCTTGTTTTTAATCTAGTCTGCCCTTTAATCTAAATACTTTTTTTATGGGAGTATTTAGTCCATTTGCATGTAAATGTTTTGTTCTGGTTTGCTAAAGTTTCCGGAATGCGGAATATCAGAAATGGATTGGCTTTTATGAAGGGGATTTATTAATTTACAAATTTACAGGTCTGAGGCCTTCAAATTAAGGAATCAAGAGGTAGTACCTTCTCTGAGGAATATGCCAATGGAGTCAGAACACCTCTGTCAGCTCGGGAGGTGTGTGGCTGGTGTCTGCTGGTCCTTTACTCTTGGACTGCTTTGCTTTCAGCTTCTGATTCCAGTCACTTTCTCTTTAAGCATCTGTGAGGTATACACTGGGCTTCATCTCTTAGC
Organism: Choloepus didactylus; assembly: GCF_015220235.1. Classification (NCBI taxonomy): domain Eukaryota; kingdom Metazoa; phylum Chordata; class Mammalia; order Pilosa; family Megalonychidae; genus Choloepus; species Choloepus didactylus. Next base: position 4,315,751 of record NC_051334.1, on the reverse strand, counting down.
ATCTCCAAATGTCTGGGTCTGTGTCCGCTCTGAATTCGCTTCAAAATGTCTGCCTTTTTTCCTCTTAAAGAGGGCACCAGTAAACAAATTAAGATACACCTTGAATGGATGGGGTAACATCTCCATGGAAATAATATAATCTAAATGGCCCATCACAGCTGGGTGGGTCAAATCCCCATGGAAACAATGCAGTCAAAAGATCCCACACACAATAAGATGTCGCTCACAAGACTTGATTAAAACATGGCTTTTGTGGGGTATATGATAGATTCAAACCAGCACATGTAATTATTGATATGGTCCATTATGCTGTTGCTATTCAGTATTTTTCATATAATTTTTATTCATCAATTATTCCCTTTTTTTTTGTTTAGTTGCTTTTTTATAGAGTACCGTTTTGAGTTCACTCTCTTTTCCTTTTTATATTTTTAAATTATTTTTTTATGGTTAGCTCTGTGATTATAATTAACATTTTAAACTAAAAATTGCTTTTTTTAATAATACCAAGTTAATTTCAGTAATATACAAATACTCTGCCCTGATACACCTCCATCCATTCTCCTTTTTAATGTTTTCTCATATTACTTCTTTACATATTGTGTGCCCATTAACTTAAAGCAAAAAAAAAATTTTTATTTTGAACTTCAGCCTATATACATAACAGTGATAACTTTCAAAGTACAATTTTGGAAGTGGTTAGAGACAAATTTCAAAGAGTATCATGGGTCATAGTTCCACAACTTCAGCCATTTCCATTATTGTAAAATATAATATGCATGCAGAAAGGTGTCAACTCTCAATGTACAGCTCAACATGCAGTAATATAGGTAATTTCATAAGTTGTTATGGTTACAGTTCCATGGTTTCAGTTCTTTCCTTATTTTGCAATAGAGGGTATATACAGAAAGGTGAAGACTTTTGAAGCACAATTCAATGAACAGCTATAGAGCAAATTTCAAAGGATTTTATAGGTTACAGTTCCACTATTTCATTTATATCCTTCCAGCTATTCCAATACCCCAGCATCTAAATGTGTATATATAAAGTTTCAGTATTCATAGACCTTTGTTAAATCTGACCTTGTTTGTTGCTGCCCCTTCCTCTCACTTAATCTCTTTCTTCATCTTCAGGGGTGTCTAGTCAGGGAGCAACCTAACGTTCACATTGAAAGGGGTGTCAACAGTATGGGGTAGGGGACTGCATCTGATTGTTGTTCTTATATAAGACCTTTGGGTTTTAGGATTTATCTGACATAGGAACACTCTGATGGATTTAAGTTCCTGAGAGATAAAACTTAGCGAGTGAATATTTTATAGAATCTCAGGCAGGGACCTAAGTATTTGGGGACTACTTTTGGTAAGGGCATGGAATAACATGCTGGTTTGTATATATTATGTCCCCCAGAAAAAGCCATATTCTATAATGCAGTCTTGTGGGGGCAGATATATTAGTGTTTATTAGGTTGGACTTGAGTGTGACTCAGTCAACTGTGAGTGAAAGATTTGATTGAATAATTTCCATGGAGGTGTTGCCCCACCCATCAGGATGGGTGTTAATTGGATCAGTGGAGTGGTTTAAAGGAGTTCACAGACAGAAGGAACAGAGCAGCTAAGAGAGACATTTGGAGAGCAACTGAGAGTGAGATTTTGAGGAAGAGCTATAGGTAAGAGAGGACAAAACACCCAAGAGCAACATTTTGGAGAACACCATTTTGAAATGGAACCTGGGAGCAAGAGGACACCAGCCGCGTGCCTTCCCAGCTAACAGAGGTGTTCTGGATGCCAATGGTCATCCTTCAGTGAAGGTACACTATATTGTTGAGGCCTTACCTTGGGCACTTTATGGCCTTCGGACTGTAACTTTGTAGCCAAATAAACCCCCATTAAAAAAGCCAGTCCGTTTCTGGTATTTTGCAAAGAGGCATCAGTAGCAAACCGGAACACATACTGTGGCCATTTGGTATGTCTAGCTGGAGTTTGCATAAGAGAAACCTCCAGGATAGCCTCCTGACTGGGATTTCTCAGCCACTGTGACCTCAGCTTGTTACCTTTCTTTTTCTCCCCTTTTTAAAATTTTAATTATTGTTTTAAAGCTTTGTCGTTTGAATATATAAGGATAACAAGGAATTACAAACAGAAAATAGAATAATATATTACTTTATATTTACCTTCATAGTCACCTTTCTCAGTGTTCTTTATTTCTTAAGGCTTCAGTCACTAATGCCTCATTTTTTCAGCCTTAAGCACTTCCTTTAACATATTATTTATGAGTCATATGGTGCAAATAAATAGATTTTCCACAATCCATGTCGTCATTCTTCACCACAAAATAAACTTGCTTTGTAAAATGGTATTGTTCCAAACCAATTCTTGGAGGGTTTGCTTCGGCACAGCCCTAAGACCAAAGAACATGCCAGGTGGAGTGAGACATGGGTTTATTAGGACTTAGGAACAGGAGGGAGTTCTTCCCGGCTGTGGCTGGCCTGAAAATGGAAGTTTGTGCTTTACAAACTGTGGGTAGTGCAAAGGGCAGCTTATGAGTTTAAGACAAAGACATTCCATAGGGTATGACAGCAGAGTTTCAGCAGAGTCTTGTGATACAAGGGTCTGGATGTTTGTTAACAACAGTGATCAGTGCTTTGTTTACCATCTGTATGTACTTTCTTCCTTTAGGAGGTCTGATGACCTTCAGCTTCTGCCTCGGTCATGCAGGCTGCTACATGCTGTGGGGCCTCGTTCATTATTAGGCAGGGGGTAGCCCAGGCCTTGGATCCCCACAGATATAATCCATAATATTACTCTGAGATACAAGTACTGTGAGGTGAGGGTGGAAAATTTAGATTGGTCTTTATGTTTGTAAGCCCATGTTTTTATCCTAAATATAAGTAAAGTTTTTGCTGGCTCTGTCAGTCACTACACTTGAAAATGAACATAATTAAAAATTAAGTCTGCTAAATTCCCTGAAACATGCATAAATTTATTTTGACCTTTTTCTTTTGGTTATAGTGATATAAAATTCATAAACTATAAGCTTCTCCCTAGTAAAATGTACAGTTTAATATACTTTGGTATATTCATGGAGTTGCACACCATCACCAATATCAATTTTAGAACATTTTTATAACCTTTCAAAGTGAATCCCCGTACCTTTTAGCTGTAACCCCCCAAATTGCCACATGTTCCAACCTGAAGCAACCATTAATCTAGTTTCTTTTTATATATAATTGCCTATTTTGGACATTTTGTATTAATGAAATTTTATAACTTGTGGTCATCTGGGTCTGTCTTTTTTCACTTAGCATAAAGATTTTTAGGTTTATCCATTTGTAGTATGTATCAATGCTTCATTTTCCTATATGCCTGAATTGTATCCTATTGTATTTTAGATATTTTTTAATGGCAGTTTAGATTGTTTCCAACTTTTGGCTATGATGAATAATGCTGCTGTGCATTCTTGTTTTTTGGTAAAATTTACCAGACAAACCATTTGGGCTTGTTTTTTGTTTGGGAAGGTTATAAATTGTTTGTTAAATTTCCTTAGTAGATGTAGGCTTATTCAGTTCTGGATCTATGGAGAGCTGCCCACCTCAGTTGCAGATGGTATGCCATGAAGTATTCACCCGGGTGATTTACCAAACTGTGCTATGTTAAGATTATGGAAAACAAAGAGTACTCTTAATAGCTCTTTAGTTAAGTTGGATCTCCTCATTGCCCCCTGTGCCTGTTTGTATATATTATGTCCCCCAGAAAAAGCCATATTCTTTAATGCATTCTTGTAGGGGCAGATGTATTAAGATGTTGATTAAGTTGGAACGTTTGGATTAGGTTGTTTCTATGGAGATGTGATCCAGCCAACCGTAGGTGATAACTCTGATTAGATAATTTCCATGGAGGCGTGGTCCCGTCCATTCAGCATGGGCCTTGATTAGTTCACTGGAGCCGTATAAAAGCTCAGACAGAAGGAGATCACTGCTAGCTACAGGTGAGAGACACATTTTTAAGATTGCCGTTGGAAGCTGACACTGACGTTTTGGAGAACACCATTTTGAAATGCAACCTGGGAGCAAGTGGATGCTAGCCATGTGCCTTCCCAGCTAACTGAGGTTTTCTGGATGCCAGTAAGTAGCCTTTCTCCAGTGAAGGTTTCCTATTGTTGGACACTTTATGGCCTCAAGATTGTAACTGTGTAACCAAATAAACCCCCTTTATAAAATTCAATCCATTTCTGTTATTTTGCATAACAGCAGCATTAGCAAACCAGAACATTAGGAAAAATGAAGGTATGGCCCTGTCAAAGGAAGAAACTTACACTTCAACTGAGATACAGGGATTCAAGCAACTACTTATTAATCAAACAAATCTCCTAAATCAGTCCAAAAATCAAGTCTACAAGTTGTGGGAAGATAGCACAAAAGAGATGAAATAAAAAAAGACATTGGACGAACATAAGGAAGAACTCAAAAGTTTGAAAAAAGATTGGCAGAACTTACGTGAAAGAAAGGTACGATAGAAGAGACAAAAAACAATGGAGACATACAACAGCAGATTTGAAGAGGTAGAAGGAAAGATTCATGGACTGGTGGAGAGGACATCTGAAATTCTACACACAAAAGATAGGAAAAGAATGGAAAAATGTGAGCAGCATCTCAGGGAATTGTATGACAATATGAAGCACACAAATATATGTGTTATGGGTGTCCCAAAGGAGAAGAGAATGCAAAAGGAGCAGAAACAATAATGGAGAAAATAATCACTGAAAACTTCCCATCTCTTATGAGACATAAAATTACAGATCCAAGAAGCACCGCATACCCCAAAGTATATCCAAATAGACCCATGCCAAGACACTTAATAATCAGATTATCAAATATCAAAGACAAAGGGAATTCTGAAAGCAGCAAGAGAAAACTGATCCATCACATACAAGGGAAGTTCAGTAAGACTGTGTGAGGATTTCTCAGTAGAAACCACAGAGGTGAAAGGTAGTGGTTATGATACATTTAAGATACTGAAAGAGAAAAACTGCCAACCAAAATCCTGTATCTGACAAAACTGTCCTTCAAAAATGAGGAAGAACTTAAAATATTCTCAGATAGACACAGAGAGTTTGTGAACAAGATACCTGCTCTACAAGAAATACTAAAAGGAGCACTGCAGACAGATAGGAAGAGTCAGGGAGAATGATTTGGAACACAGTATTGAGTGATGGTAGCACGATAATTTAACTACACTGAAGAAGGATGTCTGTGAGTGGTTGAAAGGGGAAGGTTAGAGGCATGTAGGACACCAGGAGGAAAGATAAAAGGTAAAGACTGAAATTGTATATCTTAGTGAAATCTAGAGTGGTCAATGATTTTGATTAAAAGCACAAATATAGTCTTACAAGAGGGATAACAAACAAATGTCAACTTTGCAAGGTGTTAAAAATGGTGTGGTATTGGAGTAAAAATACAGTCAGTGCAAACTAGGGTTTGTGGTTAACAGTTACATTGCAGTATGTTGCCATTAATTGCAACAAAGACAGTGTACCAAAGCTAAATGTCTGTAAGGGGGATATAAGGAAGGGTATGGGATTCTTGGCATTTGTGTTGTTGTATGACTTTTAAATTTTATATTTTTTCTTTGTTTCTTTATAGTTGTCTATTTTTCTTTCTTTTTCTTTTTACTTTTTTGCCCTTTCCTCTTTCTTTATGGAAGAAATGGAAATGTCCTTATATAGATAGTGTTGGTGAATGCATAACTATGTAATTATACAGGGAACCATTGATTGTTTACTTAGGATGTAATGTATGGTGTGTGAATAAAACTGTCTAAGAAATAAAGAGAGGGATACCAGTGATGGAGTAAGGGATGTCCTTAATCACCATTGGTGGGGAAGTAGAATGGTGCAGCCCATCTGGAGGGCAGTGTTGTGTTTCCTTAGGAAGCTAAGTGTGGGGTTGCCATATGGTCCTGCAACTGAGTTATTGGGTATATACTTGGAAGAACTGAAAAGACACTCAAATGGTCACACAGTGGGGTTTATGGTATCAGTATTCATGATTTTCAGTGGATGGGGGTGGCCTAAAGGTACATCGGCTGATGAATGAAATGGTAAACTGGTCTATACATACAGTGGAATATTGAGCTGTAATAGGGAGTGAAGTTGTGAGGGGAATGCTGACTCACATCATCTCCCTGAGTACAAGTTAGGAGTATAAGGGCCCCACTGACAACAGGGAAAGGTGTGCCATCTGCCTCAGTGATATTGGAAGGGTATGGAGGCTCAACTTCTCGGCCTTGATAAATGGGTTGGGGGTTGGGTAGGATTGAAAATGTAGACTTGCTTTGTAGCATCTGGGAGAGGAAATTTTGCTCCCCATTGGGCCCTTGTGACAATACCCTCGTGGAGGAATCATAGCATTTGCTACTTCTACCCAGGAAGAGATATAAAATCAGCTCCCTATTCATCCCTACTGACCATACCTAGGCAGATTTTTCAGGAGCACCACCTCATTCTTCTGAGCAGCAGATGGAAGATCAGCCCTCTGCTCAATCTTGCGGACATTGTATTGGCAGAGCAATCTGTGTGCCACCATTGCTTCTACCATGTGAAATGTAGGACATCAACTCTTTTCTTAGTTTGTGAAGAATTGGGATGCCAAGCTTTAGGCTTGTCCCATGTCATGTTGTTTGCTTGTTTGTGGCAGGGAAGGGTAGGGTGGAATATCAACTGTCTGCTAAGTCCACTTGAAGCCTCAGTGTGTGTGTGTTTGGCAGGGGATAATTGTTTTTTCCATTAGTTTTTGGCTAGAGTAGTACTGGTTAAATGTTACTATGCCACCCTTTTCCTGGTCCTTTGGTTTGGGGGAGTAGGCTATTCTTTTGGTGGTTCTAGCTTAGAGGCTTCTCCAGTACTCTGTTTGGGATATATTAGATCAGTAAGGAAACCTAGGTAACTCATCATATTGTCATTTCTCAAGTTACAAGGTCTATAGGCAGTTCTATTTCTTGTCTTACGCTGCAAATTTTCAGGTGGGTCCTGAATATTGCCAGTTATAGTACTAACTATTCCTAATTACTTTGGCAAGGTCTTGAATTCTGTGCTTTTGAATTATGGATTTTTTTTGTTGGGTTGTTGATAATCAATTACCAAATTAGCATCAGGGATTTTGATTCTGTGAACATTGTTCTTCCAGTTTTTTTTAGATGTTTCTTTCCTTGGTTTTGGTACTTACTCAGTAAATGTTCAATTCTGAATACTGCAGGGGATCCAGTTCAGAACTCTGGATTTCTTTGTGTGCAGCTGTCTCTCATTAGGTATTCTGTCTTATGATCACTAGCTGCATTTGTCTCCTTAGACTCTCTTAACTCTGCTTCTTTACAGTTAAGGCAGTTTTCTAAGATGGTGTTGTTTAGCCTCCATATATTTGTGAATTTTATGACCTCTTGCCTGTTATTTATTTCCAACTTCATTACATTATGACCTGAGAAAGTGCTTTGTATAATATCCATATTTTTAAATTTGTTGAGACTTGCTTTATGACCCAACATGTGGTCTATCCTATTAGAATGTTCCATGAGTACTTGAGAAAAATGTGCATCATGCTGTTTTGGGGTGTAGTGTTTTACAAATGTCTGTCGAGTGTCGTTCATTTATTGTACAATTCAACATCTCTGTTTCCTTACTGGTCTTCTGTCTAGATGTTCTATCCATTGATGATAGTGGTTTATTGAAGTATCCAACTATTATTGTAGAGGTGTATTTTCCTTTCAGTGTTCTCAGTGTTTGCCTCATGAATTTTGGGGCACACTGGCTTCGTGCATAAAATTTATGATGGTTATGTTTTCTTTATGAATTGACCCTTTTTAAAATATACAGTGTCCTTGTTTGTGTCTTTCAGTTTAATTTTGATGTCTAATTTGTCTGATATTATATAGCTACTGCCACCTTTTTCTGGTTGCTGTTTGTGTGAAATATCTTTTTCCTGCCTTTCACTTTCAGCCTCTTTTTGTCCTTGTGTTTAAAGTTAGTTTCTCGTACACAGCATCTAGATAGGTCCTGATTTTTAATCCTTTCTGCCAGTCTGTGTCTTTTTATTGGGGAGTTTAATCCATTAACATTTACTGTTACTACAGTAAGGGCAGTATTTTCTTCTACCATTTTATCTTTTGGGTTTTATATGTCATGTCTTATTTTTTCTGTCTCTCCTTTTTCCCTTCATTTCTACACTCTTCTCCAAAGCTCTCTCTGTCCTGTCTTTTCCTATCAGCCTGTAGCTGATATTTCTTGTAGCACCAGTCTCTTATTCACGAACTCGCTCCGTGTCTGTTTGTCTGAAAATATTTTAATCTCTCCCTCATTTTTGAAGGACATATTTGCTTGATATAGGATTCTTGGTTGGTGTTTCTTCTCTTTCAGTGTATTAAATATATCATACCACTGTCTTCTCACCTCCATGGTTTCTGTGGAGAAATCTGTACATAGTTTTATTGAGCTTCCCTTGTATGTGATGGATTGCTTTTCTCTAGCTGCTTTCAGAATTCTCTCTTTGTTCTTGACATTGGACAATGTGATCAGTAAGTGTCTTGGAGTAAGTTTATTGGGAACTGTTCTGTTTGGGGTATGCTGTACTTCTTTGTATCTGTAATTTTTGCCTTTCATAGAATTGGGAAATTTTCAGTGATTATTTCTTCTGTCATTCTTTCTGCCCCTTTTTCTGACTCTTCTCTTTCTGGGACACCCGTAACATGTAATTCATGAGCTTCGTGTTGTCACTCAGCTGCCCAAAGCTCTGCTCATATTTTTCCATTCTTTTCACCGTCTGTTCTTTTGTGTGTATGAATTCAAATATCTTGCCTTACAGTTCACTGATCCTTTCTTCTGTCTATTCACATCTACTATTGTATCCCTCCATTGTGTTTTTCTCATCTCTTCCATTGCGGCCTTCATTTCCATCAGCTCTGCCGTTTGTTTTCTCAAGTTTACGAATTCTTCTTTATGATCATCCAGTGTCACCTTTATATCCTTCATCTCTGTTGCCATATCTTCCCTCAGTTCATTGATTTTTAATTGATTTTGGAGATTTGTTTGAACATCTTTAATTAGTTCTTCCCTCAGTTCATCCAATGGATTTAGCATTAGTTGCCTCAACCTCTGTATCTCAGTTGAACTATTAGTTGGTTCCTCTGCCTGATCCATGTTTTCTTTTTTCCTACTATGGTTCATGATCTTAAGCTGTCTAGGCATCTGATTTTCTTGGTTAGTTTTTTCTGGAACTCGTTTTCACTCTTTTACCTAGGGTTTTCTTGTTGGTTTGTTTTGTTCTCTAACATTTGGTGTTCAGTTCAACTTATTCTAGGTGTCTTGCTTAGGCTCTATTTAGTTGATGAGAGTTTTTCAACTTGTGTTTTTCTATTTCTTGGCCTGCCTCTATGTAGTCTTTTTGTGAGAGGGTCTCCTCAGATATGGTCAACCCCAGTCAGGTGTTCCCAGTCTAGAGAGGCCCAGGTGTCAGGAGGAGGATATGGAGTTTCTCTGAGAGTGAGACCCTTCTGTGAAAACTTTAGACTCTGTGCTTTTCCTATTCTGTCCAGCACATGGCGCTTCCTAGCCCACATCTCCCCCTCTGTGTGAGGAGATGTGGAGAATTTAGTTCTCTGGGTGATTCTAACCCTGTCGGGGGCATGGCTGTCTGATGTTGGTTTCTGAATTCCAGCCCCTGGGGTCTGAGTTTCCTGAAGGAGTGCTGCCAATTGAACTGGACCACACCCCCTTTTCTTGGGGGAATTATGCCCTTTAGGGAATTGTCTCCCCCATTGCTTTTTCTCTCAGAGTTATTTTAGCTCTGCTCTTTCCTAGGTCCAGTGGCCAATTGCAAGTCTTTGAGGCTTTTCATAGTGGCCTATTTACAATAATTTTTTTAAAAAAGAGAGAAAAATATTTTAAAAAAAGAGCAAAAAGCAAAAGAAAAGCACAGTATAGACTATTTAATAGCCCTTTTCTCTTAATATCTTTTCCTACTGGATAGTTACTCTGAGGCAACTTTAATTTTGCCCTTGTAGGGGGGCTGGTTGACACAGGAGTTCTGATGGGCTATAGAAAAAAAGAAGGTAAGGAATTGGAGAGCAATTGAAGAAGAAAAAAGAAACCAGAAAAACTTGCTTTTCAGAGAAGGGCCCTGGCTTCCTGGGTTTGCATATGTGCCTGAATATGTGGGAGCCTGGCCCTTCTCTGTGTTATGGTCACCCACAACATTAAAAGTCTGTTTTTTTTTTAAATTTTTTTATGTTTTTGTTGTTTTTGCTAGCCCTGTCTCCTCTCTGCTTGGCTTACTGCTCCCATATTCTCCAGTATCTGTTCTCAGTTTATCTAGGGTTGGAGTTTTTGTTCAGCAGTCTGAGTTTGTTAATCAGTTCTGCAACTGGGTTGAGTATCCCTCTTGGTTCCCAGCTCAGATGGCCCTCTCCTCCCTTGGGAAACTAGCCAGAAAACAGTCTGCCTAGCCTGGTGGGGAGGAGCGTGGGCCCCCAGGCCATGGGAACTTACAGATTTCTCTGATCTCAGCTGCTCCATGTGTTCGAAACTGTTGTATGATGCGTGACTGATCACAGATTTCCCTGAGGTGTCTTGTTCCACACAGTTCCTGGTTACCTACTTCCACCTAAATTTTATCAAGGATTACCTTGTTGGATTGTCCAACCCAAGCTGTTATAATAATTAGCATTTTATTTCCAGGTTAAAATTGTAGAAGACAGACTACAGAATTTTAAGAATAAATTAATGTGACCATTTGATGAACTTTTTATTTTTAGTTATACAGGAAAGATTACTGAATTATTTGTTTATTTGTTTAGCTTATGGTAAGAACTGAATAAAAAATTTGACTTCAAATGAAAAAAATGAATGGTTGACTCATTTTTGGAATCTGGATATGTTTTGATATATTTCTCTGGAGCAGCAAAAAGAATTAATAAAATCTAAAAACTTAAAATTTAATGGCTGCGTGTTGTGGGTGTAATTTTGTTGTTTCTGTTAATACTAAAATGATTTTGAGGGTGATAGTTTGCATTTGTTTGGAATTTTACATACCTTTATGGCAACATTGGAAATAAAATTGAATCCAGTTTAAGAAGTAGAAAGAACCAAAGAAATTGTATAAATAGAAGACTTTATCTTGGAATATTTATTTTAAATTTACTACAGAGGATTCTGGTAGTAAAGTTTTAATATAGGTATGGGCTTGATTAAAGAGAAATTAAAGGTATTTCTTGAAGTTTCATGACTTCTGTGTATCCTGTGGACTCTTGACTTCATTACTTCATTTTTTTAAAAAAGGATATTATGATATATGATAGAATTTCTGGAATTTGAAACAATCTTGGTTATTAGATTTTTTTATTAATAACATGCAATATATGTAAATACCCTTATTGAAATTTCTTTTCCTTTTTTTACAGAATGCTGTGTTTTTATATGGCCTTGGTTTGGTCTACTTTTATTACAATGCATTTCAGTGGTAAGTTGATGTAAAACTATATAAAACAAATACCAGATGTTCCCTGTTTAGAGTGTGTGTGTGTGTGTGTGTGTGTGTGTGTGTGGTGAACACATAAAATATATTAAAGTCAGTAAACACATTTTTCGATAGCAACGTTTTTATCTTTCCAGTCTTATACTGTTTGATCTCCATTTTTCCCATTCAGAACACCTGTTAACATTTTGTGATGGCCAGTAATCAGATATAAACTCCTAATTTGCTTCTAATGGGAATAACACTTCTTTCAGTGTTGAGGACTAACTGTGATACTAATATATATGATTTTGTAAACTGTGAAGTATAAGAAACTTGTTTTACCCTTTAGTTTTATTTCAGTACTATGAGAGTCCAGTGGAAGTTGGACCATAGCTTGTCCCTTAGGGCACCCTGAATATTTATTTCAGAGTTCTTACATAGGTATTGGCAACGTTTTGATTTTGTTTCCTCAAAAACTAATATTTAACTTCAACTTGGGGAGCTTTTCCTACTACATGGTTTTCTTCCTTGTTTGGTTTTCAGCGTTATCAATTACTAATCATGTCTCAAAGCACTGCATTGGTTTTTTTTTTTTTTTAATTCAGTTTTATTGAAATATATTCACATACCTTACAATCATCCATGGTGTACAATCAACTGTTCACAGCACGATCACATAGTTATGCATTCATCACCACTGTCTATTTTCTGAACATTTTCCTTGCATCAGAAAGAATCAGAATAAGAATAAAAAATAAAAGTAAAAAAGAACACCCAAACCATCCCCCCCATTCCACCCTATTTTTCATTTAGTTTTTGTCCCCATTTTTCTACTCATCCATCCATACACAAGATAAAAGGGGTGTGATCCACAAGGTTTTCACAATCACACTGTCACCCCTTGTAATCTACATTGTTATACAATCATCTTCAGGAGTCAAGGCTACTGGGTTGCAGTTTGATAGTTTCAGGTATTTACTTCTAGCTATTCCAATACATTAAAACTTAAGAGGTGTTATCTATATAATGCATAAGAATGTCCACCAGAGTGACCTCTCGACTCCATTTGAAATCTCTCAGCCACTGAAACTATTTCATCTCCTTTTGCACCCCCCTTTTGGTCAAGAAGATGTTCTCAGTCCCATGATGCCGGGTCCAGATTCATCCCCGGGAGTCATATCCTGTGTTGCCAGGGAGATTTACACCCCTGGGTGTCACATCCCACATAGGGGGGAGGGCAGTGAGTTCACCTGCCAAGTTGGCTTAGCTAGAGAGAGAGGGCCACATGTGAGGAACAAAGAGGTACTCAGGGGGAGACTCTTAGGCACAATTATATGCAAGTTTAGCCTCCCCTTTGCAGTAACAAGCCAAGCAAGTCATTCTTGCTATTCTTCACAAGACTGCGGGAAAATGAGAGAAGGGACTCTAAATTCATTGATTATTCACTTGGTTCCAGTTTGTGTGCTCAGGCTTTATAGACATTATTTCATTTAATCCTCAAGAACAACCCTGGATGGGAGGTATTGTCCCGTTTTCAGATGAGGAAGCAAAGGCTCAGGGAAATTAACTTGCCCAAACTACTAGCTAGCAGGTGTCTGAGCCAAGGGTGAACCCAGGTCTGGGTGGCTTCACACCAACGACTTTTTGTCCTGCTGGGGTGTCCCACATGACAAGGCAAATGCTAAATGAAACTGAGAGGGGATTGTGACCTTTCTTGAGCATCTCCCAGTTTTGCTCACTGCTGGCCTTGCCATCCCTGGAAGGGCAAATGCCAGAGCCAAGGATGAGGAATGAACACGCTCTGGGGAGAGGGAGCCCAACAGCCTGTTTCCCACCCACGAGGGCCGCGGCAGCCAAGGGCTGAGCACAGGTGAACACGCGGCTTCCAGGCTTCTCAGATTCTCCTCAGGAGGTTCCTTTCGCTTGATTTCCAGTTCTGAACGAATTGAATGTATAGATGAGGCAAATCTGATTCTCCCCTTGCAGGAGTTGGGAGAAATGACAATGATTGCTTAACAGAGGGCAGAGCATCAGCCTATAATTAGAACCCAGTGGGGAGGGACGTGCAGAGGTGGCCGGATGATCACAGCATCAGCACCATCAGACACTTTGGTAAAGCTTCCCACGTGGCGGGCACTGCTCTAATCCATTAATTCATTAATTCTCATAAACACACCATGAGGTGGGTGAGTGTTGTTATCAGTTCTCTAAAGAGCCAAGAGCTTTTTTTTTTAATCTTCATTTTATTGACATATATTCACATACCACGCAGTCATACAAAACAAATCGTTCATTCAATTGTTCACAGTACCATTACATAGTTGTACATTCATCACCTAAATCAATCCCTGACACCTTCATTAGCACACACACAAATTAACAAGAATAATAATTAAAGTGAAAAAGAGCAATTGAAGTAAAAAAGAACACTGGGTACCTTTGTGTGTTTGTTTCCTTCCCCTATTTTTCTACTCATCCATCCATAAACTAGACAAAGTGGAGTGTGGTCCTTATGGCTTTCCCAATCCCATTGTCACCCCTCATAAGCTACATTTTTATACAACTGTCTTCGAGATTCATGGGTTCTGGGTTGTAGTTTGATAGTTTCAGGTATCCACCACCAGCTACCCCAATTCTTTGGAACCTAAAAAGGGTTGTCTAAAGTGTGCGTAAGAGTGCCCACCAGAGTGACCTCTCGGCTCCTTTTGGAATCTCTCTGCCACTGAAGCTTATTTCATTTCCTTTCACATCCCCCTTTTGGTCAAGAAGATGTTCTCCATCCCACGATGCCAGGTCTACATTCCTCCCCGGGAGTCATATTCCACGTTGCCAGGGAGATTCACTCCCCTGGGTGACTGACACAAATCTTACTTAAACTCTTTCAAAACATTGAAGAGAATGGAACATTACCTAACTCATTTTATGAAGCTAACATCAATCTAATACCAAACCCAGGTAAATAATAAATAAAAAATAACTGTTGTCAAGTTTGTATAGTAATTCTTGAATATAGTAATGGATGTAAATTAAGGCAGAGAAATGACAGTGTTTCAGGTCAAGAGAACTTATTTAGAAGAAGAAATAAAGTCTGGAGTTCTTGTATTTTCATTAAAAAGTTCTTGAAACAAACCAGGGTATAGCTATAGAGGTGCAGTGCTTGGACATAATTTGGGGATACAGTTGAATAGGTTTTACATGAGAGATCTTAAAATCTCTCATCTTGATGGTTCTTAGTCAATTGTTGAGCACTGCATACTTGAAGGAAATATATGTAGACTAAATCAGAGCAGTGGAATATTGGTAGGAAAGTCCTCAATGACTTTATTTTAGTAGACTAAGAACGAGATTTTTTTTTTATTGAGGTAAAATTTATGTAACATAAACTTTACCATTTTAACTATTTTATTAAAGTTTTAAATTCAGAGGCATACCATGTATTCACAAAGTTGTGTAGTTATAATCAATATCTAGTTCCAGAACATTTTCATCAACGTGAAAGGAAAGTGGTCTCTTCTCATTCCCTCTCCAACTGCTTACAACTTGATAATGTGCTTCTTGTCTCTCTGCATTTGCCTCTATAGAATATTTCATGTAAATGGAATCTTACAATATGTGGCCTTTTGTGTTTGACTTCTTTCATTGAGTATAATGTTTTCCAAGTTCAAAATCCCTCCCCTCCCCCATCACTGTAGCAAAAATATTCTTGCAACATAATAAAAGAGCTACTCCAGTAAACACAAAATTCATAAGAAAGCAAACCAGCAGTATTGCTTATATGGAGAAGGTTTTAGTAGTTTGGTTAGAAGAGCAAACCAGGGAGAACATTCCCTAAGCCAAAACCTAATCCAGAGCAAGGCTATAACTCTTCAGTTCTCTGAAGGTTGGGGAAGGTGAGGAGGGTGCAGAAGGAAAGACTGAAGCTAGTACAGGTGGTTTCATGAGGTTTAAGGAAAGAAGCTGTCTCCGTCACAAAGAATTGAAAGGGAAGCATCATGTACTGCTGTAGAAGCTGCAGCAGTTTATCCAGAAGATCTAGCTAGGATAGTTGATGACAACAAGATTTTCAGTGTAGAGAAAACAGCCTTCTTTTGGAAAAGATGCCATCTAGGACTTTCATACCTAGAGGGGAGAAGTTAATCAATTCCTGCCTTCAATGCGCTAAGGTACACCAGGACTTTTTTGTTCCCAGCTAAGGCAAATGGTAACTTGAAGTTGAAACCAGTGCTCATTTATAGTTCTGAAAATCCTAGGGCCCTTAAGAATTATGCTAAATCTACTCTACCTCTGCTCTGTAAATGTGAGAAAAAAGCCTGAATGACAGCACATCTGTTTGCAGTGTGGTTTACTTGAATATTTTAAGCCCCGTTGTTGATACCTACTGCTCTGAACAAACAACTCCTTTCAGAATATTACTGTTCATTGAGAAGGCACCTGGTCCTGCAATATGTAAATGGAGATGTTTAAAGAGATGAATGTTTTCATGCCTTGTAGTACAATATCTATTGATTCTGATGGGTGGTTTCTTGAGATGGAATACTCCTGGTGAAGATGCTGTGAACATTGTTGATATGACAGCAAAGGATTTAGAATATTCCATAAACTTAGTTGATAAAGCAGTAGCAGCAGCAGCAGCATTTCAAAGGAATGACTTTAATTTTGAACGATGTTCTCCTATGAGCACAATGCTATCAAATAGCAACGGAGAAATCTTTCATGAAAGGAAGGTTCACTCAATGTGGCAAACATGATTGTTGTCTTATTTTAAGAAATTTGTTACTGCTGCTCCAATTTTCAGTACCTGTTGACAGCAGTGCAAGACTCCATTAGCAAAAAGGTTATGACTTGCTGAAGATTCAAGTAATGATTAGCATTTTTTAGCAATGTTATTTTTTAATTAAGGTATGTACATTGTTTAATTAGACATAATGCTTTTGCACGCTTAATAGACTACAGTGTAGTATAAATTATAACTTCTGTAGGCACTAGTACACCAAAAAATTCATGTGACTTGCTTTGTTGCAATATTTGCCTTATTGCAGTGGTCTAGAACCAAATCCGCAATATTTCCAAGATACACCTACGTAGAGTCAGGGAAAGCCAGCCTTCTCCTACAAGGTTTTGAAAAGTACGTAAAGGACCTTAATCAGTATACAGATGATTATCTAAAGTCTGATTGAAAGAATCAGGAGAAGCCACTTGGAATGAAAATAGTAATTTAAATGTCCTTTCCCCAGTATTCTTGACTCTCTTATTCTTGCCTCTAAGCACTGACATCAGATGATAAAATCTGCCTGTCTTAAAGCCATCTAACAGAATTTGGGCTTCTCTTCAGGAAACAAGAACTAAATCTTTATTAATTATAAAATTATAAAGGTATCTGATGTCAGATCTATTTCTCCCCTTTTCCCTGAAAAAACTCTTACCTTGTAGAATGCTTAATTTGGAAATAAATGTATATTTAGATGCATAATTTCTGTAAGTAGGAATGAATAAATCAATTAAGTGAATTACTAGAACATGTAGTGTGTTACCTGTCTTATTTTTTGTGTCATGTCTGGTTTCTACATGTTTTTAATTCTTTTTATTTAGAAAGTTGACAATCTTTTCAAAACATTTATTCTTTTTTTTTTTTTTTTAAGCATACTTGGCAGTTTTATTGAGCCTGAATTATTTGGAGAACAGTCCCAAGCTATCTTAGAAATCCCAAATGGGGTCTGGTTTACCAACCATCTTTGAAAAACAAGATTTGGCCATTCTATAAAAAGGGCTGTCTTCATTAGAGGGTATTGAAGCTAGGTTTAACAAAGGGGTCTGATTTTCCTGTGCTCTGAGGGGTGCTGCAGATGAGTGGACTTGAGACACCGATGTCTGCAAGCATGACTGTCTGTAACTCAGGGCTGGGGCCGCTGGGACTGCATTCCTTCCTAGTTCCTGGTCTGTCTTGGTCTCCCTCCCCCTGGCTTGCTTCCTATCTGTACTATCAAAACATTTATTCTTAATAAGACTATAAAGATGCTTAGGAACTAGAAATTATTGAGATTCAAAATAATCCTTTATCTTTTTGCATTATTTTAAAACTTATTTTCAATGAACTAATCATCACATAATACATACAGTAACAAGTTTTTACAGTGAGAAATGTCTCCTATCCCTAGATTTTCTCTATTGGTAACCAAGACCTATTAGAAAGGTACAGTAATGAAGACAGTATAGAATTGGACAATGGTAGACTGATATACCAATAACAATTGGGTTAGATTAGAGAATCCAGAAGGAATCCCATATGAATATGGGCCTTGATTTATGGCCAAGTCTGAGCTGTTGGGTAAGGATTGTCTTTTCCAAAATTGTGGTGAATTATAGTCTATGTGGAAAAGATTGTGAATCAAAATGTGAAAGGCAAGAATAAAAGTTTTCTAAAAGTAGACTTAGAAAGAGTAAACTAGAACTAGAAATAATACCCAAACTCTTTTGCCCTTTTAGAAGCTTTCCTACTGGCTATCTGCTTGTGATGTTTCAGAAAAATTTAAAATTTACACTAACATTTTATTGACTCGAGATATTATTGAATAATTGAGAAAACTGGGGGAAAAATTCAATCAATTCTGCTTTCTTTGTATTTTACACTTCATTTGTATCATTTTTATAGAATTGACATATCCGTTAAGATTGAGTAGGCAGAATGCTTATTGTATTACTAAGCAAAGTACATTTAAGTTTTAAAAACTTAACAGTGTCTTATGCCTGTATACTTGCAGGGCAATTAAAGCATTTCAGGAGGTGCTTTACATTGATCCCAGCTTTTGTCGAGCCAAGGAAATTCATTTACGACTTGGGATTATGTTCAAAGTGAACACAGACTATGAGTCTAGTTTAAAGGTAGGTGTTTGGATTTTACTCCACATGTGAGTGTGTGTGCATGTGTGTTTGTTATGTAAAGAATTGTTAGAGTAAGAGAAATGTTGAAATTTATGTTGGCACTTTAAAACTATTTGAAAATTAAGGATATGATCTCAAAGATGAAAATGTTTGTTGTTCATAGTACTACTTAGATAACTCATCAGAGCATTAAGGTGATTTTTTTTTCTGTTTCATTTTCAAAGCTTTAACTGAGGTTTGTGTTTAGAAAAGTGAAGATTTTATTTTAATTAGAGCATCTGAATCACTCCCATGTGAGTTACTGACTTTCATAGAGATGTGGAAGAATTAATTAGTGATGCTGTATTTGTGATGTAACAGTGAACCATTATAGGTTTCATTAATTTGTTGTCCTCTAGCAGGATACTTTTCATAACAAAAATATATTAAAGAATGTTCTTCGTAAGGCATTTGGACTGCCATTAGGTAAGTGTGGACATTATTGGGAAAATAGTAACTGTTTGTTAAATATCTGAATTCTAATGTGAACTTGATATTCCTCAAAATTTTCATTTTTCATTGTTTGTGTGAGCCATCATTTTATGTTTTCTAGGATTTTTAGTGAGAGTAGGTCACCCATGCACAACAAAAGCATTTCTTTTTGAATGAATTAGAGTTTTTGGGTAATAGGTGTTACGAATTTTAGAATGTTTACTTTATCACAGATATATGTATTCAAGATAAGCAGGACTTTAAAAAAAGCAGAGGTAGGGAGGCATTCTGTATAGTAGCTTGTACTTTAAAATTGCTAACATGGATATGCTAAATGCTTTAAAAAAACTATACATTGGATGAGGAGTAATTAGGAGGACTCACAGAACTCAAAAAGCTGTTACATCCATATTTAAGAATTGTTATTGAGAAACGATACAGATTAAAAAAAGCAAAAGAAAAAGGCACATCACAAAGAGTCCAGGAAGGCAGAAGCTTACAGTTGGCCTCTCATAGAGGAGTCATATGGACAGCTCTTAATTTTCCCAGCAACTCTTTGTCACAACAGATAAAAACTGCCATCATCCTGTGTGCCAAGAAGGACACTTTGAAGATCGCACAGAAGCTTAGACAGGAGCTTTGGCTTCCAGAGACATTTTGGAGATGGCGTTTGAAAGCAGACTTTTGTTCCGGAGAAGCTAAGTGAGGACAAATGCCCCAAGAGTGATGAAGACTGACATTTTTGAGGAGCTGAAGCCTGGGGAGGAACGTCCTGGGAGAAAGCCATTTTGAAACCAGAACTTGGAGCAGATGCCAGCCACGTGCCTTCCCAGCTAACAGAGGTTTTCTGGATACTGTTGGCCATTCTCCAGTGAAGGTACCCAATTGTTGATGTGTTACCTTGGACACTTTATGGCCTTAAGACTGTAACTGTGTAACCAAATAAACTCCCTTTTATAAAAGCCAATCCATCTCTGGTATTTTGCATTCTGGCAGCGTTAGCAAACTAGATCAGATTTTGGTACCAGAAGTGGGTGCTGGTGTTGCTGAGTTTGCAAATACCAAACATGTTGGAACGGCTTTTTAAATGGATAAGGGGAAGATTCTGGAAGAATTGTGAGGCGCTTGATAGAAAAGGCCTAAACTGCTTTGAAGAGACTATGGAAATACGGACTCTAAAGATACTTCTGATGAGGCCTTGAACAGACATGTTGAATGTGTTATTGCTAACTGGAAGAAAGAGAATCCTCATTTCAAAGTGGCAGAGAATTTGGCAAAATTGAGTCCTGGTGTTAGATGGAAGGCAGAATTGCAGAGTGATGAACGGATATACTTGGCTGATGAGATTTCAAAACTAAAAGTTGTGGATATAGCATGCTTTCTCCTTGCAGCTTATAGTAAAATGTGAGCTGAAAGAGATAAACTTATAACTGAACTCTTGGATTCAAAGAAACCAGAAACTGATGGTTTGGAAAAATCCGGGCTTACAGCAGGTGGAACCTCAGAAGCTACAGCCCAACATGAGGATATAACCAAACGTGGAACCCAGCCACCATTTCAGTACAAGCCAGCATTGGAGATGGAGTTATCCAGAAAGGATTTGTGGAAAGTCCTATTGTCTGATGGCTTTGACCCCCGTGTGCTTCATGCCAACCCAACAGAATTTTTGTGAGATCTTTACAGATGGAGCCGCTGCTGGTCTGGACAGGAGGAAACAGACAAAAAACAAATTGAAGGAAAAATTTCTTCAAAGACAGAGCCATGGAGGTTGAGGTCTGGAGTCAAGAGGTCTCAGGTTGGGAGAGCAGAGTGGCCAACACCCATGGAAAGGATGAGGTTGCCCCAGAGGTAGAGGGTGGGCCTTCTTCCTCAATGTTCAGGAAGAATTATGCTACCCCAGGCCCCAAAGAGGGTGGAGCACATTCCCAGGGGAATGGAAGAGCCTGGCTGCCACCCCACTGTTCTGAAGGGATTGAGCGTGTGCCCTGGAGATGGAAGAGAATGCAGGTGCTGCCCTGATGTTTGAGGAGGTTGGGGCTGAGAAGGTGGTCTCCCCAGTTTGTGGATATATTGGAGCAGTCACCCCAGTGTTTGCAGAGAAAAGGGCTACTGCAAAGGCCCTTAGGAAGGGTTAGATTTCCACCCTCTCAAGCCACAAGGGTAAATAACTCAGATTTTGAAATCTAATGGAGTTTGTCCTGTGGGTTTTAGGAACTGTTTTGGTCCTATTAACTCTGGTTTCCTTTCAGTTTCTCCTTATGGAAGTGGGAATGTTTATCCTGTGCTTGTCCCTCCTTTGTATATTGGCAGGATGTAACTCATTCTAAGTTTCACAGATCCACAGCTAGAGGGTAATTATGCCTTGGGACCGACCATGCCTGTAATTGATTCTGATGGGATCTTGTAGCTACCTATTGTTACTGAAATGATATAAAGTTTTTGTGATATTGCGATGGGATGAATATATTTTGTATATGGAAAGATCATGTCATTTTGGGGTCCAGGGGATGGAATATGCTGGTTTGGAAGTATTATCTCCCCCAACATGCCATTATCTTTGATGCAGTCTTGTGTGGGCAGGAAATGTACTGGTGTTGTTTGGGTTGGAGACTTTTGATTGGATGTTTCTGTGGAGATGTGAACACTCAGCTGTGGGTGAGGACTTTCACTGGATAATTTCCGTGGAGCTGTGGCCCTGCCCATTCAGCATGGGCCTTGATTAGTTTACTAGAGCATTATATAAGCTCAGACAGAAGGAGTGAGCTTGCTAAAGCCAAGAGGGACACTTTGAAGAAAGCACAGAGACATTCTGGAGATGGCCTTTGAAAGCGGACTTTTGCTCCGGAGAAGCTAAGTGAGGACAAATGCCCCAAGAGCGATGAAGACTGACATTTTTGAGGAGCTGAAGCCTAGGGAAGGACGTCCTGAGAGAGAGCCATAGTGAAACCAGAACTCCGGAGCGGACGCCAGCCACACACCTTCCCAGAGGTTTTCTGGATGCCATTGGCCGTCCTTCAGTGAAGGTACCCAATTGTTGATGTGTTACCTTGGACACTTGATGGCCTTAAGACTGTAACTTTGTAACCAAAGAAACCCCCTTTATAAAAGCTGATCCATTTCTGCTGTTTTGCATTCTGGCAGCGTTAGCAAACCAGAACAACCTGGGAAGCTCTGCCAAGTGTGGCTATCCAGTATTTTTATTAGGGGTTGATCACATGGTGCACTTGTATTGCTTAGTTTCTCATTCGTGAGCCCCATGAGAGATCAAAATAATACCATGGCGTCTAGTGCCTCGTAATAAATCGTTTTGATAGTATAATCTACCTGGCATAACTCAATGTCCCAGGTAAAAATAACAGTCTTAGCAGGCAAAGTATTCCAAGAGCTTATAGGCTATCTCACAGGAACAGTGAGGGAACAGATCTTTCTTTTGATGTGTAGGTTTTGAACAACCTGTACCTCTGCTAAGTTAACACATTACTTGAGCCCTTTAGTTACCTATCTTAATTGTTCTAGATTTTTAAAGTAGAAAATTACTCAAACTGTTCCTGCCTTTTATGAGTTTAGAAAAGAATGGTACATGGATATTCAACCCAAAACATTAAAGCCATAAGTAGACTGTGAAAAATTGAGATCATAGAGTGGTCAAGATGTGTGCAGCTATGATTACCATTTCTGTATAATTTATTTTAATATCAATAAATATTCACAAGTTAAAATGAATATATTATGAATTTTATAATAAAACGAGGTATTCTCATTACTGTAATGTTTTTCCCCTTTCCTTCTTTCCCTCTATTTTTATCAGTTAACATATGTGTATAACTTAGTGGGTACCCTTTTGTATTTTTTATCTTACCTACACAATCTAATAAATGTTTTTATAACTGTAGTGGATTTGGAGGTCACTATAAAAGTTGTTGATAATATGAATTTGTTTGCCTCTTGTTTTCCTAACTAAAACACTCCACAGAGATCCCTGTATATAACATATATATATATATATATGATTAATAATAACTCTTAATTGTTGTTCCTGTGATCTCCTACTTTCTTCCAAAAATTGTTAATGAACCCAACATTTTTCCTCCAGTTGGGTAGGTAATTATGCCAACACTATTTCTTAAGTTCTCTTATTAAATTTTAAATTCTTTTAAACACTGGTCTTATTATCATAGGTTACTCCTACACAAGCTTCACCTAAATATGTCAAATGGTCATTGTATGATAAGCCCAAGTCAATAGTAGTCCCCAGAACCCTAAGGAATACCTGGATCCCTAACTGAGATCTCCCCCCAAAAAAGTTTCACTCACTAAGTTTATTTTCCAGAAAATTAAATCTTGTATCAGCTATGTTCTGAAACCCAGAGGCAATAGCCTCTTCAAGAACTTCAAACAGGTGTGTCCCCCTTTCCCATAATGTAGACACCTCTTTTCAACATGAAGAAGTTAGGGTGATTACTCCCTAGACATCCCTGAAGACAGAGGAAGTGATTAAACTAGAGAGACAAGGGTTGTAACAGACAAGATGGAATTTAATAAAGGATTATGAACACTGAATCGCTACATAATCTTTTTTTCTTGGTTGCTGCAGTAAATAGGAAAGAACTGAAATTGTGGAACTGTAACCTATAACCTTCTTTGAAATTTGCTATATAGCTACTTGTTAAATTTTAATTCAAAAGTTATCACTTTTTTGTATACATGTTACATCTCACAATAAGGAGATAACTGAAACTATGATATTGTAACTTATAATATTTTTTTTTTTGGAAATTTCCTATATAACTCCTTGTTAAACTGTACTTTGCAAGTTATTGTCTTTTTGCAAATATGCTATATTTCCCAATAAGGAAATAATTGAAACTGTGGAACTGTAACCCATAAGATTCTTTGAAATTGACTCTCCAACTACTTGTTAAATTGTACTTGAAAAGTTATCACTTCTATGTATATGTGTTATTTTCCACAATTAAAAAAATATGATTATTAAAAAAAAAACTATCGTGAGATACCATTTTCACCCATCAGATTGGTTTGTTAATATCCTCTGTTAGATTTGGAAAAACAGCTATCCCACAGGAACTTCCATGCTTCCGTGAAAGGAATGCAAAATGGTACAACTCCAAGCAGAGGAAAATTTAATGTTATCTAACAAAATAACCTATACATTTATCTTTGGGTAAGCAATTCTGCTTCTAAGAGTCTAACCTGAAACCATACCTGCACCAAATATTATGCAGAGTAAAGTATAAATCAGGTTATTTATTGTCCATTATTTGCCACTACAAATAATGGATATAACCCAAATGCCAGCAACCGAAGATTGATAACGTTTAGTCCAGTGTTGTCTGGTGTCTATTTTAATCACCAGCTCTTGGCAGGGGGTAAAGAAGCACCAAGATTTTAGCATTTGCCATGGAAATACTCCTACCAGGTAGCTACCAGCATGAAACATTAGATATTATTTCCATTATACAAATACAATAAATGTAAATAATGTTAAGGCCATAGATAGTATTAAAAAGTAAAATTGGGGGAAAATACACTATTGGAATTCAAATTTCAAATGCCACTCTTAGGTAAACATTAGTATTATAGGAACAGAATATGTCAGCATAATCCTACCATCCAAGAATATGGGACACCTTTCATTTCCTTGTATTTTCAATCTTGTCTTTCTTATTTATTTCAAAAGTCTTTAATACTAGAGTTACTGTAATTTTTTCAGTTTTGTGTTTGAGTGTTTATTGCTAGCCTAGAAAAGAGCTATTAATTCTTTTATTATGTTTTTTTTTTCCCCAAATCATGTTATCTATCCTGATAGTCATAAAAATATTACAGGAATTTCCTGGGCTTTCTAAGTATTGATCAGTATGAACAGTGACTAAAATGAAGTTTTCATTTATTTTCTAAAATTTCCGGTACTTATTTTCCTGTTGATTTTTTTATCTGATGAAAAATTTAAGTTAATGATAGATAATAGTATTGGTAATGAGCAACTTTGTTTACTTGATATTAATTAAAATGCTTTTAGTCTTTTGAAAATTTGGTTAACTTGTTAGCGAGTTTTGTTTGAGTTGCCATTTTTGAAAGTAGTTTTCTTCCTTATAATGCTGTTTTATGCAATAATTGTATTTGGAATAAATGCTAAAATTTATCAGATTCCTTTTTGGAAACTATGGATACTATATTTTTTGTTTGCTTTCTTGTATTATGGTTTTTTTAAAAAAATTCTTCCAACATTTATTTATGTGTTTTTTGTGTGCTTTTTTTTTGTGTGTGTGTGTGTATTTTTAAAGGAGTTTTATTCATAACATACATTCCCTCTAAGTAAACCATCAGTAGTGCCTGGTATGATCATATAGTTATGCATTTGCCACCACAATCTATATGAAGAAACTTCCATTTCTTCTGCAAAGAAAGAGGAAGAAGAGGAGAAAGAAAAGAGAAAAAAAGAAAAGATAAAAAAATGAAAGAATAAAATAAAATACAGTAAAAAGTTCAGATAACAACAACGATGCCAAGAATCCCATATGTCTCCTTTACAGCCAAGAATCCCATATGTCTCCTTTACATCCCCCTCTTATAGACATTTAGCTTTGGTATATTGCCTTTGTTACAATTAATGGAAGCATTAGTACAATCTTACGTTGTCTGTAGATTCTAGTTTGTGTTGAATGTATTTTTTCCCCAATATCATCCCATTTTCAACACATTGCGAAGTTGAGATTATTTTGTTCTCCAACATGTAAAAACATTCTTATATTTGTACATTTAATCACAATCCTTTGCCACTCTAGGTTTTCCTAAGTTACAAAGTCCCAGTCTTTATCTTCTGTCTTTTCTTCTGATATCAGATGTACAGGTAACCTTCCTCTTTCAACTCTACTACCACTAATCTTTGTTCAGTGTTCTTACAGTATTCTGCTAGCTCACAAATTATTGTGCTATTTCTGAATTTATACAATCAGTGCTCTTGAATATTCTATACTTTTCACATCAAATGCCTGGTCCTCTATCCTCTTTCAGTCTGCTGATATCTTTGTTTCTGCATTCTTCTCCACACTTCTCTCTCCCATCTTTTCCTATCTATCTGTAGCACTCCCTTTAATATTTCTTGTAGAGATCTCCTGTTCATGAAATCTCTTAGTCTGTTTATCTGTGAATATTTTAAACTCTCCCTCACTTTTGAAGGACAGTTTTGCCAGATATAGGATTGGCAGTTTTTCTCTTTCAGTATCTTACATTTATCACAACTCTGCCTTCTTGTCTCCATGCTTTCTGGTGAGCGATCTGCACTTAGTCTTATAGAGCTTCCCTTGTTTGTGATGGATTGTTTGTCTCTTGCTGCTTTCACAATTCCCTCATTGTCTTTGACTTTTGAAAATGTGATTAGTAAGTATCTTGGAGTAGGTCTACTTGGATCAAGTCTGTTTTGGGTATGCTGTGCTTCTTGGAAGTGTAATTTTATGAATTTCGGTGTGATTTTTAGATGTAGGTTTTGTAATCAAGATGACTTTGGACTTGGGGAGGGTTAGTTCTGGGCTGACCCAAGACCCTTCATTAATAAACATTAGGGGCGGTCTTCAGTGATCATAAATCTTTGAAGTAGAAAAACTGGATGAATGGGTACAAGTGAAGGTTAGTCACAAGGTTTTTGCAATTACAAGGGCACAAGATAAAGGCTATACAATCATTATCAGAGATCAAGGCATCTCCATTATGATTCAGGTTTCACATTTCCTTCTGTCTACTCTAATATACCAGAAAGTAAAAAGGAATATCTATATAATGATTCAGTAATCATAATCAGTCCTTAAATCCTGATTTCTGAGTTATACCTTCTTACATGTGTGCGTTATACATTTTCTACCTGCTTGCTCTCTCCGTCCTGTGTTCTTGAATTCTTTCTCGAGTTACAGTCAAGAACCCAGGAATTCAACACTGGCAACAGTATGGGATTGTTAGGATTAAGTATACCTTGGGTGAAAGGATGATGGAAGATATACCAATATGAATGGAGTTTACGTTCATGATTTAAAAAAAAAAAAAAAGACCAAGACTGCCCTGCAAACATGTTGGTAGAGATGCAGTTTTGTTTTGTTTTGCATTAGTGAGGTATTAGTGTTACAATTGATGAAACAGTGTTATTACAATAATGCTATTAACTGAAGCCCACTGTTTACGTTAAGGGTCACTCTGGGTTGTACATGGTTTTTTTCATGTATAGTAAATTATTTTCTGTCTAAACTTTCCATTTTTATCCCCTTTCAGTTATCCAATTCAGTGGTTTTATTTGCAAAGTTGTGCATCTACCATCATCCATTGCCAAAACTATTTCAGTAGATGGAATACCAATTAAACGTTAATTCCTTGTACCCCTCCTCCCCCACTTGATCTCTGGTAACCTAGTTTCTAACTATGAATTTACATATGCTGCTTATTTCAAATGAGATCATTCAGTATTTGTTCCTTGTAGCATGCGTCTTTTTTTATGGCAAAATATATTCTTTTGGATGGATAATTTCCACGTTTGGCAATTGTGAATAATGCTGCTATGAGCATAAGTGTGCAAATAATATGAGTCCCTGTATCAGTTCTTTGGGGTATTTACAAATTGTGAATAATGCTGCTATGAGCATAAGTGTGCAAATAATATGAGTCCTTGGTATCAGTTCTTTGAAGTATTTACCTAGAAGTGGATTGCTAGGTTCTATAGTAATTCTTTACTTAATTTTCTGAAGACTTGATATACTCTTTTCCACAGCAGCTCCACCATTTTACCTTCCCCTCAGCTGTGTATGAGCGTTCCTATTTCTCTACATTGTTTCAAACACATTATTATTTTTTTTTAAGAACAGCCATTCTAGTGGTTGTGAGATGGTATCTCATTGTGGTTTTGATCTATATTTTCCTCATGGCTAATGATGTTGATTATCTTTTCATGTGCTTACTGGCTAGTTGAATAAACCTTTGGAGAAATGTCTTTTTTTTGTCTTTTGCTCAGTTTTAATTGTTTTTCTTTTTGTTGTTGAATTATGGTTATTGAACCCTTATCATAAAAATGGTTTCCTAATATTTTTTACCATTCTGTAAGTTGTGTTTTCGCTTACTGGATAAAGTCTTTGATGTGTAATAGTTAAGTTTGATGAAGTCTCATTTTTCTATATTTTCTTTTGTTGCTCATGCTTTTGGTGTAAGGTCTGAGAAAATTGCTGCCTAAATTGAATCCTGAAGAAGTTTCCCTATGTTTTCTTTTTTAAGTTTTGGTTCCTTAGATCTTTGTTCCCTTTCGAGTTGGTTTTTGTATATGGTGTGAAGTAGGTAATTACCTTGTTCCATTTCTGCAGAGAAGTCAGAATTTTCATTGGAATTATGTTAAATCTGTGTATTGCTTTGAATGGAATTGACCAGTTGCCAGTCTTCCAATCCATAAACATGGGATGTCCTTCCATTTATTTCAGTCTTATTTCTTTCAGCTACATTTTCTAATTTCCGACATACTGTCCTTTATATTTTTGGTTAAGTTTCTTCCTAGATATTAGCTTATTTACTATCCAATCTAGAATTTTATTCCTTCATTTCCTCTTTGGTTTGTTTATCACTAATCTGTTGAAAAACACTGATTTTTGCATGTGCTTTATGTATCTCACCAGTTTGCTGAATTCATTTATTAGCTCTAATGGCTTTGTTGTGGAAAATTTTAGTTGTGAAGTATTTTCCTTACTCAGTTTCTTCAGAAGAGTTTGAGCAGAATTAGAATTAAATCTTTGAATATTTGATAGGATTCTCCAGTGAAGCTGTTTGGTCCTGGGCCTTCTCTTGGTGGAAACTTTTTGTTTACTGATTCAGTCTTTTCACGTCTTATTGCTCCAATGAGATCTTTTTCTTCTTAATTCAGTGTAGGTAGTTTGTGTGCTTCAACATTGGTGATCTAATTTTTTGACATACAGTCATTCATAATATCTTCATGTACTTATTTTTATTTCTTGGATCAGTAGCCGTGTTAACCCTTTTATTCCTAATTCTAGTTATTCGCATTTTCTCTTTTTTGTACTTTGTCAGTCTAGATAAGTTTGTCGACTTTACAGATGTTTTCAAATAAGCAATTTTTGATTTACTTTATTTTTTTATTCTCTAAGTCATTTGTTTCCTCTCTAATCATTGTTATTTTCTTCATTCTGCTCAATTTGGGTTTAATTTGCTTTTGTTTTTGTCATTCTTCCAGTTCTTGAGTTTCTGATACGAGATCTTCCTTAGTTTTAAATATAAGCATTTTGGATTTATAGATTTTTCTCTGAGCGCTGTCTTTGCTGCCTACCATAAACTTTGGAAAGTTGTGTTTTCATTTTCATTTGTCTCAAGGTATTTCCTGATTTCCTTTATGGTTTCTTCTTTGACCCATTGATTGTTTAAGAGTGTATTATTTAACTTTCAAATATTTTGAGGATTTTCCAGTTCTTTCTCTGTTACTGATTTTTAGCTTCATTCCATTTAGTATGGAGTAAATTCTTTGTATATATTTAATATTTTAAATGTATTGATTCTGTTTTTTTAAACACAGTTTTATTGAGATATATTCTCCTATCCTGTAAATCACCCACAGTGAGCAGTTATTCACAGTACCATCATATAGTTGTACATATATCACCAGAATCAATTTTTGAACATTTTCTTTACACTAAAACAAAAAAAAAAAGTAAAAGTAAAAAAACACGTAAAAACATTCCATTCCCCTATCCCACCCTATTTTTCATTTAGTTTTTGTCCCCATTTTTCTACTCATCCATCCATACATTGGATAAAGGGAGTGTGGTCCACAAGGCTTTCACAATCACACTGTCACCCCTTGTAAGCTACATTGCTATACAGTCATTTTCAAGAGTCAAGGCTACTGGGTTGCAGTTCGACAGTTTCAGGTATTTACTTTTAGCTATTCCAGTACGCTAAAAATAAAATAAAAAGGGATATCTGTATAGCGTATAAGAATGCCCTTCAGAATGACTTCTCAACTGTATTTGAAGTCTTTCAGCCACTGAAACTATTTTGTTTCATTTCACTTCCTCCTTTTGGTCAAGAATATTTTCTCAATCCCACGATGTCGGGTCTAGGCTCATTCCTGGGAGTCATGTGTCATGTTGCCAGTGAGATTTATATTCCTCGGAGTCAAGTCCCATGTAGGTGCAGGGCATTGAGTTCACCTGCCATGTGGGCTTAAAGAGAGAGAGAGGGCCACATTTGAGCAACAAACCCGCCATTTTTGAAGGACCGTTTTGTTAGTTATGGAATTGTTGATGGAAGTCCCATTACCTTAAATATATCGTACCACTTAGTCTTAATGAGGATCCCTTGTAAGTGACAAATTTTGTTTCCTTGCTGATTTCAGAATTCACTGGCATTCACTAGTTTGATAAGTATGTGTTTTGGAGTAGGTCTGTTGTGGTTTATCCTGTTTTTGATTTTGTTGTGTTTTTTGGAAGTGTACTTTTATGTCTTCCATAAGATTGGGAACATTTTAGCTATTATTTTCTCAATTTTTTTTTTCTGCCTGTTTTCTCATGTCCTGCAGCACTGTTAATCTGTATGTTGGTGCACTTTATTTTTCTCACAGATGAACTTAGGCTCTGCTCAATCTGTTTCATTTTCGATCTTCTTTTCAGTATATAAGATTTCAGTTTTCTTATCTTGTAGTTTTATTGACTTCGCTGTATAAAAATATATCTCTCATGTATTTTTAATCTCCATTATTGTTTTCTTCCTCCCCACAATTCTGTTCTGTTCCTTTTAAACTTTTCTAATTCTTTTTGTTCCTGAAATATTTCTTTATTCTCTCTAGTTTTGTGTCTATGATTGCGTTTAATTCATGTAATGGATTTAGATGATTAAACTGAATATGTTTGATTAGTCTCCTGGTATCTGTGCTTCATCTCTTTTCTTAATTTGTTGCCTTGAACAGGCCAGCTCATCCTATCTCTTTGTTTTATTTGTGATCTTTTGTTTCTATCTGGGCATTTATTTTGATACGATATCTCTGAAAGTCCGTTTCTCCCTCTTGCCTGAGCTTTTACTATAGATAGGTTGTGTTGTAAGGCTTTTCCTCAATGTTTACTCCATAGATAGGTTGTGTTGTAAGGCTTTTCCTCAATGTTTACTCCAGTTTATATTAAACATTTTGAGGAGTTTGTGGTAACAGTTCAGTTTTTCTCAGTTCTTTCTGCCCCTGCTTCTTAACATGGGCTTGCTCAGTATCTTTCAAGGTTAACATAGTATGTGAAACTATTTTATCTCCATGGAAAGATTTCCTTTCTTGTATTTTCCTTTGGGGGTCCTAAACTGTTGTCTTAGTTTTTGTACATATTTTTCTCCCTACAGGTATGATATGCTCAAATCCCCTCCCTCTCTCTCTCTCTCTCTTTTTTTTTTTTTTCCCCAAATACAAATTTAATTTTCTGCTAAGGATGGAGAAAGGCACCAAGAATATAAATGCATCATTCAAAATTGCCCTCACACCTCAGAGCGATTATAAGTACAAGTTACACTACAACAGAGAAGCCAATTAAACGGCTGTGAGGTTAATGAAATAAATATTTAGAGAGAAAACGGTTGTATCACATAGCGATGACAAACAACGTGGAAGAGCATTCACCATCATTCATGCTAGCATAGGATTCTCTCCATGGTTGGCTGAAAGCCCTGATGTATGGACTGTGGAACAACTTTTAGAAAGGCGAAAACACATATGATGGCAAAGTACTGATGAATTTTTGTTCTGTTTATCTCTACTCTCCCCTACTCGAGGGGAAAGATGCTTTGATTTTTTTTTTTTTGTTTGATTGTTTTTTAAATCTTCATTTTATTGAGATATATTCACATACCATGCAGTCATACAAAACAAATCGTACATTCGATTGTTCACAGTACCATTACATAGTTGTACATTCATCACCTAAATCAAGCCCTGACACCTTCATTAGCACACACACAAAAATAACAAGAATAATAATTAAAGTGAAAAAGAGCAATTGAAGTAAAAAAGAACACTGGGTACCTTTGTCTGTTTGTTTCCTTCCCCTATTTTTCTACTCATCCATCCATAAACTAGACAAAGTGGAGTGTGGTCCTTATGGCTTTCCCAATCCCCTTGTCACCCCTCATAAGCTACATTTTTATACAACTGTCTTCGAGATTCATGGGTTCTGGGTTGTAGTTTGATAGTTTCAGGTATCCACCACCAGCTACCCCAATTCTTTAGAACCTAAAAAGGGTTGTCTAAAGTGTGCGTAAGAGTGCCCACCAGAGTGACCTCTCGGCTCCTTTTGGATTCTCTCTGCCACTGAAGCTTATTTCATTTCCTTTCACATCCCCCTTTTGGTCAAGAAGATGTTCTCCGTCCCATGATGCCGGGTCTACATTCCTCCCCGGGAGTCATATTCCACGTTGCCGGGGAGATTCACTCCCCTGGGTGTCTGATCCCACGTAGGGGGGAGGGCAGTGATTTCACCTTTCAAGTTGGCTTAGGTAGAGAGAGAGGGCCACATCTGAGCAACAAAGAGGCATTCGGGAGGAGGCTCTTAGGCACAATTATAGGGAGGCCTAGCCTCTCCTTTGCAGCAACCGTCTTCCGAAGGGTAAAACCTATGGTAGAGGGCTCAACCCATCAAACCACCAGTCCCCTATGTCCGTGGTCATGTTAGCAACCATCGAGGTGGGGTAGGCCAATACCCCTGCATTCTCCAGAGGCTCCTCAAGGGGGCTATACATATTTTTTTCCTTGTTTTTCTTTTTTAAATCAACTGTATGAAAAAAAAAAAAATAAAAAAAAAAAACATAAAATAAAAGAACATTTCAAAGAGACCATAACAAGGGAGTAAGAAAAAGACAACTAACCTAAGATAACTGCTTAACTTCCAACCTGTTCCTACTTTACCCCAAGAAAGTTACCTAATATAGCAACATTTCTGTGAACTTGTTCCTACTATATCCATCAAAAATTAACAGACCATAGTCATTCCTGGGCATCCCCAGAACGTTAAATAGCTTATCTGTTCTTCTTGGATTATTGTTCCCCCTTCCTTAATTGCTCTCTATTGCTAGTTCCCCTACATTCTACATTATAAGCCATTTGTTTTACATTTTTCAAAGTTCACAATAGTGGTAGCATATAATATTTCTCTTTTTGTGCCTGGCTTATTTCGCTCAGCATTATGTCTTCAAGGTTCATCCATGTTGTCATATGTTTCACGACATCGTTCCTTCTTACTGCCGTGTAGTATTCCATCGTGTGTATATGCCACATTTTATTTATCCACTCATCTGTTGAAGGACATTTGGGTTGTTTCCATCTCTTGGCAATTGTGAATAATGCTGCTATGAACATTGGCGTGCAGATATCTGTTCGTGTCACTGCTTTCCGATCTTCCGGGTATATACCGAGAAGTGCAGTCGCTGGATCGAATGGTAACTCTATATCTAGTTTTCTAAGGAACTGCCAGACTGACTTCCAGAGTGGCTGAACCATTATACAGTCCCACCAACAATGAATGAGAGTTCCAATTTCTCCACATCCCCTCCAGGATTTGTAGTTTCCTGTTTGTTTAATGGCAGCCATTCTAACCGGTGTTAGATGGTATCTCATTGTGGTCTTAATTTGCATCTCTCTAATAGCTAGTGAAGCTGAACATTTTTTCATGTGTTTCTTGGCCATTTGTATTTCCTCTTCAAAGAACTGTCTTTTCATATCTTTTGCCCATTTTATAATTGGGCTGTCTGTACTATTGTCATTGAGTTGTAGGATTTCTTTATATATGCAAGATATCGGTCTTTTGTCAGATACATGGTTTCCAAAAATTTTTTCCCATTCAGTTGGCTGCCTCTTTACCTTTTTGAGAAATTCCTTTGAGGTGCAGAAACTTCTAAGTTTGAGGAGTTCCCATTTATCTATATTTTCTTTTGTTGCTTGTGCTTTGGGTGTAAAGTCTAGGAAGTGTACGCCTAATACAAGGTCTTGAAGATGTTTTCCTACATTATCTTCTAGGAGTTTTATGGTACTTTCTTTTATATTGAGATCTTTGGTCCATTTTGAGTTAATTTTTTTGTAGGGTGTGAGGTAGGGGTCCTCTTTCATTCTTTTGGATATGGACATCCAACTCTCCCAGCCCCATTTGTTGAAAAGACCATTATGACTCAGTTCAGTGACTTTGGGGGCCTTATCAAAGATCAGTCGGCCATAGATCTGAGGGTCTATCTCTGAATTCTCAATTCCATTCCATTGGTCTATATGTCTATCTCTGTGCCAGTACCATGCTGTTTTGAAAACTGTGGCTTTATAATAAGCTTCAAAGTCAGGGAGTGTAAGTCCCCCCACATCGTTTTTCTTTTTTAGAGTGTCTTTAGCAATTCGAGGCATCTTCCCTTTCCAAATAAATTTGATAACTAGCTTTTCCAAGTCTGCAAAGTAGGTTGTTGGAATTTTGATTGGGATTGCATTGAATCTGTAGATGAGTTTGGGTAGAATTGACATCTTAATGACATTTAGCCTTCCTATCCATGAACATGAAATATTTTTCCATCTTTTAAGGTCCCCTTCTATTTCTTTTAGTAGAGTTATGTAGTTTTCTTTGTATAGGTCTTTTACATCTTTGGTTAAGTTTACTCCTAGGTACTTGATTTTTTTAGTTGCTATTGAAAATGGTATCTTTTTCTTGAGTGTCTCTTCAGTTTGTTCATTTCTAGTATATAGAAACATTACTGACTTATGTGCATTAATCTTGTATCCCGCTACTTTGCTAAATTTGTTTATTAGCTCTAGTAGCTGTATCGTCGATTTCTCAGGGTTTTCTAGATATAAGATCATATCATCTGCAAACAATGACAGTTTTACTTCTTCTTTCCCAATTTGGATGCCTTTTATTTCTTTGTCTTGCCGGATTGCCCTGGCTAGCACTTCCAGCACAATGTTGAATAACAGTGGTGACAGCGGGCATCCTTGTCTTGTTCCTGATCTTAGAGGGAAGGCTTTCAGTCTCTCACCATTGAGTACTATGCTGGCTGTGGGTTTTTCATATATGCTCTTTATCATATTGAGGAAGTTTCCTTCAGTTCCTACCTTTTGAAGTGTTTTTATCAAAAATGGATATTGGATTTTGTCAAATGCTTTTTCAGCATCTATTGAGATGATCATTTGATTTTTCCCTTTCGAATTTTTAATGTGTTGTAATACATTGATTGATTTTCTTATGTTGAACCATCCTTGCATGCCTGGAATGAACCCCACTTGGTCATGGTGTATGATTTTTTTAATGTGTCTTTGGATTCGATTTGCAAGTATTTTGTTGAGGATTTTTGCATCTATATTCATTAGGGAGATTGGCCGGTAGTTTTCCTTTTTTGTAGCATCTTTGCCTGGTTTTGGTATTAGATTGATGTTAGCTTCATAAAATGAGTTAGGTAGTGTTCCATTTTCTTCAATGTTTTGAAAGAGTTTGAGTAAGATTGGTGTCAGTTCTTTCTGGAAAGTTTGGTAAAATTCCCCTGTGAAGCCATCTGGCCCTGGGCATTTATTTGTGGGAAGATTTTTGATGACTGATTGGATCTCTTTGCTTGTGATGGGTTGGTTGAGGTCTTCTATTTCTTCTCTGGTCAGTCTAGGTTGTTCATATGTTTCCAGGAAATTGTCCATTTCCTCTACATTATCCAGTTTGTTGCCATACAGTTGTTCATAGTATCCTCTTATAATTTTTTTAATTTCTTCAGGATCTGCAGTTATGTCACCTTTTTCATTCATTATTTTGTTTATATGGGTCTTCTGTCTTTTTGATTTTGTCAGTCTAGGTAGGGGCTTGTTAATCTTGTTGATCTTCTCAAAGAACCAACTTTTGGTGATATTTATCCTCTCTATTGTTTTTTTGTTCTCTATGTCATTTATTTCTGCTTTAATCCTTGTTATCTCTTTTCTTGTACTTGGTTTAGGATTGGTTTGCTGTTCATTTTCTAGCTTCTTCAGTTGATCCATTAGTTCTTTGATTTTGGCTCTTTCTTCCTTTTTAATATATGCGTTTTAGTGCTATAAATTTCCCCCTCAGCACTGCTTTTGCTGCATCCCATAGGTTTTGGTATGTTGTGTTCTCATTTTCATTCGTCTCTCTATATTTAGCAATTTCTCTTGCTATTTCTTCTTTAACCCACTGATTGTTTAGGAGTGTGTTGTTTAACCTCCAGGTATTTGTGAATTTTCTAAGTCTCTGATGGTTATTGACTTCTAATTGTATTCCATTGTGGTCAGAGAATGTGCTTTGAATAATTTCAATCTTTTTAAATTTATTGAGGCTTGTTTTATGTCCCAGCATATGATCTATTCTGGAGAAAGTTCCGTGAGCACTAGAAAAGTATGTGTATCCTGGTGATTTGGGATGTAATGTCCTGTATATGTCTGTTAAATCTAATTCATTTATCAGATTGTTTAGGTTTTCAATTTCCTTATTGGTCTTCTGTCTGGTTGATCTATCTATAGGAGAGAGTGATGTGTTGAAGTCTCCCACAATTATTGTGGAAACATCAATTGCTTCCTTTAGTTTTGCCAGTGTTTCTCTCATGTATTTTGTGGCACCTTGATTGGGTGCATAGACATTTATGATTGTTATTTCTTCTTGTTGAATTGCCCCTTTTATTAGTATGTAGTGGCCTTCTTTGTCTCTCAAAACATCCCTGCATTTGAAGTCTATTTTATCTGAGATTAATATTGCTACACCTGCTTTCTTTTGGCTGTAGCTTGCATGAAATATTTTTTTCCATCCTTTCACTTTCAATTTCTTTGTGTCCCTGTGTCTAAGATGAGTCCCTTGTATGCAACATATTGATGGTTCATTTTTTTTGATCCATTCTGCGAATCTGTATCTTTTAATTGGGGAGTTTAATCCATTTACATTCAGCGTTATAACCGTGAAGGCATTTCTTGAATCAGCCATCTTATCCTTTGGTTTATGTTTGTCATGTTTTTCCCCTCTATTAATATCCTTTATTCTACCCATACCGAATCTCTTTAGTACTGAACCTTTCTCCAAATCTCTCTGTCCTTTCTTTGTTTCTCTGTCTGTAGGGCTCCTTTTAGTATCTCCAGTAGGGCAGGTCTCTTGTTAGCAAATTCTCTCAGCATTTGTTTGTCTGTGAAAAATTTAAGCTCTCCCTCAAATTTGAAGGAGAGCTTTGCTGGATAAAGTATTCTTGGCTGGAAATTTTTCTCATTCAGAATTTTAAATATATCGTGCCACTGCCTTCTTGCCTCCATGGTGGCTGCTGAGTAGTCACTACTTAGTCTTATGCTGTTTCCTTTGTTATGTGGTGAATTGCTTTTCTCTTGCTGCTTTCAGAACTTGCTCCTTCTCTTCCGTGTTTGACAGTGTGATCAGAATACGTCTTGGAGTGGGTTTATTTGGATTTATTCTATTTGGAGTTCGCTGAGCATTTATGATTTGTGTATTTATGTTGTTTAGAAGATTTGGGAAGTTTTCCCCAACAATTTCTTTGAATACTCTTCCTAGACCTTTACCCTTTTCTTCCCCTTCTGGAACACCAATGAGTCTTATATTAGGACGTTTTATATTATCTATCATATCCCTGAGGTCCATTTCGATTTTTTCAATTTTTTTCCCCATTCTTTCTTTTATGCTTTCATTTTCCATTCTGTCATCTTCCAGGTCACTGATTCGTTGTTCAACTTCCTCTAGTCTTGTACTATGAGTGTCCAGAATCTTTTTAATTTGGTCAACAGTTTCTTTAATTTCCATAAGATCATCCATTTTTTTATTTAGTCTTGCAATGTCTTCTTTATGCTCTTCTAGGGTCTTCTTGATCTGCTTTGTATCCCGTACTATGGTCTCATTGTTCATCTTTAGTTCTTTGAGTAGCTGCTCTAGGTGCTGTGTCTCTTCTGGTCTTTTGATTTGGGTGCTTGGGCTTGGGTTATCCATATCGTCTGTTTTTTTCATATGCTTTATAATTTTCTGTTGTTTTTGGCCTCTTGGCATTTGCTGAACTTGATAGGGTTCTTTTAGGATTTCTAGAACGATTGAAGTCCTTATCTCTAATTTATCAGATCTACAGCTTCGTGGAGTACACTTCCTCTAACTAACCAGCAGGTGGCGTCCACTAACCACCTGTTCTCCACAAAGCCAGTTCTCCCCTGCTTAGCCTTTGTGGTGAGTGGGGGAGTGAGCCTTCTGGGGTCCAATTGGTGTACCAAGCTTGCGTGTGTAGTTGGTGTTGCCCGCCTTGTATATGGGGCGTGTTTCTGGGCAGTCAGGGAGGGGGGGTGGCTCTAACAATCAAATCTCCCTGGTGATCCTAGAGTCTTAAAGCTGCTGCAATAGTCTAATCCTTCAGTTCAGTCCTGCCACAGTTTGTCCCTGCCACTGACCCACAAGTCCTTGGTATTGGTGTATGGCTCCTGAGACTTGTGAGTGGGCCCCTCTTCCAGGCTGTGCAACCCGGGTCCTCTGTTGAGGGATGACTGTGCTATGTCACAGGTGAGTGCTGTCCCCCCAGGGCAGTTCTGGGCTGCTGGGCTGTGTAGGGAGGCTCCCAGTCTGCTGAAATGATGGCTGAATGGGGCTTTGTTAATTCACACTGCTGCACTCTCCCAACTCTGGGACAATCAGCCGAGGTTGCAGGGAAGGCTAACGTCCACGCCCAGTTTTGTGGTGTGTGCCTGTTATTTGAAGCACTTCCGTCACACTGGGTTGTCTGGGGCAGTTCTGGGCTATGGGGCTGGCGATGGGCAGGAGTGTTTCCTGTCCACCAGGATGATGGCTGTGAGCGGACACCCCCCTTTTCTTGGGAAGTTGTGGTGTTTAGTGAATTTTCTCAGCCACTTGATTATTGCCTTTTGTCTCAGAGCTCTCTTAGTTCTGCTCTTGTCTTGACCTGCCCAAATTGCAAGTCTTTGAAGCTTTCTGTATTGGGCTTCTTAGAGTAATTGTTTTAGAAAAAGTAAAAAGGATTAAAAAAAAAAAAAGGGCCCTCCTCAGAGATCTAATGGGTTATTGAAATGCTAAGAGACAAACCAATTAGGGCCATTAAGGAAAGGTCCACAGGGCTGAGAGATCAGCTTTTCTTCGGGATTTGCATATGAGCCTGAGGGCCTGAGCTCTGCCCTTCCCCTTTCTATGTTCACCAGAACTCCAAAAATCCTCGGCTTTTATTTTGGAGTTTTACTTGTTGTTTTTTTCTATGCCTGTCTCCTCTCTGCTGGGCTGGCTGCTCTCAGATTCTCTGGTGTCTGGTCTCAGTCTATCTATGGTTGGAGTTTGGATCAGTAGAATGGGTTTCCGATAAGGGCTGCCACTGCAGTTCTCCCTCCTCCTTCCCGGAGCTGACAGCCCCTCCTCCCACGGGACTGAGCCTGGCAGGGAGGGGTGCGGGTCCCCTGGCCACAAAAACTTACAGATTTCGCTGATCTCAGCAGTTCCACGTTTTCATGAGTGTTGTATGAAGTATGCCCAAAGTCAGATTGCTGTGTGGTGTCCAGTCCACGCAGTTCCTGGCTTTCTACCTACGTTCCTGGAGGAGTAACTGAAACATACAGCTCACCAGTCCGCCATCTTGCCCCACCTCCCCTCCCTCTCTCTTAACCACCCTTTCACCCCAGCTTTCTGCTCTCAGACTGCACTGTCATAGAGCTGTTCAGTTTTCCCTTCCCTGCAGCTTTTCTGCGTCAGGTTACTTCTGTTTCAGAGACCCTCATGTTTTTGATTAGGTGCACCAATAATTAGGGTCTTGCCTGGTAGTGTGTTCTACTTGCCAAATGTTCTGACACAGGTAGCTCTGGTTTCTGGGGGTTGCTTTGTTTGTGTGAATGTGCTGTGGACCACTAGGACACAGGGATGCGACCGTGCACCTGTGTAGTTCTGTGTTTGAACGTGCTTTGGACTCTAAGCTGCTCTATGGCATTCGGCTGTATGGTATCCGGGTCTTAGAGCTGCTGTTGTGACTCTCTTAAACTGCACAGGTCCAAGTGTGTGGGAGGGATCTGAATTGAGAGCCCTGCTTCCCCTGTTCTCATACTTTCCTGCTGTTTAAAGATAGATTCCCACTCCCACGCCCTCCTGCCCAGTGTCTGTAGTATTTTTCTCTAGCTTTGATCATCCTCCAGAGTTCCAAGAGATTTGAATCCCTATTTTTCTTAGCTGTCTCCATGGGGAAATGTTAATGGGGTTGTCTTTCCCTACCATCTAGAATACATTCTATGTCAAGGTTCATTTTTTAAAAAAATATTTTTATAGCAGTTTTATATATAAATACATAATATATATATAGTCCACACCATACAAACCATCCGAAGTATACAATCACTGGCTCAACAGTATCATATCATAATTGCGCATACAACCCCATGATCAGTTTTAGAACATTGCCATTACTCCAGAAAATAAATAAAAGTTAGAATGAAAACCCAAATCCTCATATACCCTTATCCTTCCCTTTTATTGATATAGTACTTTGTTACTGTTGAGAGAGTATTAAAATATTGCTGTTAACTATGGTCCATAGTTTGCAATAATACATTTCCCTCCACATACCCTACTATTATTAACTCCTTTTAATAGTGTCATACATTTGTTCTAATTCATGAGAGCACTTTTTTTAATTTGTATCGTTAATCGCAGACATTGTCCTCCACAAGGTTTATTGTGTATACATACCCATGTTTTAACCTTCAACTTTCATTCTAGTGACATACATAATTCTAAATGTCTCCTTTCCAAATGAAATTGATAATTAGCTTTTACATTTCTGCAAAGTATTCTGTTGGAATTGTGATAGCTATTGTATTGAATCTGTAGGTCATTTTGGGTAAAATTTACATCTTAATGACATTTATCTTTCCAGTCCATGAACATGAAATGTCTTACTTTTTATTAAGGTGTTCTTTGGTTTCTTTTAGCAAGAAAACAGATAGTTTTTGGTGTGCAAGTCCCTTACATCCTTGGTTAAGTTTATTCCAATATATTGATTCTTTTAGTTATTTTAAATGTATTTTTTTTTTGTTTGTTTTTTTTTTGATTACCTCCTCAGATAGCTCATTACTAGTTTATAGAAACACCATTGATTTTCGCTTGTTGGTCTTGTATCCTGCCATTTTGCTGAACTTGTTTATTAGTTCAGGTAGCTTTGTTGTCATTTTTTTCAGGATTTTCTAAATATAGGAACATGTCATCTGCAAATAATGACTGTTTTACCTCTTCCTTTCCAATTTGGATGCCTCTTTATTTCTTTCTCTTGCCTAATTGCTCTAGCTAGAACTTTTAGCATGATGTTGAGTAGCAGTGGTGACGGGGCATTCTTGTCTTGTTCTGATCTTAGAGGGAAACCTTTCAGTTTCTCCGCATTGAGTATGATGTTAGTTGTGGTTTTTTCCTATATGCCCTTTATCATCTCGAGGACAATTCTTTCAATTCTCAATTTTTTGAAGTGCTTTTATCACAAAAGGATGCTGAATTTTATCTAACGCAGCATTCAAAATAACGCCTTAGATGCCATATCTTGATTGGAATTCACGTTTCAGTGGCTTGTTTTTTGTCTTCAGGTTTGTATATAATTTTGAATTGCAGCAACCTTTCTACCAGAATAACAATTAAGCATAACATTGACTCACTTCAGTTCTACAATTTCCAAGTGAAGTGTATATGATTCTCAACTGGTTCGATTTGTTGCAGGGGTGGGAGCTGCATATTTCATTATTGTATTTTTAAATTTTGATTTGAGGTACTTATTACAATTGATAATTACTTATTGTGATTTGTGAATAAATAATCTACTGTGTGTGTTTTTTTTTTTAATTTGACGTTTTTTAACTGCTTTTTTCTTTAAGGTATTTTCTACAAATATTTAATTCTTTTATCCTTGTGTGTGTGTTTTGTATTATACTTTTTCTAGATGTATAAGGATACACTAAGGATACACAGTCTGTTTTCCCTATCAAAAGAAGATAAAAGTAGTTCTCACAATGTTTAAATGTTCAATTTTTCCTTCCAACCCATCTCAATAAGTTTTTTTTACAGTCTTGATTGTATGGTTTATTTTTTAAACCTTTACATTGAGATAATTGTAGATAAACATGCCATTGTAAGAAATAATATAATAAAAATCCCTTTTGACTGTCAAATAGTTTCCTTTAGTGTTAACGTCTTGCATAACTACAATACAATATCAGAACCAGAAAATTGACAATGATACAGTCCAAAACTTTTTGCATTTTTGTTACACTATTGTTTGCATTGTGCTTTGCACATTATAAACTCTCCAGTAAGTATTTGTTGATTGAATTATGGAATTTATTATTTAAGGACAGTATTCATGTATTTAGTAATTTGCTCATTTCTGAATATGTTTGAAGCCTTAAAATGTTTTTTAAATTCGGTAAATATCGTCTACCGTAATTATTTAGTATGTGCATGTCAGACTTGTATATACATAATATATTGTGTTCATGCCAGTGTTGCTGTTTCTAATCATTGTTTGTTTATATATCAGGTACCAAAGATCAACTTTTTCTTGTTATTTGAAGGTTCTAGTTGACTTATAGGTAATATAGTTAGTGATTCCATACTGACTCTACATTGAAATGTAGTGCTTAAACCTCAATGAAGATTTTCTTTAACGAAGAAAAATATATATATATATGTGCGTATATGAGTGTCTATATATACACACTCATATATATATATATACAAATGCATATATATAATCACATGCTCAATTTGTCATTTGGAACATTAAGTATCAGGATATCTTGCTGACTTTTTTTGTTGATTTTTGAATAGCTTGCTCTTGGGTTGCATACTGATATCCTAAATTGATTATTTTTATTGCTGAAAATTAGTGGAGGCTTTGATAATTGAATATACTTGGTGGGAATATTTTGCAGAATAGTCCAAAGAAACATTCTTTGGTTTTTTATTAAAAACAAAACAACAAAAAACAAAACCCCACATACTTTAGTATCTGTTATCTTCTGTTAAGTAATTTATGTTAACTGTCAGGTTTATGTTGATAAACCATAGATGCTAAATGTCAGTGTTTTAGTTATCAAGTTCTTGAAAAATCAAGGTTCTGTATCTGTATAGTCTAAATGTATCATCTGTTCATCCACCCTTTATTGACAGAGTAGGCTTACATGATAAGATTAGAAGTAAATGCTCTAATGTATCTTATGTAATTCTACAATTTTTACAGGTAAAATTTTAAGTACATTTTATTTTTTATTTTTTTTTTAATCTTCATTTTATTGAGATATATTCATATACCACGCAGTCATACAAAACAAATCGTACTTTCGATTGTTCACAGTACCATTACATAGTTGTACATTCATCACCCAAATCAATCCCTGACACCTTCATTAGCACACACACAAGAATAACAAGATTAATAATTAGAGTGAAAAAGAGCAATTGAAGTAAAAAAGAACACTGGGTACCTTTGTCTGTTTGTTTCCTTCCCCTATTTTTCTACTCATCCATCCATAAACTAGACAAAGTGGAGTGTGGTCCTTATGGCTTTCCCAATCCCCTTGTCACCCCTCATAAGCTACATTTTTATACAACTGTCTTCGA
Organism: Choloepus didactylus; assembly: GCF_015220235.1. NCBI lineage: Eukaryota > Metazoa > Chordata > Mammalia > Pilosa > Megalonychidae > Choloepus > Choloepus didactylus. Next base: position 4,272,296 of record NC_051334.1, on the reverse strand, counting down.
GATTCATGGGTTCTGGGTTGTAGTTTGATAGTTTCAGGTATCCACCACCAGCTACCCCAATTCTTTAGAACCTAAAAAGGGTTGTCTAAAGTGTGCGTAAGAGTGCCCACCAGAGTGACCTCTCGGCTCCTTTTGGATTCTCTCTGCCACTGAAGCTTATTTCATTTCCTTTCACATCCCCCTTTTGGTCAAGAAGATGTTCTCCGTCCCATGATGCCGGGTCTACATTCCTCCCCGGGAGTCATATTCCACGTTGCCAGGGAGATTCACTCCCCTGGGTGTCTGATCCCACGTAGGGGGGAGGGCAGTGATTTCACCTTTCAAGTTGGCTTAGGTAGAGAGAGAGGGCCACATCTGAGCAAGTACATTTTAAAGTGGCAACTATTCCATAGACGAAGTTGAACATAAGCTTCTTGAATGTTGTACCATGTTGAAGAATAGCAATTATTAAAGAACCAATAAAAGCAACATCTTATCCCTCATAATAATTCTCATAGAGTTTTTATTTGTTTTGGATGTTTGTGTTTCATTTTAAGATAAGCTATGGTATTCTAAAGTAAATACCTTCAGATTTTGAAGTCATGAATAGAAACACATTCCATTGAAATAAGTCTGTAACTTAATATTTTTGTTTACTTCAAGACTCAGATATCCCAAATTAATTCCAAGTAATAAAAATACACATACAATAACTGATAAAGTTAATTCTTTCTGATCTTCTCCATTCTTAACCATTTTATGAAAATAACTTCACAACATTGAATTTGTCGGCATTGTTTTCAACAGTAATTAACTTTATTTGGCTGGCTAGTACCTTTTAATTTAATGAAAGTGCCATGTTAGACCGTAAACACTTAAACTGTATATTAAAAATAATTTTATGTAACTTTAAATTTAGTGCAGTAATATTTTCACTTTCCTCTTGCAGCATCTTCAGTTAGCTTTGGTTGACTGTAATCCCTGCACTTTGTCTAGTGCTGAAAGTAAGTATTGAATACCATAGTTTTGCTGATAAGGATAATGTACATAGACCATTTTAAGTCATTATTGTGTATGCACTATGAGTCAGTTATTTCCTAGTTTTTTTTAGTTACTGAGAGAGAGCAAATGTCTGATTAAGAGATTTTACATTATAGTATAGTTGATTTGGGTAGTTTATTTTAAAACAATTAACATGATTATGGAATTAATTGATGTTCCACAGAGCACTAACAAATAATGAGTGCCTATTTCATGCTAGATATAATTCTAGGCGTTACTCTGTTATCACCAATCAATTTAAATGCAAGATTATTCCTCCATCTTCTTTCTTTTTTTCTTTATCAAAAAATTAAAAAAATTCAAACAAAACATAACATAGGAATAAGAAAAACACATAACCTAAAATAACAGCATTGCTTCCTTCATGTCCTTACCCTGCCCCAAGAAAATTAACAAACCGTAACAAAACAAAAGAATAAGGAAAACTAATAACTTAAAATACCTACATTGTTTCCAAAATGTTCCTGCCATACCCAAGAAAATTTGCATACCATAATCATTCCTGAGCATTCCCATAATATTAATCTCCGTAGTTTATTTGTTCTTATTAGATTATCATTCACCTTTCACTACTTGCTGTCTATCTCTAGTTTCCCTACATTGTTTCATATCTTTAGTGATACTCATTTTTCCACTACCTTTACTCTTCTTTGAAACTCTTTCATGTACTTGTTGTATTACAAATAAGTATATGAAGTAAAGTTAGAAAAAAGAAAAAAATTATTTTATATCAAAATTACATACTGCGCAGTTTTAAAAATTCACCTTTAACAAAAAACAAAAAACAAAACCCCACATACTTTAGTATCTGTTATCTTCTGTTAAGTAATTTATGTTAACTGTCAGGTTTATGTTGATAAACCATAGATGCCAAATGTCAGTGTTTTAGTAATCAAGTTCACCTTTAAGATAGGTGAATTACATTTAATGTTTATTAAAGAAACATGATTTGAAACTTAATTATATGATTGGGTCTTGGGGTTTACATTATTTATTTTAGTATTCTTTACATAATGTATTGATAAAAAGTTTTAAGACCTTACATAGCAGTATTTGTCAAAATTTCAACCTCTAACTGAGGACTGACATGTTGAGTTCTTTCTTATTTTCACTTGTTTACTTAAGCTCTTGTTTAAAAGTATATTAAGAATAAAATGTGGAGATTCCACAAAATGAAGAAGATTTCACTCTTATCGGATGCTGAAACACGGATACAAAATCTGAGACTTAAATCTGAAAATGTTAAGAGTGATAACATTGTAGGTAGCAGCCATTTTTCCTTCCTTATTATGTTCATTCAATGGGTAAGAACATTGGGGAGATGAGTTATAGATTTTCTATGTCTTCTCCCTTTTCCTAACTTAGAACCTAGTTTCCCTCCAGAATTAGTGAGATGAAATTTCTATTAATTTAATTTGAGTCAGCAAGAAGAGCTGTGTTGGGAAATAAGATCAAGAAGGAGGAAAAGTCCTAAACCTATATGGGTAAATGGGTTATTCAATCATAAGACTTTTTTTCTTTTTTTGAATTCTGTGATATATAAAATATATATTAAATGTTCCTTTTCTATAAAAGAAGTTTTTATTTCACCTTTTATCTGATTTGTTAACTTATGTTTAACTCTTTATGTAGAGTAGTGACTTTGTTCCAGAGTATTGTTTGATCTGTGGTAGCAACTTAAGGATTTTTTAGTACAATGATTTGTGTTCCAGGTATAGAGAACTTACTATTACAAAGGCAGCTTTCCAGACTTTTCCCAAGGCTCACTAGATTAGAATCTTTAATATCTAAACTAAGAAATTGGTAATTTTAATAAGCAACTCAACTGAATCTTTTAATTATGATTTTCAGTGAGAAAGAATGAGAGAGAAGAAAAGGGTGGAAGGGGGGAGTGAAAAAGAAAGAAAAGGAGAAATAATGCATACTTCAGTGGGAACTTGAGTGCTATGTCATGTTCCTTTAAAAAAAAAACAACCAATATTCATAAATACTTTGCTTGTAATTTTGACATTTTCTCGTAAAGCTAAAAAAGATTTGTCACTAGATATAAAAATCATAAAATTCAAATAACTAGAATTTTTGTGATTTGCCATTGTGATTCTTTACTTGTGTTGATTCTTGCTATTTTTGTTTTTTTCCCCCTCCTTATTCTTGCTGTTTTTGTTGAACCTTTCATCCTTTTGTGATGGGGAATTGTTATTAGTTAAGGAAGCAAAATATTCTGCCTTTATTTGATTTTCTAGGAAACTTGTCTTATAATCTTGCTTTTTTAGGTGATTTATGTCTTCTTTTTCCTTCTTTAAATAAAACTCATCTTGATCGGAAAGAGAAATGGGACAACTTATTTTCTGGGTTGTAACTAGCAGTGTTGTCCTGTTTTAAGACTTTTTTAGAAATGTTGTTTGTAATAGGATCAAGATAAATAAAAAAATTGTCTACTTTTAAAAAATATATTTTTATTAAATAGTGTCTTAGATTGCCTGAGTTGCTATTTCAAATACCGCAGAATAGTTGTGGCTTAAACATTAGGAATGTACTGAGCTTATGGTTTTAAGAGTAGAAGAAGTTCAAAACCAAGGCATCGGCAAGGCTTCAGCACCAAAGTCTATGGCTTTTCAGGGCTGCTTGTCCTGTCCCTCCCTCCTGACACATGACAAAGTCCTCTCCTTTCTGATCTCCCATAATCTCCAGGTTCTCTTTATGAAGCATCCAGTAATTTGGATTAGGGTTTACCTTGCTTCATTTGTTCACATCTTAACTAGAATATCTTCAGAAGGTTCTCATTATAATGGATTCACACCCACAGGGACTCAGATTAAGATAAAGAATATGTGTTTGTTTGAGTATATAATTCAGCCTATGATAAATAACTTTAGTTTCTTAAAATATGGAACTCAGTTTTTAATTACATGTGTTAGGGTGTATAAATTTTAGAAGTCGTGTTTGCGTAATGTTGCCAGTTTGAATTTTGTATCAAATGCAATTCATACTTTTTTGCTATAGATTTTTAAAATTATTAGAATTATAAATAAATGGATCAAAATTTTGTTCAATGACTTACAATGATGAAATGTTTTATTATTTAATAGATTTATTTGCTTTTTCTAGTTGATTAAAAAAAGTATGCTTATAAATCAAACCTGTAATCTGTAATTTAGTGAGAGTTTGCTCATGCTTTTATATTTTTTATTATTCCTATTTGTATTATATTTAATCTTTGCAGTTCAATTTCATATTGCCCACCTGTATGAAACCCAGGTAAGTAAGTATTTTAAATTACCTTTCTTATAGAAGGACACACAAACAACAAAATGCTCATGCATGCTGTAAGAGAAAAAAATATATCAGACAATATTTGTTTCTAGCCTTGAATCTCCTGCATGCTAAATACCTATGCTTAAGAAGTTTTCTACTATCCTGAAATATAATATTCAGTGTTCTTTACAGAATATGGATGGTTGTATTAAGGCACTGTCTTGGAATAGTTTGCTGTTTTTCTTCTAAGATTGAAATGTCTCTTATGCACTACATCCTTTCAAGGGCATGTTAGACTCATCCTTTGTTATTATTATCATTACTTTCAGGGTTGTTTCACACTATTATTTTAATTTAATCTTGGAATATTTCTTTTTTGTTTGTTTTTTTCCTTTTGTTGGGCAGGTTTTGCCTGGTTGTATGAATAAAAACTATAGTAACATTCAAATTTACTTTAGTCTGTGGTAGGAAGTCAGTATGACACTAAAAAACTTCTGTGTGTATACACTTGTGAGGTCTAACCTGATGTTATAGTTCAGGTATGAAATAATAGAGGCACTTGATGCATGCAGGGGTATACCTAAAAGATAAAAGATCCCAGTAACCAGTATCTCCTGTTACTCATTTTATAATGGGATGTGTTAATATAATTTGAGATCATTTAAGGAGCTGATTCTCAAATCCAGTTATTCAAGAGCTGTCAGGAGAGCTTTAAAAGCTTCCCTTCAGATTCTTGGATCTCTCCTGTTCCTCTTCCCCACTCCACAATGTACATACGCACACATAGCATCGAAATACCCTCAAATATTCTAATTGAGGGATTTTTCTTACCTTAGAAGTTGTATTTTGAGAAATGGCAATCTTGTTACGTGCTGTCATGGATAAAAATGCTTATCTACCAGTCGTAATCTTTAGTATTTTTGGTATTTTCTTAATCCCCTGATGTTGGGAAAGTAATATCAAATACATGGGGCTGTATTTTGACTATTTGTGTACTTTAGGATACTAAAATTATATTTATTTCATGATAGAATAATGTTCTCAAACATTAGTAATCATTGATGTTCTAGAATTTTGCCATTTGAAATTTTAACAAGTACAGTATATCCATTATTCACCCGTGAAAGTAGATACTTGCGACAATAGAATTGGGGTATGAAATCTTGATTGAGTACATTTCTTCTCAGAAAGGGAAAGGTGGGTAGTATACTTTTTTACTTTAACCCATTAAATATCTTTTTCTTGTGAACCCAAGAAAATTCTATTAACTTAAAAATCCTTTTACATAAATTTGTTAACATGAAGGAAGAATAAAAACTAATTTTCTTTAGGTAAATATGCAGATCTTCTTTATTTTCTTAATTTTTCATCTTGTTATAAATATAGGATCCTCTGATATTCTTACAGGGGTTCCTTCTCATCTCATTCTCCTAAGTTTGTTAAATGTTCTCTTTTCAAGTCTTTCTGTTCCTCCCACTAAATCCAGCATTTTAGCTGGATTTAGTAGGAGGAACAGAGAGAAGTCTATCTGTTATGCAACAGCTTGTCTGGAGCACAGAAGTTACATTGATCTTTCAAATTATAACTCAAACTCACATTCTTGAAACAAAACTTTATTGAGATCTATTATCCTTGTTTATACATTACTAGATTTAGCAGGCTAGTATTTTATGTAAAATTTCTGTGTATGGGTTCATGAAACAGATTGGTTTTGTTTTTCATTCTTCTTTATAATGTTGTCACAGTCCAAGGGACTTTTGCATCCGAAGGACAAAGAAAGCACCGGATACCTTCTGAGGCATAAGCTTTTATTTAGGGCTTACCTGCAGAGTGGGAAGTCACCTGCTCTGAATGGCAGCCATTTCAGAGCCAACGTGACGATACACCTCAAAAGCAGGGGGTGCTAGGGAGTGGTTTATAAGGGTTAGGACAAAGATGGCTCTCTGAATTTTGTGTGTGTGTCGTGACTTAGGTACAACCTAAAGTATCCATTTTATCCCTTTTTAAATGTACAATTCATTGGTTTACTTTACATTGATAAAAGTCTTCCCCCATTAACCCTCATCTGTTGCCTTACTTTTCCATCACTGAAAGACAACTCTGACCCAACTGAACATTAACTCCTCGTTCCCATTTTCCACCCAGCCACTGGTAACTTGTATTTTAATTTCTGACTTTATGAATTTGCATACTCTTCTTATTTCTTACATATGAGATCATCCAATATTTTTCCTCATATATCTCATTTATTTCATTCAATATGATGTCTTCAAGATTCATCCATGTTGTAACACGTTTTCAGAAGGTCATTCCTTTTTGTGCCTGAATAATATTCCACTGTATATTTTACCACATTTTGTTTATACATTCATTCAGCTGTTGATATGCACTTGGGTTGCTTCACCTTTTGGCAATTTTGAATAGTGCTGCTATGAACATTGATATGCAAATATGCGTTTGAGTCCCTGCTTTTGGTTCTTTTCTTTATATACCTAACAGAGTGGTTGCCAGGTGTATGCTAATTCTATACTTAGTTTTCTGAAGAATTGCCAAACTACTTTCCACAATCATGTACCATTTGACATTTGCACCAACAATGTACGAAATTTTTTTTTTTAATAGTAGAGATTCTGATGGGTTTGGGATGAAATTTCATTGAGGTTTTGATTTGCATTTTTATGATGACTAATGATGTTGAGCATCTGTTCGTGTGCTTTTTGACCATTTGTATACTTCTTGGGAGAAAGGTCTTTTCAAGATTTTATAATTGTTTTTAACTGAGTTGTCTTTTTGTTGTTGAGTTATATGAGTTCTTTATATACACTGGATAGTAAGCTCTTACCAGATGGTTTCCAAATACTTTGTCCCATTCTGTTTTTTTTTTTCCTTTTATGCTCAAAAGTTTACTTTTTATGAAGTCCCATTTCTCTTTTTTATCTTTAGTTGTTTATCCTTCTGGTATAAAGAAACCACTGCCTAATACAAGGTCCAGATGATATTTCCATAGTTTTCTTCTGGGAGTATAATAAATTGAGTTCTTAAGTTTAGATTTTTGTTTACTTTTGATTTAAATTTTGTTTGTGGGGGTTCCTTTGTAGATAGCTACCAGTTTTCCCAGAACCATTTATTGAATAGACTGTCATTTCCCCATTGAGTGCATTTGTCCAAAATCAGTTGGTCATAGGTATGAGAGTTTAATTCTCCAATTTCAGTTTGATTCCATTGATAATTATGTCTGTCCTTGTGTTTGTGTCATACTTTTTTCATTAATGTAGCTTTGTGATAAGCTTTTTTCTTGCACATTTATTGAGATATAGTTGTATAACAGTCATCCAAATTATACAGTAAATTGTTCACAGTGTCATCATATAGTTGTGTGTTGATCACCACAATCAGTTTTTTGAACATTTCCATTACTCAAGAAATGCAAATAAGAATAAAAATAAAAATAAAATTATAAAAGAACACCCAAAACAATACATCCCCTCACCCCTATTACTCTTTTGTTTTTTTTGTCCCTGTTTTCCTACTCATCTGTCCATACACTGGATAAAGGTAGTATGAGCCACAAGGTTTTCACAATCAATAGTAACACTGTGTAAAGTTATATAGTTATACAGCTGTTTTCAGGAACTTCATGATAAGTTCTTAAATCATGAAACATGAGTCCTGCAACTTTGTTTTTCATTATCAAGATTGTTTTGGCTGTTTGTGTCTCTTTACCCTTCCAAATGAATTTGCTCATTGGCTTTTACATTTCAGGGAAGCATTCTGTTGGCATTTTGATTGAAACTGCATTGAAATGCAATGTATATCACTTAGAGTAGTATTGGCATCTTTATATATAGTCTTCAAATTTTCCAGTGATTGAATCTACAATGTCATTCCATTTATTTAAGTCTTAAAATTCTTTCAGGGGGATTTCCTAGTTTTCTGCAAACAAATCCTGTACAATTTGGTTAAATTTATTCTTAGATATTTGATTTTTTGGTTGCTTTTGTAGGTGGAATTTTTTTCTTGAATTCTTCTCTGTATTGTTCACTGCTTGTTTCTAGAAGGCCCTGCTTTTTGTGTATTGATCTTGTACCATGCCAGATTAGTTTTTCAGTTATTGCCTTTTAAAAATTTGTTTGTTTATTTATTTATTGCCTTATTAAATTTTAACCTTTCTGATAGGTTTTTATAGCTTCCAGTTATGTGCTGAAATTACTCTTTTATTTTCTTGAACGTGTTAACATAATTAGTTGAAAGTCAGTGATTGATAACTTCAGTTTCTGAGTATCCATTGTCATTTTGCACCTTAATTTGCTCCTAATTTTTGTTAATTTGCATGCCTGGTAATTCTTTTCTGAAGGCTAGGCATCCTATAAGAAAACTACTTTAGATCACTTGAGGCTCTGGGGTTACTTCAGAGAAATTTTACTTTCTTTCCCCTCTGGCAAATGCTTAGGCTACACACAGATTACAATCAAAATTCAATAAGTATTAAATTTGCTTATAATGGAATGGTGTAATACTATTTCACCATTTTTACAGGGTGTAGTCCTTAGAATATGTGTTATTCCTCTTTGAAGATTTTACTTGCATACCTGGCATGTTTTTTAAAAGGGCTTGACTTCATTAGAGTGTTTGAACTTTAAATTTTGCACTCCCCTGTGCTTTGTTATGCTCCTCTCTTTTGGCTTCTGTTTTCTCCTTGTTGAATTGTTAGCTCTCTCTGCATTAGGAATTTTGGAGAACATTTAATTAAATTCATAGATTTAGTTAAGATTTTTACCTCACAGATGTTAGGAACTTACTAATGATAAAAAAAAATTGCTTCATCCCTAGTTTATGGTCTTAATATTTTTTAATTCATTGAGCCGATGTAATTGTCACTCTGAGACAAATGTACCTATTAGTGTTGTGAGTGATTTGGAAACACTGATAAAGAAGACAAATGCTTACTGTTAACCCACTTATTTTCTCACAAGGAAAAAGTACTCATACTATGTGATAGGTGTTATGCACAAAGTAAAATACATCAGTGAGATCAAGAACTCTGCTTGAAATAATGATAACGTGTCTGATATTAAGGGACAAAGTTGAATAAAAATATGGTATTTTTTATGCTTTCCAGGATCAGTCACCTGTTGAAGAAAATGAGGAATATGTTTACTTCTCTATACTTTTGTGGAAAGATCTCCATAAAAATATCGCATATTGTGGAGGTGGAAAATGCATGCGTCTGCGCACACACACACACACAAGTAACGCACAGTATATAGTGTTCTGTCATTTAGTTTGGATATATTTGATCTTAACACTGAAAACAGTCAAAGAATGAAAAGCAATAACGAGCTAAAACCAAAGACCTAACTGAACGACTGAAGAAGCTAGAGAGTGATCAGCAAACTAACCCTAAAGCAAGTAGACAAAAAGAAATAACAAAGATTAAAGCAGAAATAAATGAGCTGGAGAACAACAACAACAAAGTTAGATCTTTGAGATCAGTAAGATTGACAGACTCCTAGCTAGACTGATAAAGTAAAAAAGAGAGAAGACCTAAATAAACAGAATTAGAAATGAGAAAAGGATAATTACTACAGATCCTCAATAAATTTAAAAAATCAAAAGAGGATACTATGAGAAAATGTATGCCAATAAGCTAGACAATTTAGAGGAAATGGACAGCTTCCTGGAAACACATGAACATCCTAGAATGACCCAAGAAGAAAGAGAAGACCTCAACAAATCAATCACAGGCACAGAGATCCAATCAGTCATCAAATATCTACCTACAAATAAAAGCCCAGGGCCAGATTGCTTCACAGGAATTTTACCAAACTTTCCAAAAAGAATTTACACCATTCCTACTCAAAGTCTTTCAAAAAATTGGAGAAGAAGGAACACTGCCTAACTCTTTTTATGAAGCTAATATCATTCTGATACCAAAACAAGATAAAGACACCACAAAAAAGGAAAACTATAGTTCAATCTTCCTAATTAATACAGATGCAAAAGTCTTAAACAAAAGGCTTGCCGATTGAATCCAAAGGCACTTTAAAAGTATTATACACCATGACCAAGTGGGGTTCATTTCTGAGGGTGGTTCAACATAAAATTAATTAATGTAATTCAACATATTAACAAAATGAAAGGGAAAAATCAAATGATAATCTCGCTAGACACTGTAAAAGCATTTGACAATTTAACATCTCTTTTTGATAAAAACAGTTCAAAAGGTGGGAGTTGAAGGAATCTTCCTCAATATGATAAAGGGCATATATGAAAAACCCACAGCCAGCATAGTACTCAACAGTGAGAGGCTGAAAGCCTTCCCCCTAAGATCGGGAATGACACAAGGATGCCCAGTGACACTTCTGTTATTCAACATTGTGCTAGAAGTTCTTGCCAGAGCAGTTCGCCAAGACAAAGCTATAAAAGGTATTCAAATTGGAAAGGAAGAAACTCATTATTTGCAGATGATATGATCTTATATTTGAAAAAGCCTGAAAATTAAATCACAAAGCTGCTTGAGCTAATAAAGTTCAGCAGAGTGGTGGGATATAATATTAATGCACATAAGTTGGCAATGTTCCTATACACTAGCAATGACCTAATTGAAGAGGCAATAAAAGAATTCTGTTCACAATAGCAACTAAAATAATCAAGTACCTGTGAATAAACTTAACCAAGTTCGTAAAAGATGACTACACAGAAAATTACAAAATGTTACTAGAGGAAATAAAAAAAGACCTAAATAGGTGGAAAAATATTCCATGTGCATGGATATGAAGACTAAACATTGTTAAGATGTCACCTCTACCCAAACTGATCTAAATATTGAACACAGTTCTAATCAAAATGGCAACAACCTACTTCACAGACTTGGAAGAGCTAGTTATCAAATTTATTTGGAAGGGAAAGGGGACTCAAATAGCCAAAAACATTCTAAAAAAGAAGGATGAAGTGGGAGGACTTTGAGTTCCAGACTTTGAAACCAACTGTAAAGTTACAGTGGTCAAAACAGCAGGGTATTGGCATAAAGATAGACATATTTATCAATGGAGTTAAATTGAGAGTTCAGAAATAGACCCCAGATGTACACTTGACTGATTTTTGATAAGGCCCCCAAATCCACAGAACTTGGAGAGAGCAGTCTTGTCAACCAAAGGTCCTGGGAGAACTGGATAGCCAAAATAAAAAGAATGAAAGAGGACCCTTACCATAGCCTATACAAAAGTTAACTCAAAGTGGATCAAAGACCTCAATATAAGAGACAGTACCACAAAATTCCTAGAAGTTAATGTAGGGAATCATCTGCAAGACCTAGTTATTAGGAGGTCACTGATCTTTGATTAGGCCCCCAACACCACTGAACTGGGACATAACAGTCTATCAATAAATAGGGCTGGGAGTGCTGGATATCCATACCCAAAAGAATGAAAGATGGCCTCTACCTTACACCCTATATGAAAATTTACTGAAAGTGGATTAAAGACCTTAATATAAGAGACAGTGCCATAAAACTCCTAGAAGATAATGTAGGGAAGCATCTTCAAGACCTAGTATTAGGAGGTCTCTTCGTAGACCTTAAACCTAAAGCACAAGCAATGAAAGAAAAAATAGATACATGGGATTTATTCAAAATCAAAACTTTCTGCACATGGGATTTATTCAAAATCAAAAGTTTCTGCACCTCAAAGGAATTTGTCAAAACGGTGAAGAGGCAGCCAATGAAATGGGAGAAAATGTTTGGAAACCATGTATCTGATAAGAAACTGATATTTTGCATATATAAGGAAATGCTACAACTCAACAACAGTGGTACAAACACCCAATTATAAAATGGGCAAAAGATTTGAAAAGACATTTCTCCAAAGAGGAAATACAAATGTCTAAAAACACATTAAAAAATGTTCATCTCCACTAGCTATTAGGGAGATGCAAATCAAGACCACAATGAGATATCATCTCATACCAATTAAGAATGGCTGCCATCATCAAACAAGAAATTACAAATGCTGGAGAGGATATGGAGAAATTGGAACTCTTATTCATTGCTGGTGGGACTGTATAATGGTATAGCCACTCTGGAAGACAGCTTGGCAGTTTCTAAAAAAAGTAGATATTACATTGCCTTATGATCGGACAATTCCCATTCTCAGTATATACCTAGAATATTTGAAAGCTGTGACACAAATAGACATTTCTACCCCAGTGTGCATAGCAAGTGCCAAGAAATGGAAATAATCCAAATGTCATTCAGCAGACGAGTAGATAAAACAAAATGTTGTATACACATATGATGGAATTCTGTGCAACAGTAAGAAGCAACAAAGTCCTGAGACACATGGCAATATGGATGAACTTTGAAAATGTAATGCTGGGTGAAATAAGTCAGACACAAAAAGAGAAATATTGTATGTTACCTTGTCTGTGATCTTTCTGAACAATGTAAAATAAATGTCTTATAATGGAGAATATTGGGGACCTAGTGATATACATAAGCTAGTTAGGGGGAATGATAATCTAATATATTAGTTCAGATATGTAAATGATTGTGAATTCAAAGGTATGGGAATGTACAGGGGTGATGATTGTTTGTTAATGGGATTGTTAGTATCAGAGCTGTATTGAAGGTGTACAGGATTGATAGGGGTTATTTAAAGTCATATATCCCGCAGATCCACACCACAAATATAGATCGGTGCTTGCATGATATACTTCTAAGGTACGACATTGTTACAGAGTGTTGACAACACAATTGTATATGGGGAGAAATCTACCTATAGCATATTAGCAACCATAATTAATAGGAATACCAGACTAGTACCACACAAATACTAGGGACAAATAATTAAGGTTTGAAACGAGCTATGATGTGTTTTAGGATATAAGCATTGTTTAAGATGAAGAGTAATGTGGATTGGATCACTATGTGATGGCAATATGGATGGATTATCATGAACATAAGATATAGTTTGTGAATTTAGGAGCACCCTACTTTATAAGTTAAGTCCACAATCATGAGGCTCGTTTGTGAAACTTACGGTGATTGTAAAGGGGAGGCTAAGCCCACCTATAATTATGCTAGGAGTCATCTCAAGAGAACCTCTTTTGTTGCTCAAATGTGGACTTTCTCTAAGCGTAAGTCTGCAAATAAATTCATCACCCTCCCCCCAATGTGGGACAGGATCCCTAAGATGAATGACCCTTCCTGGCAATGTGGGACATGGATTCCAGGAATGACCCTGACATTGAGGGATTGAGAATGCATTTGTTTTTTGACCTAAAGGAGGAAAGAAAGGCAACAAAGTAAGGTTTTAGTGGATAAGAGAAGTCAAATAGAGTCAAGAGGCTGTCCTGGAGGTTACTCCTACGCAAGCTTCCCTTGGATATGCCAAATGACTATAGTAAGATAAGCCCAAGTGGATAGTTAATTCCCAAAACCTTAAAGGATACTCACATTCCTATGTGAGACCTAATAAAAGTTGCACTCACTGAGTTTATTCTTCAGAAACTTCAGTGTTTCTGAGTGTTCCCATGCCAGCTGTGTCATAAAACCCAGAGGCTATAGCCTCTTGAACATCAGCTAGATGTGTCCCCTTTGCTCATAAAGTTGACACCCCTTTTCAACATGAACAGGTTAGAGTGGTCACTGCCTAGACATCAGGTTAGGGTGGTCACTGCCTAGAAATCCCTGCAGATTCCTTAAGTGATTAAACTAGAGGAAGGAGTAGCAACCGACAAGATGGAATTTAAGAAGGATTAAGAATACTAAATATTTATATAATTTCCTTTTTCTTAGTTGCTAGGATATTAGAATAGCTAAAAGTTAAAAATTGAAATGGTGGAACTCTTAAGACTTAGCATCCTTTGAAATTTGTTCTAGAGCTACTTGTTAAATTCTAATTTGAAGCTAGACCTTTTTATATATATGTTATATTTCACTATAAGGAAATAACTGTTACTATGATACTATATCTCATTACAACTTTGGAAATTTCCTTTTATATCTACTTGTGAAATCATACTTTGAAAGATATTACCTTTTTGTGTATATTTCATAATAAGGAAATAACTGAGACTGTCGAACTATAACCTATAATACTCTCTGAAATTTTCTAACTGCTTGTTATATTGCAGTTGGAAAGTTATTACTTCCATGTATATATGTTATATTCTACAATAAAAAATATGATAAAAAATTAGTCATCTCAAAGAATGTGGTGGAAAGAGCATAATTAAATGGACTGGAGTAGAGGAAAACCTTTTGAGTTTACATATTGTTTTGTGTGTTTGACTATAGAGCTTTCTGTATGTTTTTACACCATTATCAGAAAAAGATAAATTTTAAAATGCCTAAATCAAAAGTACAATTAAACAAGTGACGTGTACTTTTTATTTGTTGGAATAACCATACGGAAAGAAATTATTTAAAATAACTAACTGTTCAGCACTCTTAAGTTGTCTTTACATCCCTGGTCAGATTTTATCTAAGTACAAAATACCATTTCCAAAAACACTGTTTTTAATGATAATATTTTATGCTATTATAAATCCATTCTACGTGTACAAATGAATATGTATGTTTGTGTACAGCCAGTAATAATAATATGTCATTGGAAGCTAACATTTGCAGCAGATAGGGAAAATAAATAGCAAAAGGGAAAAATTAATTAAAACCATATCCTTAAAAGTTAGTTTGATATATTATTATTCACTTGTGAAATGTTATCTCTTTAAAAAGTGAAAGAAAACATTTCCTTATTGGATACACCAGAAAAATCTAAAAACAATGATCTGCTCAATAGTAGTGAATACCCTAGATGTGGTTTCAAATATCATTTCCATTCAAAAGAACCTAGATTCCTTTTTATGACAGAAATAAGCAATATTGAGCTACCTTTTGAAGTCATGTTATAGGCTCAGAAATAGTCTGTTAGCCAAAAATGGGATAAGTTGAGCTTCAATAAGAACAATAACTGCAAATATTTTGAAACTCATCAGATATTTGCATTTCATAAGTTTATGATGGTACTTTAAAAGTTTCTTTTAGATTATTTTATACATCCACTGTTTACTCTGAAAACTAGTAAATAAAATGTTCGGTGAACACATATTATGCATTCCTATGTGTGTATTTGGTGTGTATTGTAAAATTTTTTCCTTACTGCTTTTTTTTTTTAAGTTTTATTAGCCTTTTATTTAAGTTACTGCTTGAATTTTTTCCCCATATTGTTAAAACTTGACTCCCTTGCCAGACACCTCTTTTTAAATGTAAGATCTAGTATCAATATTTACTTTATTCGCATTGATAAATGGGTTTTTGTAGTTACTGCCTGTTTTTCTCAAGAATATAAATGTGCCTATTCATAAACAGTACCTCCAGTTTTGTTCGGGTCACTTCCAGGTTAAATAAAGAATAGGATTATTCCCTGTTAGTGTAGAGTCATTAAGAAATTTTAAGCATAGCAGTTAAGAATTGAATGACCTTATCATGGTACATTTAAGAAACATTCAAAGGTGCTACATGG
Organism: Choloepus didactylus; assembly: GCF_015220235.1. Classification (NCBI taxonomy): domain Eukaryota; kingdom Metazoa; phylum Chordata; class Mammalia; order Pilosa; family Megalonychidae; genus Choloepus; species Choloepus didactylus. The sequence continues at coordinate 4,256,478 of NC_051334.1, read as the reverse complement.
CTGGGTCAGAAAATAAAAAGAACGTGGCATTTGAAGCTAAACAGATCTGTAATGGCATCTTGGCTCTACGTTTTATCAGCTGTGTTAACCTTGGGCAAATCACTTATCTTCTCTGAGTCTCCATTCCTCATCTATAAAATGGGGGGAAAATATCTATTTTTGGTGGTAGTATGAAAATTTAAAAGATAATGTATGTGAAGTGCCATACAAGTAGTAAATACATATTTATGAGAATGTCATACTGGAAAAAATAATACAAATATTAAAGGTGAACCAGTGCATCTATTTAAAATGAATTGACTGACTTAACTGTTGAAAATCTGTGTGTGAGTGAGATATAACTGCAATATAATGAATCCTAAGAAAGCATCATCAGTGATGGAGATACCTAGCCATGTTTGTCCCCTTCATAGTTACCTCTTTTGGAAGTAATGAGTTTCTTTAGGTAATGTTCCTTACTGCTTTCATTTCTTTTAATGCATTTTTTTATTATGAACTTTAACATATATATATATATACATAACAGTGGTAACTTTCAAAGTATAATTCAACAAGTAGAGAGAAAATTTCAAAGAATGTCATGGGTCACAGTTCCATAATCTCAGCGATTTCCATCATTGTGAAATATAACATACATATAGAGAAGTGTCAACCTTCGATCTACAGCTCAACAAGCAGTTATATGAGCAATTTGAAAAACTGTCATGGGTTAGAGCTCCACAGTTTCAGTCCCTTCCTCATTTTGCAATTCAAGGTATATATGGAAATGAAGACTTTCAAAGCACAATCAACAAGTAACTATAGAGCAAATTTCAAAGGATGCCATGGGTTATAGTTCCACCATGTCATCTCCCTCCCTGCAGCCATTGCAACACCCCAGCATCCAAAAATACACATATATATATATATATTTATATAAAGTTTCAGTATTCATAGACCTTTGTTAAATCTTAACCTTGTTTGTTGTTGCTCCTTCCTCTCACTTAAATCTCTTTCTCTATCTTCGGGTGTTTCTAGGCAATGAGCACCCTAACTTGTTCATATTGAAAGGGGGTGCCTACAGTATGGGGAAGGGGGCTGCACCTTATTGTTGTTGTTGTTTTTTTTAAATTAAATTCAGTTTTATTGAAATATATTCACATACCATACAGGCTTCCATGGTGTATAATCAGTTGTTAACATTACAATCATATAGTTAAGCATTCATCACCCCAATCTATTTTTGAACATTTTCCTTACATCAGAAAGAATCAGAATAAGAATAAAAAATAAAAGTAAAAAAGAACACCCAAATCATCCCTCCCCATCCCATCCTATTTTTCATTTAGTTTTTGTCCCCATTTTCTACTCATCTATCCATACACTGGATAAAGGGAGTGCGATCCACAAGGTTTTCACAATCACATTGTCACCCCTTGTAAGCTACATTGTTATACTGTCATCTTCAAAAGTCCAGGCTACTGGGTTGGAGTTTGATAGTTTCAGGTATTTTCTTCTAGCTATTCCAATACATTAAAACCTAAAATGTCTTGTCTATATAGTGCATAAGAATGTCTGCCAGAGTGACCTCTCGACTCCGTTTGAAATCTCTCAGCCACTGAAACTTTATTTCATTTTTGCATTCCCCTTTGCATCAAGATGTTCTCGTTCCCATGGTAATACACCCAGATTCATCCCCGGGGGTCATATCCTGCGTTGCAGAGAGGACAGTGAGTTTACCTGCTGAGATGGCTTAGCTAGAGAGAGCGGGCCACATCTGAGCAACAAAGAAGTACGCAGAGGGGAGACTCTTAAGCACAATTATATGAAGGTTTAGCCTCTCCTTTGCAGTAATGAGCTTCATAAGGGCAACTCCCATGATACAGGGCTTGGCACATCAAACCACCAGTCCTCAATGTTTGTGAGAACATCAGCATCAGTCTAGGCGAGGGAGTCCAACTCTTCTGCCTTTTCCCCCAACTCCTCAGGGGGCCCTGCGTGTATATTTTTATTCTCTGCCCAAATTACTTTGGGGTGTGTCACTTATTTCACTATGACCTATACAAACCTACCATATCTTCCTATTCAAAGTTCCATGCAGTTGTGGAGTTTGAACAAACGTACTATAGAAGTTATACTGTTTAGAAAATATAGGTCCTACACCAAATAAATATCTCTTCCACCAGAGTGACCTCTTGGCACCATTTGGAATCTCTCAGCTACTGAAATTTATTTCATTTCCTTTCACATCCCCCTTTTGGTCAAGAGGATGTTCTCCATCCCATGATGCCAGATTTCATCTCCTCCATTGTGGCCTTCATTCCCATCAATTCTGCCATTGGGTTTTTCAAGTTTATGAATTCTTCATTATCATCCAGTGTCTTCTTTACATCCTTCATCTGTTTTGCCATACTTTCCCTCAGTTCACTGAATTGATTTAATATTAGTTGCCTCAACTCCTGCATCTCGGTTTGTTCCTTTGGCTGATCCATATTTTCTTTCCCAGTATGGCTTGTTACCTTTATGCTGTCAAGACATATGACTTGCTTGATTACTTTATTCTGGAGCTCATTTTCACTCTTTTACCTAAGGGTTTCTTGTTGGATGGCTTTGTTCTTCAGTTCAACTTATTCTAGACCTCTAACATAGGTTCTATGTAGTTGATCAGAGTTTTTCACCTTTTGTTTTTCTGTTACTTGCTCTGCCTCTATGTAGCCTTTTTGTGAGAGGGTCTCCACAGATATGGTCAACTGCAGTCAGATTTTCCTAGTCCAAAGAGACCCAGGTCTCAGGAAGAGGATATGGAGTTTCTTGAGAATGAGACCCTCCTGTGAGGCCTTTAGACTGTGCTTTTCCTGCCCAAATCTCCCCCTGCCAGCCTGCATCTCCCCCACCAGTGTAAGGAGGTGTGGAGCCTTTAGTTCTCCTGGTGACTCTGATCCTGTCAGGGGTGTGGTTGACTGAAGCCGGAATCTGCATTCCAGCCCCTGGGATCTGAGTTTCCAGAAGGAGGTCTGCCAGTTGAGCTGGACCTCCCTCCACTCTCCGAATCCTAGAATTCCAGTTGTCTCCCAGTGGCACTATTCCCTTCTCCCCTCTCCTGTTTGGGGCAACTCCTGCTGAATTTCTTGGTCAGCCTTAGTTGCCAATTAAAGACGGGAGTGGAGACCTTCCTCTGAAGTGAATCTGGAATTCAAAGGAGTTTTGGGTACTCTATCTCCCCCCAAGACTAGCCTAGACTTTCAACTTGGGCTTTCGGATAGAAAATAACCACATTACTTTTAGATTAAAAAATAGAAAAGAAAAACAAGAAAAAAGAAAAACAAAAAAGAGTCCCTTTTAAAAACCTTTCCCTAGCCTGGATATTTTGTCAGTGTAAGATTAGAGCATTTAAAGATGTACTTTGGGCTATTGTCTGATAATTACTCTCCAGCAGCTTCAAGTAGTTCCTGCTGGGGCCATCCAAGTGCGAAAATGTCAGTGAGAAAGCTGAAGGGACAAAATGTAGAGGCTTTTTTGGAGACTGGGACCCTCTGGCTCGCCAAGGTCACCAAAAGCCTGTCTGCTTGTTGGGGAGTCGTATCTTGTATTGAGCAGTCCACATTTTTTAATTAAAACTCCAGTTGGAGCTCAACTAAGCTATATTCCCTTGCTTGGAGAGAGGTGCTGTCTGGCACAGCAAGGCTTTGCAGCTCAGGCTGGGGGTAGGGAGGGGGCTCCCAGTTTGCTTCCACAGTTTTTACCTACGGATTTTATGCTGCGATCTTGGGCATTCCTTCCAATTCAGGTTGGCGTATGATGAGTGGACGGTCATGTTTGTCCCCCCCCCCCCAGTTATTCCAGATTATTTACTAGTTGTTTCTGTTTTTTTATTAGTTGTTCTAGGTGGGACAAACTAGCTTCCACTCCTCTCTATGCTGCCATCTTCTTCCATCTCCCAGAGCTTGTTATTTTTGTTTATTTGCTTAGTAACTGGCTAGATTATTTTAGTAAATCGTATTTCTTTCTACACTGTTAAGCCTTGTTGCTCCTCAGGGCAGCACAACTTTATTTATTTATACAATTTATGTTAGGATGACATAGTTACTCAGTATATTGTCTTCCATTCTTTCCTGTCCATACCCAGCTTGAAACTCCATAAGTGCCAGAGATTACTCTGCCTGCAGGGCTGTGGGGCAGAAATTCCTCTTCAAGCTAATCCTCTCAAACATATGTCTTTGTGTGTATGAGATTTTTGTGACTGTAGATCTTATGGAACGATTTCTAGATGGTGTGTCTGTGTGTGAAAAAAGATGTATTTACCTCTCTATAGATCTTTCTCTGCCTTCCCTGGCCAGTCTTCCCTCTTTATTTTTAGCCCTAATTTAAGCAACATTGAAATTATCATAATTTATGCTCTTTTAACACAATATTATCAGTCCCTGAGTTTGGGTACCGGGTCTACATACATTGTTCTTTACATGCTCTATTATATCATTTTACATATTTTATGAATATACAATAAACCTTATAATTTCCTTTAAAGGTACATACGTATTTTAAAGAAAGTAAGGAGTAATAATAATCTTTCTGTTGAACAATGTAATTGCAGTTGCAAGGCTCTTCTTCCTTTGAAGATAGGTTTTAATGGGGTAACATTTCTCTTCCGCCTATAAAATTTCTTATAAGCATTTCTTTTGAAGGAGTCTCAATGGACACAAATTCTTTTAGATTTATGTTTTAATTACAAATACATTAGAACTTTTGGTATTTACTTATAGATCTTCAATTTTCCGCTGTGTAAACATTTTGTTTTCTTTCTTTGTTGAATGGTTTTTGTTTGAATTTGTTTTCAGATTCTTGATTCTTGTGACATGTTGAATCTGCTCTTGGGTCCATTCAGTGAATTGTCAGTTTTGTATGTTGCATTTTTCAGTTTTAGAACTTCCTTTTGTGTCTTTTGAAAATTTCTATCTTCCTGCTGAAACTTCCCATCTTTTTTGTTATTAAAAGCATACCTATTTTACATCCTTGTACATTTTCATCCTTAAAAAAAATAGCACCTGTGAAATCTTCGGTAATTTCTTTCTCTGTCACTTGAGTGTTTGTGTCCATTTGATGGCATTTTCCTTCATATGGGTAACATTTTTCAGTATCTTCAAAGTTTTTTATCATATCTTTGATAGTGTCATTAATATCTTACTTTACAGACTATAGATTCTGTTGTTTTTATGAAATGTTCATGTATTAGTTAGGGTTCTCTAGGGAACCAGAATCAGTGAGAGATATCTATGAATATAAAATTTATAAAAGTGACTCACGCAACTGTGGGTATGCACGAGTCCAAATTCCATAGGGCAGGCGGCAAACTGTCAACAACAATTAACATGTTCGAGGAACTCCTCAGGAAATGAACTGGCAACTTCAATGAACTCCTCAGGTAATGAACTGGGATCTTTGATGAACGTGTTCAGTGAACACCTCAGGAAATGAACTGGCAACTTTGACAAACTCCTCAGGAAACACTTTGCTGGTTAGCTGAAGAAGAAGTGAAGGTCCTCTGTCTGTCTCTCTTAAAAGTCTTCAACTGATTGGATTAAATCCAGCTAACTGCATTCTCTCATTATGGAAGATACTCCCTTCAGTGAGTCATCAATCACAGCTGCAGCCAATTGACTCATGATTTAATAAACCAGCCTGTTGGTTTATTAACCAGCCAGAAACGTCCTCGCAGCAATGGTTAGGCCAGTGCTTGCTTGAGCAGAGAGCTGGGTAATATCACCTGGCCAAGTTGACACATGAAGCTAACCATCACAGTTCACTTTTTGTTTTAGTGTGTATTACCTTGGCTCCTTTTAAACTCCATACTTTGTCTCCCTGATGTAAGCAAAGGCTGAAACTTTTGTTTGCTCTTTTAATGTTAGCTGAGCTATCCAGAGTCTGCCTTTCTTATGGGGAGTTCAGGAGTCTACCAGAGATTTGGGTTGAGCAGCAGAATGTGTACCTTCTATGAAATTTCTCATATGAAAGCTTCATATTTTTTCTCTGCATTTCAGACAGCAAGTAACTCATGAGGATCTACCCCAAGATAAAATATCAAAAATAAATGAGAAGTGTATCTAGTGCTATTTTCTTCTTCTATGTGTTGACTTTTCTCCAGTTTCTGCCTAATTTTCATTTCTCTTCAGTATCTTGAGTTTTTTGACTTTGTTTTCTTTGAAGTTTGAAATTATCTGTGGGAGTCTCTCCAATTTTACCCTAGATAGTATTTCCACTAAATATTTTTAAAGATAGGTTAGTTTCTTACTTTTCATACATTAATTTCTTCTGTTGAATGTGTCACATTTTGAGTAACCATTCCTTTGAGTGACAGATAACTAAGTTTTTCCTCAGCTCCAATGCTGATGGAGATGATGCTTCCAATTCCTGATGCTACCAATGGTGCCAGTAAGAACATCTCCTGAGGAAGGGTTTGTCTAGTATATAAAAAATAGTAGTAACTGGGTAAAATTACATTAGTACACATAATTTCTCCAAGTAAATCTCCAAGTTAGCAGTGTTTTCTGTTTCCACAGCCCCATAACTGGAATTATGTAACTTTTCTTATATTTGTCAATCTGATCAGTACAAGGGGTATTTCATTTAAACTTGCAAAGGTTGACTTTTAGAGATGTTGAACATCTGTTCATAGATTAAGTCTTTCAGACTTTACTTCCGTATTTTGATTGTTTCTATCTCTCGCCTATTTTATTGGTGCATTTCTTGTCTAGTTGATTTTATAGGCTAGCCCAAGATCACAAACCTGTTGACTTGATCTATGGAAATATTTGTTGGATAAGTTCCTCAATTTCAGTAGTCTTTCTTTGCATTGTGATTTGTTTCCAATCTCAAGGAAATATTCTGCTACATTTTGTTAGATTTATAATTTAGCTTTCATATTGGGGTTTTTAGTGCAGTTGTCATACTGTAGTATAGTGTGAAATATGTTTATATTTTTTAATATAGTTTGCCAGTTTTACAATAAAAGTGCATCATTTTTATTATTACTGTTTGTAGTTACTTTTTATGTTTGTTTAAGTTAATCTACTATGTGATCTTTCTAAAATAAGGTCTATTTATGTCTAGGAATGCTCTTCTGAAGTAATAGGCTTTGCTTGTTTCTGTATTTTCTGTAAAGTAGGCTGGTACTCTAAACTTAACATGTGTTCCTTCTTCCTTTGGGAATCAACATGATGTAGTCATATAAAACACATCACAGTATATATTTTATCTGTCTGAATCCTTCTCAGTCCTACAATTTGAGTAATGTTCTTTCTATGTATTAGATGCTCAACTATCTATCAATTTATATAGGAGCTGACTTGAAAGACTTGTTTCTTAGCTTTAGTAACATAAACTTGTTTACTTTAATTTCTTTGTAATTGACTTTGGGAGGAGGTGCCTATTTTAGTTGTTAATTAATCAAAAGTCCATTTAATACCTGTTATCTGAATGAATGGTTGTATAAAATCTTTCCAGAACAGGTATATCCTATTCAAACAATACTTTAGATTTTCACAGAGCTGTTTTTTCATTTTTTTTTTTTTTTTAGAACAATTTTGTAGGCAACACTTTAAGGCATTAACTGTTAGTGAAGTGGAATCGTGATTTAAATGATTGGTCTGTAATTTAGGCAGCTATTTTTTAGCCACTCTAATTTTTATTCACTTGATAGAAAAATATTCAGATCGCTTAGGGACTATGAACTACTGGTGATATCTGTATAAGCTGCTTTAAGTCTTTGTTTTGCAAATTATGTTTTAATATTTATTAGATTTGTTTTTATTAGTTTTTCTTTTGTTTGGATGAGTTGTCTTAAACTTTCACCTTAGGAATTTTGTCTTATTAGTATTTTTGTTGTGTTTTTGTTTTTCATTGGAGAATTGTGGGTAGATGAGTTCATTTAGAGATTTGCCTATTACCTTACAAATCATAAACATCCTTAGATCATATCTTGCAAAAAGCATCATCTTTAAAATCATAAAAGATTGTAAATATTTTATTAAAATATTTTATTCAGCAAAACACTCCCTTTCTTCTTATTTTATTTTGAACTGTTTTGTACCTTCATTTACTTTGTAAAGAGTAGTAGCACATGCTGTATTACTTGTTACCTGTCATTGAAAGGGTTTCCAGAGAAATTAATTAAAAAGATAGAAGATGTATAGTTCTGTGTGTACTATTAAATGGCATGCTAGATTGAATTATTTTCTTTGTAACTATTAGGATATAGCAACTTATTTAAAATGTCATATTTTGATGATACCTTATATTGACTTCTACTTTTATTAGGTGATAAACCTGGGATATTACTCATGCCTGCTTAGGGTTAAAGAAATGTTCAATAATAAAACTTAAATGAACACTTTTTACTTTCAGTAATATTTTTCATTTGGTTGAAACTTGTAGAACATCATTACTGTGAAAATTCTAATTTTTTGACTAGTTCTTTGAAATTATATTCTTTTAAGTTTTATTTGACCTCATTATTTGAAAAGTTAATTAAATCATAGTCATGAATTCATTGTTAAAATCAAGAGTTTTTTGGTAATGATTTAATCATTTCATTTTTTTGTCAAATTCTTCTTTTCCTTGTCATATTTAGAGAAAGTATCATTCTGCAAAGGAAGCCTATGAACAACTTTTGCAGACAGAAAATCTTCCTGCACAAGTAAAAGCTACGGTATTACAACAGTTAGGTACATAAAAATTTGCTATCAATTATATATTAATATGAAGAGGTTTTTCTTTTGGGTAAGCATTATTTACCCTTCTTCAAAGTCAGTTTTCATTAGGAATCTGAATTTTCGTTTCAAATGTGGCATATTATTTTGAAGTTACATTTTTAAATGAACACATTCATTATTGTATAAATGTTTCTCTGTCTTTTATATATCTTGGATGTCAAATGTGTAATTTAGGTGTTGTTCCTTTCTTCATCCATTGTTTTTGTAATTAATCTGAACCCATCAAATATACTTCCCTGTCAAGCATAGGCCATCTCAGAATCCATCTACAGTGTTTCAGTACATCAAATTCTTTGAAATTCTCAAATTTATATCCCAATTCTTGACCACAGGAAGAATTTGAGTACTTCCTTGTGCTTAGCGTGCTTTAAAGTTAATCATGTTAGAATTATTCACATAGTAAGTGGCTGTTAAGTGTGCTTTCATAGTTTGTTGCTAATGTGAATTAAAGGGAACACTTTACCTAAAAATTATAGAATTTCTAACATGGTACTTTTCTTCAAGCCATCTATTCTATTTTCGTATAGAAAATGAGGGAATCGAACATTGAGAAATAATATCTCTTATCATTTGAAGATGTGGGGGCATTTCCCAGTAGTTTATTGCTTAGCTGTCTTGTCTATATTTGATATTTGAATTATTTTGTTGTATGTTTTGTATTTTTTGCCAGTTTTTAATTGTTTAGTATGAGCAAATAACCTGTTCCTAATTTTTATTTGATTTAAAGCTTTAACACAATTTTCTATTGTCCAATTTTCTGATTATGTAGCATAGCCAGAGTTCTCAGTATTTATTGAGCAGAATTTTGTGGTACTTTCCTATAGGTTTGATGGTTTCTAATTTTGGCATTAAAATGGTATTTAATTTACTTCATTGTATTCCTGCAACTAGAACAACAGTTAAATCATGGGTAATTGCTCTTAATGCTTTATTTTAGGTTGGATGCATCATAATGTAGATCTACTAGGAAACAAAGCCATGAAGGAAAGCAATGCTATTCAATATCTGCAAAAGTCACTGGAGGAAGATCCTAATTCAGGCCAGTCTTGGTATTTCCTTGGAAGGTGACACTTACCAGATACTTGTATTGTGCTTTTATTTATTCCTGCCTAGAGAGTTGATTTTCAGTCTAAAATGTTCAATAGTATAATTTAATTAGTGTTTCAATATTTTAAATACATTAAGACTTAGATTTCTTGGAGGCCAAAATGATAACCAGCTTTTTGTGGTTGCTTTCTTATAGCATGATCTGCTTTTAGTGAGATATTTCTTATTTTGCTCATTATTAGATTTTGTTTTCATGTTTATTTCATCCTACTTGAATTGCTGGTTATTAAAAAATCTTAATGAGTTTGCCTCCGATTTCTAACATTTCCTTATATATTTATATAACAGAAAAGATAATTAATATCTATAATTCCTGAAGACTGTAAGTAGGTTGTGGAAACTTGCTATTTTTGTATTGATTACTGATTTTGTACCTTATTATGGAAATATTTGTATTAAGCATTTTTCTCTGTCACGGTTCTACTTGAAGTCTTAAATTGAGAAAATGGATACATTACAGCTGAGTTTCTTATACTTGGAACAGAATGTTCATGTGAAAATATGCAATCGAAAATATTTTTGTCATACTTTTCTTATTTGGAGTATTGAGTATCAGAATTATACTTACTTGTATAATATAGATTTATCTGATAGGGATTATGTGTTTCTATCATCCGATTTATTTCGACTTTCAATCAGATTGGGTTCTTGATCATGAAATTGTATTTTGGTATGGAGGAAAGATCAGTGGACTGGTATCTAAGGGTTTATATTTAAGTTGTAGCTTTCCCACTAGCTGTTTATGAAATTATTAAAATGTTCCATTTTGATATCTCAATTTTCATTTTACCTGTTAAATAAGAGAATTGGATTTTATCTGTCAGGAGTACGTTTCCACAGTTATTAATGTTAATTTTTAATTTCCTACTTAAAATTTTTTTTTAATTTTAAATTATAAAACAGGACAATTGCAAAACCAATACAAATCCCAAACAGAGAACTCCAGCATATCCCTTCCTTCCCCCCCAGATACCCATTTCAACTAATTTGAAATTACTGCCACATTTGACATAACATTTGAACATTTTACCACATTTGCTGTATCTTTCTTTCCATCCATCCATTTAACAGTTTTCTAAATATTTGAGAGAGTAAATTATGAACATCATGCTCCTTGAGCACATAATATTTCCATATAGAACAAGAATATTCAATATGCAACTAATTTAACTGCAGTTATCAAGTTCAAGTAATTTGATATTGATATAAAGCTTGCAGTCTTAAATTCTAATTATTTCATTTGTCCCAGTAATGTTCTCTTGAGCCCTTTATCCCCCCTTGCTAGTTCTCTTTCAGAATCATGTTTTGCATTTAATTTTCATCATCTCCTGAGTTGCTGTTTCCTGTTCTTTTATTGTGTGAATGTATGTATAGTATGAACTTTTTTTCACTGTGGTTAAATGTGTATAACATAATCATATTAACCAGTTTTCTTTTGGCAATTCTGAGATATTAAGTACTTTGACAATACTGTGGAACTTTCATCACTGTGTGTTAACAGACTTTTCATCAAGACAAAGTGAAACTATACCTCTTAAGCATTGATTCCCCATTTCCCTCTTTCTCCACCTCTGGTACCACTATTCTGGTTTCTTTCCCTATGAATTTGCTATTCTGAGTATGTCATATAGGAGAAATCTAACAATATTTGTCCTTTTGTATCTGGCTTTTTTCAGTCAACATCATGACTCCAAGTTCATTTGTGGTTTTAGTGTATAGCAGCACTTCGTTTCTTTTTGTGGCTGAATATTTGCTGTATGGATGGACCATATTTTGTTTATCCTTGTATCTGATGATGGACACTCAGGTTGTTTGCACTTTTGTCTGTTAAAAGTAAAGCTGTACAAAAATCTGCTTTCAGTCCTATTGGGTTTTGCCAAGAAGTGGGATTACCATATCATTTGGAAGTGCTATGTTTACCTTTTTGAGAACCCACCAAACAGTTTCCACAGTGACTGCAACCATTTACTATTTTACTGGCTGTACTATTCACCAACAGAGAATCAAGGGTTTTATTTCTCCACATCCTCATGAATGCATCTTATTTTGAATTGTTTTTAAGATAATAGCCATTCTAGTGGTTATATGAAGTGGTATCTGATAGTTTTAATCTATATTTCTCTGATGGCTAATGATGTTGCACATCTTTGTATATCTTCTTTGGAGAAATATCTATTCAAATTCTTGGCCCATTTTTAAGTTGTGATTTTTGTCCTTTTGTTGTTGAGTTGTTTGAGTTATTTATATATATTGTGGATTTAAACTCTAATCAGATAGATGATTTCTGAGTATTTTCTTCTGTTCCATAGGTTATAATTTAACTTTCTTGATAATGTCCTTTGATGCACAAGGTTCTTAATTTTATGAAGTCCATTTATCTATTTTTCTTTTGTTGTTTTTGCTTTTGGTGTAAAATCTAAAAATCCATTGCCTAAAACAAGATCCTGAATATATTTCCCTAGGTTTTCTTCACTCAGTTTTATAGTATTAGCTCTAATACTTATGTTGTTGATGCATTTTAAAGTAAGTGTTCTGTATATTGGAGGTAGGAATCCAAGTTCATGCTTTTCTTGTAGATTTCTGGTTGTAGCAGCACTATTTGTTTAAGAAACTATTCTCTCTCCACTAAATGGACTTGGTGCTCTTGTTGAAAATCAACAGGGCACAGATATATGGAAATGTCTCCAGACTCTTGGTTCTGTTCCATTGGTCTAAATGTCTAGAACCACACTATTTTAATTACATTAGGTTATGTAGTAATGTTTTGAAATCAGGAAATGTAAGTTCTCCAAGTTTGTTGCTCTTTTCAAAATTGTTTTGACCATTCAGAGTCCCTTGCAATTCCATAAAAATTTGAGGATCAGCATTTCTTTTCTCAAAAAAGGCTGCTGAAATTTTATAGCAGTCTCATTAATTTGTAAATTGCTTTAAGCAGGATTGACGTCTTAACAATACTAAGTCTTGCAATCCCATGAACACAGGATTTCTTTCCATTTACTTTTGGCCTTTGTTAATTTCTTTCAGAAGTCTTCAGTAAATTTCAGTTTACATGTATTTTTTCATCTCTTGGTTTAAATTATTCCTAGGTAATTTTTTTTTGTATACTATTGTAAATAGTATACAAAGTTTCCTAATGCTGCTGAAATGCAAAACACCAGAAATGGATTGACTTTTATAATTAAAAGTAACACAACTAAATTATGTATGTTTCTCTTGTGTACTGCAAGTGTGCTGATTTCTTTATTAGCTCTAACAGCTTGGATTCTTTGGGATTTCCTATAGGTAGGATCATATCATCTGCAACTAGAGATAATTTTACCTATTCCTTTCCTATATGGATGACATGTTTTGTTTTATTTTGTTTTTTCCTTTCTGATTTCTCCAGTACGATTTTAAGTAAAAGTGGATACAGCAGACATTTTGTTCCTGTTCCTGATCTTAGGTGGAAAGCTTTCTTTCACTCTTTCACCATAGATTATAATGTTTGCTGTCAGTTTTTCATAAATGCCTTTATCAGGTTGAGAATGTTTCCTTTGTTTCCTAAATTTTTGAGTGTTTTTATTATGAAAAGATGTTGAATTTTGCAAAAGCCTTTTCTGCATCAATTGTGATGCTGATGTGGCTTTTTCCCCATCATACTATTAATGTAGTGTATTACAGTGATTGATTTTCTTATGTTGAACCATGCTTGCATTCCTGAAAATCCTACTTGGTCATGATGTCTAATCCTTTTAGTATATTGCTGGATCAAGTTTGCTAGCATTTTTTTGAGGATTTTGCATGTATATTCATAAAGGCTATTGGTCTGCAATTTTCTTTTCTTTTGCAACCTTTATCTGGCTTACTGTGCTTGTTTGAATGCATTATGTCCCCCAAAACACCATTATCTTTGATGTAATCTTGTGTGGGCAGATGTATCAGTGTTGATTAGATTGTAATTCTTTTGAGTGTTTCCATGGAGATGAGACCCATCCATCTGTGGGTGATGACTCTAATTAGATCATTTCCATGGAGGCCTGGCCCCGCCCATTCAGCATGGGCCTTGATTTGTTTACTGGAGCAGTATATAAGCTCAGACAGAAGGAGTGAGCTTGCTACAACCAAGAGGGACACTTTGAAGAATGCATGGAAGCTGAGAGAGGAGCTGAAGCTTACAGAGACATTTTGGAGATGGCCTTTGAAAGCAGACTTTTGCTCTGGAGAAGCTAAGAGAGGATAAACAGCCGAAGAGCAACTATGAGTGAGATTTTGGAAAGAAGCTGAAGCCTAGAGAAGAATGTCCTGTGAGAAAGCCATTTTGAAACCAGAACTTTGGAGCAGATGCCAGCCATGTACCTTCCCAGCTAACAGAGGTTTTCTGGACACCATTGGCCACCTGCCAGTGAAGGTACCAGATTGTTACCTTGTACACTTCATGGCCTTAAGACTGTAACTGTGTAACCAAATAAACTCCCTTTTATAAAAGCCAATCCATTTCTGGTGTTTTGCATTCCAGCAGCATTAGGAAACTTAGAACACTTGGTATTAGGGAAATGTTAGTCTCACTGAATGAATTAAGAAGTGTTTCCTTTTCTTATTTTGAAGTTTTGAGAAGAATTGGTGTTAAATATCTGCATATTTGTTGGTTTTCAGCAGTAAAGCCATCCAGTCCTGTACTTTTCTTTCTCTGGTGGGTTTTGATTAGTGATTCAATATTCTTACTTGATTTAGGTCAATTGAGATTTTCTGTTTCTTTTTGTATTAAGATTAAATAATTTGTATGTTTCTAGGAATTTGTCCATTTTATGTAGGTTATCTGATTGGTGTATTAATTGTTCACTATACCTTCTCATAATCATTTTCATTTCTTTAAGATTGTAGTATTGTCCTCACTTATATTCCTGATTTTAAGTTTTTGTCCTCTGTTTTTCTATGTAAGTCTGGCTGAAAGGTTTGTTGAGCTTTCAATAAACCAACCTTTTTTTTTATTCTGTATTTCCATTGTGTATTTCCTTTATCATTGTTCTTCTAATCTTCACTATTTCCATCTATCTGCTCACTTTGCATTTAGTTTGCTCTTTTTAAATTTTCTTTACATGAGAAGTTAGGCTATTTATTTGTGATCTTTCTTCTTTTATAATGAGGTATTTAGAGTTATAAATTTCCCTCTAAGAACTGCTTTTGCAGTATCCAGTAAATTTTGATACATTGTGGTTTCATTTTCATTCATCTTAATATTTCCTGATTTCCCTTTTGATTTTTTTTCTTTGACCCATTGATTGTTTTAATATTGTGTTATCTAGTATCTTCATTTTGTTAACATACCAGTTTTTCTTCTGTCTTTGATGGCTAACTTTATTCCATTTGCTCTGAGAACATACTTTGCATGATTTCAATTTCAATTTACTAAGATTTGATTTTGTGCAACATGAACTATTCTGGGAAATGATCCATACACATAAAGAACATGTATTCTGCTATCTTCGGATGGATCATCCAATATATTAGGCCTGAGTTTTAATGTTCAATTCTCAAGTCCTCAATTTCATTATCTACATTTTGTTTAGGTGTTCTATCAATTATTGAAAGTTCTCCATTGAAATCTCTATTGAAATTTCCACCATTATTTTATGTATTTAAAAAATCAACCATTATTTTAAAAATATCTGTTTCTGCCTTCAATTGTGTTACTATTTGCTTTATATTTTGGTCTCTGTTCGGTATATATGTGTTTATGTTCTTGCAGGATTGAACATTTAATCAATTTATAACATCCTTTATCTATTGCATATTTGCATATTGCTCCTTTATATTTGCTCCTTTAAATTTGCATATTACTCCTTTGTGAGAATAAGAGCTTCCAATATAGCCTGCTTCCAGCTTTGAAGGTTACGTTTTAAGACTACTTGACAATTTCCTTCTTGCTTACAGTTTTAAGATTATATTTAAAAAGTCACTGTTACAGTTACCTATCATTTTCCTAAGGTTCTTTAGTTCTTTGTCCATATTTTCCTTTTTCACTGTTCATGTTTAGGACTCTTTTTTTATGTTTTTTAAAATTCTCTGTTTGTCGTTGGAAAATTCCACTTCACTTATAGGCAAACCATTTTTATGCAAAACTTCCTGGTGGCCAGAATAACACGTTGAAGCCACTGCATCCTGCCCCAACTCCCCCTTTCCCAGCTATATACATTCCAGTATTTAAAAGGGCATAAAAACCCACTACTTACTTCTCCATTGGCTCAATGCCATTCCTTCCCATTTCCCACCCTGACACACCCCTGGGTCCAGTCACCGCTTCACCTATCAGCTAAACAGATCCCTGGGTCCATTCACCACTTGACACATCAGCTAAACCCCTTTCCATCTTTACAAGTCACCACCCCCGAAAGTAAAGCATAAATACAGTTATTCCTTTGTGTCTTGAGAGGGCTGAAGTTTTACTTCAGACCCCCGTGATGCTGATGGCATCTTTACTTCTGACCCTCCGCCATGCTGCTGCTTGAATAAA